>NW_006159950.1:314895-327301 GCF_000334495.1 Tupaia belangeri chinensis
GCGTCCACACCACGCAGTAGGGGAAGCGGCTCCGCTCCACGTCCATGGCGACGCCGCCCGCGCTGCAATACTGCTTCATGTCCGTCTCGGCCGCCGTCTGCGCCTCCACTTCCGCCATCCCGGGCGGGGGCGGCATCGGCGGCAGCAGAAGCGCAGAACTCTCTTCCGCTTCCGCCATGCTGCGCGCGCCCGCGGCGCTCGGCCCAATGAGGTCACTTCCGGGGCCGTGGTGCACCCAGCGTGGTCGTCCCCCGGGAATCGGAGCCGCGTCCCGGCAGGCGGCGAGGGCCGCGGCCCAGACCCGGTTTGCGTCTTCCTGGCCCTTTCATTCCGGGCCCCTCCGGGGCCGGAGGGCGCTATGAGGCGCGCTCGAGTCTGCGGTGGCGCGCGTGCGGAGCGCGCCGCCCTGCTGGATAGGCGCGGGAGGACGCCGGCGTCCCTGTGCATGCCGCGCCGAGGCCGCGGGGCGGCGGGGCCGGGGCAGGAGGTCGAGCCTTAGGGAGTGTCTGGAGAGGCGGGCGCTGCAGTTCTGGGGGGCCTCGGCGCTTTGAACTCCCACGTCCACTCGCACCCGTGGAAGCCCGCGGTCCCAGTCCCAGACATCGGCATGCTGGGGGGTGGGGGTTGGTACGGAGCAGACCCCACGAGGTGACTGGCTTATTGAAAAATAGGATGAACGGAAGCTTTGTGGGGCCCTAACAGGTGGCTCGTGGGGGCGAGGGACGCCAGGGGCGGCAGCCAGCTCCGAGAAATCCGCAGGGCTGCGGCGCCCCGGGGACCATTGCGTGGATGGACAATAGCCAGCCAGTCTCCAGTTGGCCATATCTGCAGGACTCGCAAGGCCCACATTGATCTGACGGCCTCCAGTGGCTCCCCTGCACCTGCACAAAAACCAACGTATCTAGGGCCCTGTGTCCCTTTCTTGCTTGTTCACTGTCTGCAGCCACTGTGGCTTTTCTTCAGGTGCCATGCACTTCCATATCCCAGGGGTTTTGCACACGCTACTAACCACCCCCACCCCTGCGCCACACACTGGCCACCTTCCCTCCGTCCTTCAGACTAAACGTCACTTTCTCGGAGCTGTCCCTGATGTCCAGTGTGAATCAGAGAGCCCAGCGCCCTCCTCCACAGCCCACTGAAGCTATGGAACGCTGCCACTCCTGTGAGACTGGATACTCCCTGTGAGCAGCCTGCTGTCTCCACTCCCGCAAACCCAGTTCCTGGCAGCAAGCCCGGTCAATGGGAGGAACGCAGTTCGGGCATCATGTGCTGTTACCCACCAGGGCACATGGACCTAGCTTGTCACTCTTGGTGCCCATTGCTGTAGGGGCTGGTGGAGGTCAGTGGGCTCTGGATGTGGGACAGAATGCTCCAGCTCCCTTCCTGTGTCCTGGGCAGCTGCAGACAAGGGCATGAGGGGGGGCCAGCTACAGAGAGGGAAAAGCCGGCCTCTCGACTCCTCTCAGCTCTTCGAGGCTTTGGGTCCTCTGGGCCACTTATCTGCACTGCTCCTCTCCCACTAACAACCTCCCTGGGCTGTGCCTGTCCGTGACAGCTTCACTCATCTCCATCAGATATGAGCCTCCACTCCAGGCCCAGAGGCTCACAGCATGGCCTGGAAGTTATTCTTCTGCAGCCAGGACAGTATGGACAGGGTTTGAACGCCCCCTCCCCCAAGAAAGATGCTCACGGACACAGAACAGGATGGCCATCTGGAGCCTGGATTATAAAATGCTGCTTGTCTAAAGGGAGAGTCAGGACCATATACAGGTCCAGGGCTCACAAACCGCCTCTCTGGCCAGCTCACTCTGGCATTCATGGCCCCACAGTCTGGCCCAATACCCTTTCCAGGTTCCTTGTGTACCTTGGAGTTAGCCCTACCGGCCTGTTAGCCCTTCAGAGAAGGTCCCTGCCCACCTGGGCTGCTCCCACCTCACCAGGGCACCCCCCAACGTCCCCAGCTTCAGCAGCTGCTGCCTCTGCTCCCAGAGCAGGAAGCCTTCCTGCCTTCCTGCTATTGAATATTCATGTGTGCTTGTTTGCATTAGCTGTTTACAGCTGCCTCCCTGGAGACCCAACTCCTTTAGGGGCCTGGCTGAGTCTCTTGGTCCCTGTAGCCAGCAGCGAACTGCAGACAGCAAGCGCTCAGGGTTGCCACTGGGGCTACTGGTTGGCCACAGACGGTGTCTTGGCTCTGGGTAAGAATTGCTTCCATCAACAACCCAGGGAAGCCGAGCCAGGGGCTCCCACATTGCAGCTGGAGAAGCTGGTGGCATGATGCACTGTGGGGTGTAGGGGCACTGTTCCCCGGAGCCTTGCTGCTCAGCCATCATCACCACCTGTGGCCCTGGAGACAGGACCTATCTCCACAATGGCTCCACACCTTTCCATGTTAGAAGACCAGGAGGGCTGTACACTGCAAGAAACTTTGAGAAGAGACCTTCCGGCTCTTCAGGCATGAAGTTCACAAAATGACTTCCTTCCCCACTCCACTGTCTGGATGGGGAAACTTAGCCAATGTGGCAGACAGCACAGGTGGCACCAGGGTCTAGGTCTCCTATGCTGGGGCGGGCAGTGAGGCATGACGGTTTAAACATGTGGACTCAGGAGGCCACCAGCCAGTCCAGCTGTGTCAATAGCTGTCCCAGTTTCCGCATCTCTAAAATGGGAATCTGGTGGGAATCTTGTGCAGGTTGACAGACTATATCCATGCAGTGCCTGCCAGCCAATGCCAGTGATCAGGGCAGTTAGACCTGTCACCACTGGAGGACAGTGCCCACCTAGCATACTCAGATGTGTATGCAGCCACCAGGCTACGTGCAGTGCGGTAACCAGAACACATAGCATGACCACTGTCCTGCCAATGAGAACAGACCCAGAGAGAGGCAGGGGCTTGCTGAGGTCTAAGCTTGCATTAGCTAAAGTTGAGATCCTGAACCCTGACCTCTCGGCTGCCTCTGCTGGTGACCCCTTTTAGGGCCATCTGATGACCTTATTAAGACCATGACTTCTACATATAAAAAAGAGAGCCGGCTTCTGTAGCATTAGAGTAACCCCTGGGACCTGTGACATCAAAAGCCACATGGCAACCGCAGGTCTGGACTCCTGGGTCACCATGAACACACAACAGGCATGCAAGACCTTGAGGAGCTGGAGAGGGGACTTTGATGAGAAGACTCTGCCACAGATGCTTCTCTTGTGTACACCTGCCCTCTGGCAAAAAAAAAAAAAAAAAAAAAAGGCAGAAGTGGACATGCCTGCCTCTCACCAGCTCTCGTACTCCTTGTCCCATGGCGGGTTCTGGAGAAGGTGCTATTCCAGTGCTCAGGGACTGCACAACTCCCATACCTGCTGCCTGAGGTGCTCTGGAGGCTCCAGAGGGCCGGGACAGCCCGTTAGGCCTTTTGATTACGTGTTCAGCCCAGTGCCAAGTGCACAGCAAGAGTTCGAATTATCCTGACTTATTAAAATATTAAATGATTTTTAAGACCTGGATAAAAATCAGACTGGGGTCCAGTCCTGGCTTTGGTTTTACTCCCTGGGGGCCGCAGGCAAGCCCTTCCTTTGCTTGCCCCCTCTCATGGAGACAAGGTTAGACCAGTGGTTCACAGCAGAATAGATCTGAGTGCTTTAAAATAGTGGGTGGCTGTCTGGGCTCCAACTCTAACCCATTAAATAGTCTCTGGGGTGGGACATGGCATGTTGAAAATCACCCTGAGATTCTGAGTGCTCTCAGCTCCAGGACTCAAACTGTGTGGATGGCCAGGTGGCATCCAGCTGCCTTAACCACCACGCCACCTGCTGAGCCCTCCATCTTTGTTTTTTTTTTTTTTTTTTTTTGGAGAGGTTTTTTGCTATAGGGCATGTGCGCTCGCCAGGGAGACAGAAAGCGAGAAATCACCCCCAGGGGGGATGGTCACACCGCAACCCCTTCTCCTCCATTCCCCTCTTGGGATTTTGGGCACGCACATACACGCACGCAGTGTAAGTTTAAGCCAACGGGTCCAGGACTTGAACAACGGTCTACTACACAGGAGTCCAGCGACATAGCCATTACACTAACTGCTGGTCCCCCTCCATTCATCTTTTGAAGGACATCTTGGTTGCTTCACTTTTTTGGCAACTAAAAAGGCTGTTATAGACCTTCACAGACACGTTTCTCTGAGGGCTGCTTTCAGCTCCTTTAGGAGCACGACGGCCCGACTGTAAGCTACGAGTGTGTTTAGCTTTGTAGGAAGCCGTGGAGGGGCCTCACGCACTGGTGTCACTGCTGCTTTGATCCGCAGTTCCCTAAAGTCGTCATTGTGAGTACAGTCACTTTGCCAATTATCTTTGGTAGGGTCTCTGGATCTTTTGTCCATCTTCACATTGGGTTGTTTTTACATTGTTGAATATTAAGGGTTCTTTGTTTACTGTAGATACAAGTCCTTTTTTTCTGATACGTTTTGTAAATATTTTCTACCTGTCCTTATCTTTTTTTTTTCCATTCTTTTCACAGTATCTTTCATTGAACAGACATTTTAAATTTTAACTAAGTAAAACTTATCTATTTTTCTTTCATGGATTGAACGTTTGGCGCTGTGTCTAAAAACTCATTGCCAAGGGTCGGCAAGTGGCATCATGGTGAAGGCGCTGGACTCCCACATGGCCAACTGCGGTCTGAGTCCCGGGGATCTTGGGCACGCACATACACGCACGCAGTGTAAGTTTAAGCCAACGGGTCCAGGACTTGAACCACGGTCTACTACACAGGAGTCCAGCGACATAGCCATTACACTAACTGCTGGTCCCCCTCCATTCATCTTTTGAAGGACATCTTGGTTGCTTCACTTTTTTGGCAACTAAAAAGGCTGTTATAGACCTTCACAGACACGTTTCTCTGAGGGCTGCTTTCAGCTCCTTTAGGAGCACGACGGCCCGACTGTAAGCTACGAGTGTGTTTAGCTTTGTAGGAAGCCGTGGAGGGGCCTCACGCACTGGTGTCACTGCTGCTTTGATCCGCAGTTCCCTAAAGTCGTCATTGTGAGTACAGTCACTTTGCCAATTATCTTTGGTAGGGTCTCTGGATCTTTTGTCCATCTTCACATTGGGTTGTTTTTACATTGTTGAATATTAAGGGTTCTTTGTTTACTGTAGATACAAGTCCTTTTTTTCTGATACGTTTTGTAAATATTTTCTACCTGTCCTTATCTTTTTTTTTTCCATTCTTTTCACAGTATCTTTCATTGAACAGACATTTTAAATTTTAACTAAGTAAAACTTATCTATTTTTCTTTCATGGATTGAACGTTTGGCGCTGTGTCTAAAAACTCATTGCCAAGGGTCGGCAAGTGGCATCATGGTGAAGGCGCTGGACTCCCACATGGCCAACTGCGGTCTGAGTCCCGGACCTGGTGGCTTGCTTTCTCTCTTTCTGGTTAAAAATAATAAATAAAATTAAAAAAACAAATATTAAAAACAAACAAACAAAAACCAACAACTCATTGTAAAACCCACGGTCACCTAGATTCCCCTTCTAATAGAAGTCTGAGTTCTGGGTTTTACAGTTAGGTCTACTACCAATTTTGAGCGAATTTTTGTGAACAATGTAAGGTCAGTGCTTACATGAATGGTTCCTGACCTGTTTGTTGAAAAGACTGTCCTGGGCCAGCCCCACAGCCTACTGGTTAAGGGAACTGGATCCCACATGGTTAGCCATGGTTCAAGTCTTGGCCCCGGTGGGTTGGAAAACAAACACTGCCCTGAATCCTGACATGAAGGGATTGTGGCATGGCCATTCCCCACTGTGTGTGTGTGCAGTGCACTTTCTCCTACCCCCGTCTCCTT
The DNA here is from genome assembly GCF_000334495.1 of Tupaia belangeri chinensis. NCBI lineage: Eukaryota > Metazoa > Chordata > Mammalia > Scandentia > Tupaiidae > Tupaia > Tupaia belangeri. Next base: position 320,722 of record NW_006159950.1, read on the forward strand.
TTTGGTGAGCACATGTGCCCTCTGTCAATTAACGACCACCTTCACTGAATCAGCTGTGTGTGCCTCAGTCTGAGTTCTCTATGGTCTCACTGGTCAATTTTGTCTACTCTTTTTATCAGTACCACACTGTCTGGGTTATTGCAGGTTTTTTTTTTTTTCAGAATTATTTTTATTATTATTATTAAATTTTTTTTAGAGGTTTTTGCTATAGTGCATGTGAGCTCACCAGACAGAGACAGAGAGACAGAAAGCGAGAAATCACCCCCCAAGGGGATGGCCACGCCGCAATCCCTTCTCCTCCAATCTCCTCTTGGGATCATGGGCATGCACACACACGTGCCCGGCGTGAGTTTTAAGCCACTGGGTCTGGGACTCGAACCGTGGTCGACTACATGGGAGTCCAGTGACATAGCCATTACGCCAACTGCTGGTTCCATTATTATTAAATTTGGCCAGAGAGAGGGAGGTAAAGTGAGAAGGCAAGCCACCAGGTCCAGGGCTTGAACTGCGGTGGCCCATGTGGGAGTCCACTGTTTCAACCACTCCGCCACCTACTAGCCCCATGGGCTACTGCAGTTTTACAGTTGATCCTAAAGTTGTATAGTGTTAACCTTACAACTCTGTTCTTCAGTATTGTTGTCTATTCTGGGTCTTTTGCCTTTCCACACAAATTTTAGACTGTTTGCTGATACTCACAGAACAACTTTCTTTTTTCGGGGTATGTGTGGTCATACTGCAATCTCTTCTCTTCTACTCATCCTGGAGGGATTCCATGGACACACAAGCACCGCGTTTTTCAGGCTCTTGGGCTGGGAGTTGAACTGTGGTCGGTAGTGTTGGGTCTGGCTCTCTTAACCACTAGGCCACAGAGCCAGTCCCTCACAAAATAACTTTCTAGGATTTTAGGGATTATGTTGAACCTACAGATAAGGATGGAAAAAGCTGAAATCTTTTTTTTTTTGGAGAGGTTTTTGCTATAGGGCGCGTGCGCTCACCAGACAGACAGAGACAGAGAGATAGAAAGCGAGAAATCACTCCCCAGGGGGGATGGCCATGCCGCAATCCCTTCTTCTCCATTCTCCTCTTGGGATCTTGGGCACGCACGCACACACGCCCGGCGTGAGTTTAAGCCACTGGGTCTGGGACTCGAACCGCAGTGGACTACGTGGGAGTCCAGCGATATAGCCATTACGCTAACTGCTGGTTCCCGAAAGAGCTGAAATCTTAATAGTGAGTTTTCCTTACCCATGAATATAGACGATCTCTCTGTATATTGATCCTCCTTGATTCCAGAGGAGAGGGGTTGAGAAAGCAGTCCTACAGAGAATGGTCATGCCACAATCCCTTCTCCATCTCCACATGCCAAAAACACACCCATGTGCCTGGTTTGTTTCTCAAGTTGCTGGGTCTGGGACTTGAATCACATGGTTAGCCATGTGGAATCCAGCTGTCTTAACCATCAGGCCATGGAGCTGGTCCCTCCCTTGGTTTCTTTTATGAGTTTTACAGGTTTTTTTTTTTGAGAGTTTTTTTTTTTGCTATAGGGCACGTGCGCTCACCAGAAAGACAGAGACAGATACACAGACAGAAAGGGAGATATCACCCCCTAGGGAGGGATGGCCTCACCGCAATCCCTTCTCCATTTTCCTCTCGGGCTCTTGGGCACGGGTCTGGGACTCGAGCTGCAGTTGACTACATGGGAGTCCAGCGACACAGCCATTATGCCAACTGCTGGCCCTGAGTTTTACAGTTTTATGTGTATACATCTTGCACATATTTTGATAGAATTTATTCCTAAGGAGTTACTTTTGGGTGCTAATGAGGGCTGAATAGGTGAAATAGTATTTTTAGTACAGTAAAATGATTTTTTTTTTTTTTTTTAAATCGTGATAGAGCATGTGTGCTTGCTGGAGAGAGAAAAATGAGAAAGCCATTCCCTTTCCTCTGGGGGAATGACTACACCACAAACTCTTCTCCACTCTCTTCTGGGGATTTTGCGCATGTATGCACATGTGCCTGGTGTGTTTTTGAAGTTGCTGGGTCCAGGCCTTGAACTGCCTTAACCACATGCCACTAGCTGGCCTTGAGGGGTGGAACTATTCTGTATGACAGTGTAACAGTGGATAAACGACACTGCGTATTCATCAAAATGAACCGTACAACACAAAGGGTAAGCCCTAACGTAAACTATCAACTTTAGTTCATCATAATATATCAATATTGATTCACTAATTGTAACAAATACATCCACTAATACGAGATGACAATAGAGAAAACTGAACCAGGAGATAGCAGTATATGGGGCTCACTATCCTATATGCTCGACTGCTCTAAATAAAAAAGGCTATTAAAAAAAAAAAAAAAAGGGTACCAACTCTAAAGGAAAGGGAGCCCCAGCGAGGTCCTCCATGGCTCCTCCAAGAGCTTGTGGCTCTTGCCCCACACCTGCCCCATGCCCACGCCTGCCCCTTTAATCCACCCTTTGCAACACGGCTGCACGAACCACTCAGGCCTGAGGAAGTTGAGACTTCACACAATTCCCCTGTCTGGTCTGGACACGTCCTGAAGAAGGTTCTGCAGATTCCAATCTGGAAACACAGAGGAGTGACAGCAGCCTGTAACACCCACGTCATGCCAGCAGCTGTGTTTCCGCAGAACTCTCCTGGGTGTATCCCACAGTGTACCATGCACAACCAATTGCCCCCAGCTTGGGTCTTTCCAAAGGGACAAACAGAAAAATCAGTTTCAGCAGTAAAAACACTAGTCTCAGAGCAGTGGCCATAGGTCCCGGCACTGTGTATGGGCTACTCGGGTGTCACAGAAAACATGCAGGGACAAAGCAGGATGCCTTAAGAGAGTCACCCTCTGTTGGCTACCACCAGAATGGTTAGCTTCGAGTGGGCTAGCTTTGTCATCAGATCATGGCACACTCCTCCTGCTATGTCATCAGGGAGGTGAGCTTTCAGCATTTGCTATGACAAAAAGCAAACGAGGGACCAGCAGGTGGCAAGATGGCTGAGGCACTAGACTCCCCCATGGCTCACTATGGTTCGAGTCCTGGACCTGGCAGCTTGAAACGTGAGTATGTGCCCATTAGAATCTCAGGAAGAGAGGGGTCTGCACTGCGGCCATTGCCTCTGGGGGATGTTTTATTGCTTTCTGTCTCTCTGGTGAGCCCACAGGCTCTAAAAAAAAGCAAAGCAAATGAAAGCCCAGGTGGAGCAGGACGGAGGCAGCAGTCGCCGCCTTGTAAGCAAGTGCAGTGGGCGTGCAGCGTGCCCGCCAGGCATGCAGGTCCTGCCACACGCTAGACACTAAGGACGAGGGGAACACGGTTTCTTCTAACTTACGGGTATCTTATTTTCTTAGAGATTTTTGCTGTAGGGAATGTGTGCTTGCCGGAGAGACAGAGAGAGAGGTAGAAAGCAAGAGATCATCCCCCCACCCCAGGGCGGATGGCCACACCTCAACCCCTTCTCCATTCTCCTCTCGGGATCTTGGGCATGTACGTACATGTGCCTGGTGTGAGTTTAAGCCACCGGGTCTGGGACTTGAACTGCAGTCAGCCATGTTGAGAGTCTAGCTCCGTAACCATTATGCCATCTGCTAGTCCCTATGTGTATCGTTTTTTAAAATGGCAACTAACTTGATATTTATTAAGTGATTTGGGTTTAACTAAATAAATTGAACTGTTAGGTATTTCTTTTGGCTTAGGGGCTCTTATTTTTTATTTAAGAAATATTTATGTAATTAATTCTATTTGTCATCATTATTATTTAGTTTGACGAGAGAGAGAGAGAGAAAGTGAGAAAGCAAGCTGCTAGGACTTGAACCAGTCGGCCATGTGGGAGTCCAGTACCTTAACCACCACACCACATGCTGGCCTCTGGGGCTCTTTAAGAAATTTACTGAGAGGGGCTGGCAGGTGGCGTGGTAGTTAAGGGTGCTGGACTCCCATATGGCTGACCACGGTTTAAGTCCTAGACCTGGAGGCTTGCTTTCTTATTCACTCTTGTGCATATGTGCACTGTGCCTCTCTGGTTAAATTTAAATAAGTAAAAAAAAGTTAAATACAGTAATTATTAAAAAAAAAAAGAAAGAAAAACGATTTTACTGAGAAAGGCCAGCAGGTGATGTGGTTAGTTAAGCTGCTGGACTTCCACATGGCTGGCCACGGTTTCAGTCCCAGACCTGGCCGCTTGAACATCGCACCAGGCATGTATGCATGTGTGCCCCAAATCCCAGGAGAGTGGAGAGGGGACTGCAGTGTGGCTGGGGTGGGGAGCGCATGTACACACCTTCTCTATGGTGTGCACATGCGCTCTATGTCAAAAACTTAAAAAAATTTACTGAGATGCTTATGGAGCAGTGGGCTGAGAAAGTTCTGGAAACTCTAGTCTCAGACATCATCTAATCCAGAGCATATAAGAAACTGTAGGCTTGGGGCAGGCAGGTGGCATGATGGTTAAGGAGCTGAACTCCCCCCACATGGTCGACCACGGTTCAAGTCCTGGACCTGGCTTTTTCTCATTTTCTCCCTTTCTCTCTCCCTCTGTTCCACTCTGGTCAATTTAAAACAAATGAATAAATAAATAAAGTTAAATAAAATAATTCTTAAAAAAAAAAAACTCTAAAAACTGCAGGTTCTAAGCTCAGTATTGTGGGTTACAAATGGTATTTTCCCTAATAACGTAAAAAGGGAGCCGGAAGGTGGCACAGTCTGGAATGTGCTGCTCTGCTGAGGGGACCCATGTGGGGCGAGTTCTGGTTCTCGCGACCCTTCCTGACCTGGGCAGGCTGAAACTGGGGTGCCAGACCTGCTGGGGAACGTTCACTCTCTGCTGCTCTTGCTCACTCGCTTATGGGAGAAACATACTACTTTAAAAGAAAAGGTGGGACCAGCAGTTGGTGTAATGGCAATGTCGCTGGACTCCCATGTAGTCTACTGTGATTTGAGTCCCGGACCCGGTGGCTTAAACTCACAAAGGGCATATGTGCGTGCGTGCCCATGATCCTGAGAGGAGAATGGAGGAGAAGGGATCGTGGTGTGGCCATCCCCCCTGGGGGGTGATTTCTCACTTTCTGTCCCTCTCTCTGTCTTTCTGGCGAGTGCACACACCCTATAGCAAAAACCTCTCCCGGCCCCCCCCAAAAAGCAAACAGAGCACATTGTATATTTAATAACTGTATTACTACATAACATTTTTGTATACAAGGGATCTTCAAAATGTTGATGGAAAGCATGTATTATGGAAAAACTATACATAGATAAAAAATGGAAAAATTTCTTTGCACTGAAATAAACCCATATTTTAATTCCATTTTCCACGAACTTTTTGAAGGCCCCTTGTAAGACCGTGAATCTTGGGTCAATGTAAAAATGTGTACTTCTTATTTGGATTCTGGTTTCCAAAGTCTGAAAAACCACCAAGACTCTGAGCTCCTGTTTTACAGCCAGGCAAACAGTGAAGGTGATTACTGCCAATCACGGCCACCCCTGGGCTTGCGGCAGGCTCACAGCACCCCTGGGCCTTCCTGCTGGGTAAGGGTAGAGCTACCCAAGACAGTCACAGAGGCGAGGGGCCAGTGTCCTCACTTAGGCCCAAGACCCATCTGCACCCCACAAACGCCACCAGCCACACCTAGAACAAAACGGTTTTAATTGACTGCGTCGCCCTCACTCTCCCGGGAGATGAGCAACAAGAGGCCCAGTGCCGGCCCCGGACAGTAAGGCTCGTGTGTCTGCACACCGCAGGCCCGGCAGGCGGACAGGGCCCCTCCCCGGCTGGCCGTCAGACCCCAGGGCCCAGCTCTGGTGCTCCTGCTCACCCCCTGGGCTAGAGAAAGGTCATGGAGAAGAGACGCAGACGGAAGTCCCGGCAGGAGCCGCAGCAGCTGTCTCCTTCCCGATAAACAGGCATCACTCCCAGGCTCGAGGACGAGGGGGCTGGGACGGCTGGGCGGGGCAGAGCCGCCACTCGTGTTGCTGGGGTAAAGCGACGCGATGGTGCCAGACCCCACCACCACCCCGCCCCTTGTCTTCTGGAAACTGTGAGAAAGCTTTTTAACATGGCCCCCCTGCCTCCAGGGCTGCTCTGGAGCCTGACAGAGGCACTGGGTAGGAGGAGGGCAGAAGGGGGCAGCTGCTTCTCCCCAGAGGCTGCAGCTGCAGGGCTGGGCCCAGCGAGCACTGAGGGGAGGGAGGGAGCCCCAGCCAAGGGCTGGGGCAGTGGGAAGGCAGGTGGGGCGGGAGCCTGTATCCAGTGTACGGCTGACGGCTGAGGCTGTGCAGGGGGCCGGCCCTGGACGTCTGCCAGTGGCTCAGGAGAGCCACCCCTACCTTCCGAGCAGCAGGGGACAGAGGGGACCCTCCCTTCTTTGGTCTTTGCGGTGCTCAGCGAGTGGGTGGCAGGGCAGGAGGACAGGGAGGCCCTCGGCAGGAAGCCCACCACAGCAGCCAGGCCGGGCTGGGAGCTGGGCCCAAAGGTCACAGTGACGCTGGGCAGTGCCCGAGGACAGGGCCCGAGACGGGAGGGCTGTGGTGGCATGGGGTGGGAGGGGCAGTGCCCGAGGACAGGGG
>NW_006159950.1:334180-340154 GCF_000334495.1 Tupaia belangeri chinensis
GCGCGCGACAGTGCGCCCCCCACCGCAGCCAGGCCGGGCTGGGAGCTGGGCCCAAAGGTCACAGTGACGCTGGGCAGTGCCCGAGGACAGGGCCCGAGACGGGAGGGCTGTGGTGGCATGGGGTGGGAGGGGCAGTGCCCGAGGACAGGGCCCGAGACGGGAGGGCTGTGGTGGCATGGGGTGGGAGGGGCAGGGCCCCCCACACCTGAGCCCTTGGGAAGGCGGAGACCCCGGGAGGGCCGAGGGCAGGGCCCAGCTGGGCGGGCAAGGACGTGCTGTGATGCCCAGGTAGCTGGCTGGCCTTGCCCGCTCCTGGACTCCTGTCCTTCCTTTGATTCCACGTAGAGCACTGGTGGCTCTAGGTCTGGGATCCTATCCTCTTCCAGAACCTTCCCTGAAGACCACAGGGAAGCAAGCCTTGCTAGCCAGGAAATAAGAGCGGCCACAGGCCAGGCCACTGGACCACCTTCCAGCTCCCCCCCCAGGCAGTCCTTGAAGACAGCCTCTGCTCCTGTTTCTCTGCCCAAGAAAGAAGGACCTGGGATGAGGTGGGGCACCTGAGGGCTTTTGCTCCTGCCCTTCTGCTCAGGGCTGGGGACAGTTAAGGGACAATCAGCCTGAGCTCTGAGAGCCAGCAAGTTGCAGCAACCCCCACAGACAGATAAAACAGGACATGAAAAAATGGGTGGGGAAGACGAACCAGAACAAGGCCCAGCCCTCCTGCCCAGGGCGGAGGGTCGCAGCAGGGCTGGGGGCAGGCGGAGGCCTAGCTGGGCCGGCACTGCACCTGGCCCTCGGAGCTGTCCTCGTCGTCGGAGGCCCCAGCGCCCCCACTGCTCAGGCCCGTGATGCGGTAGCCCATGTTCAGCAGCATCACCTCCAGGGGGTCCGCGTTCATGCGCCGCTGGTTGGCCTGGGAGGCGCCTTCCATGTCCTCCACGACCCGGCCGGTGAGGTCTTCACTCTGCAGGAAGGCGAGAGGGTCTGCTGGGGCATGGAGCAGGGTGGGAGGCAGAGCGGGCCAAGACAGGTGTTGCATACAGCAGGGTGAGGGAACACATGGGACAGGGAGGACACGCATTCACACACACACCAGGACATACATGGGACAGAGAGAACACGCCACACAGGATATGTAAGGGAGGACACGCATTCACACACACACAACAGGACACACACGAGACAGAGGACATGCCACATGGGATATGTAAAGGAGGACACACATTCACACACACACCAGGACACACACGGGACAGAGAGGACACGCCACACGGGTATGTCTCAAGGAGGGCACACCCTGGGTCATGTGCCAGGACAGGGATCACTGGGGCAGATGTGTGTATGAGCACATGCCTAGACATGGCCAGGCATGCACTGGCACATGGGCTAGGCTGGACAGGCACTGCCCCAGCCCAGTGTGTCCTGTACCCACAACCCTCCCTTCTCGTCCCTCAGGGCTGTGGTCCGTGTGGGTCCTCTCTGAAGTCCCTGCAGAGCCCCTGAGAAACGGCCTTGTCTGTGTTCAGCCAGCTTCAGGACAGGGGCTGGGCCGAGGGCAGGGACTGCAGGTTGCTGGCCTGACTGTGCCAGGGAGAGGCAGAGGGACCACAGGAGCCTGAGTCCCTGTGGGCTGGGGTCCCTTGTGAACGTCCATAGCTACCTCTGAGGTGGGACCGTCACCCCATGCCACAACACAGGGGATTAAAGCCCAGGTCAGAGACGGTGAAGTCTCTCAGGCAGGGCATGCAGGCTACACTCAGACCGCACAGCCTGCAGGGCAGCCCTGTGACTGAGGGCCTGGCCTCTGCAGGGCTGGGCACCAGCCCGCGGCTCAGGACAGGGGCTACCTAGGAGTGCGTGGCAGCCTCCCCCGCTGTGCCCGGGGCCACCTCGTCCTCGGTGTACTTGCCCCACGGCTCACAGGTGGCTTGAGGACCATGCCCAGGAGCTAAGCCTCCAGAGCTGGAGGGCTTCCCATGCTGTGGCCTTGGGCCCGCCAGAGCTCACCCACCCCACAGCTCCACCTCGGTGGGCTCCACAGGGCCTCCCATGGTGCCGGTGCTCACCTCTGGCCGGGGGTTCCAGAGCCGGACCACAGGGTCGATGCCGCTGGTGGCCAGGAAGCAGCAGCTGGGGTGCGGCTGCAGGCAGTTGACGATGGATTCGTCCCCCTGAAGCACACGGACTAGGTTGGTGGTCTCCTTCTCCCAGATGAAGAAGGAGCCGTCGTCGGAGCCGCTGACGACGTACTGGGCGTTGCTGTGGGCAAGGCCAGGGGTCAGGTGCATGCCGCCCCAGCCTCCGGCAGAGGGGCCAGGCTTAGGGTGAGGGGGACAGGGAGGCCAGAGCCCCCAGCCCCGCATGCTCCAGGGCTTGTGCTGGCCCAGACTCCTGCGTGCACAGCGCTCTCCCAACGGTCAGGCCCTGCCTGCTGCTCTGAAACTCAGGACTGGCCACTGTCTGGGTCCCTCCCAGTTTCCCCTCCTCAGTGCCGGGTCAGCTCTCGTCTCTCAGGTGTCTGAACGCACCCTCGTCCCCACCTTCCCTGGGCAGTCTTGGCTTCTGGGGTCCAGCCCCTCACCTCCACTGACATTGAGAGGGGACCTTGGTGAAGGGGGTCTCAGTCATGCTCGTGGCCTCACCCGCCCAGCGTGCACTCATCTGTTCAGCACTCAGGGCCCCGGCCAGGCCCCAGCCAGGCCCCGGCCTGGCAGCTCCAAACACTCACAGGGCTGGCTGGATGCTAACTGGGCTACCACATCAGACCTTGAGCCCCCACCCCCCGTGAGCAGGAGAGGTTGTTTCCACTTCTCAGTGAAGAAGAGGGGGACAACAGGAGGGACGCGGCCTGCCCAGGGCTTGGGGCTGAGCAGGATGTGACTGCTCACCCCCTCCCCACCTCCTGCCCCTCCTGGACTTGGACCTGCCCGCTCACCCCCATCCCCACCTCCCCCTGCCCCTCCCAGCCGGCTCAGACCTGCCGAAGAAGTTGGCCTCCTTGATGTCGGTGGTGGTGTTGCAGTGGCCGCAGTAGCGGAACTGGTAGTCGTAGCTTCGCTCACGCAGCACCATCTCGTCCTCCGAGATGGAGTCCTTGCGGCTGGCGCTGCGTAGGCGGACTGGGCCGGCCCCCGCTCCCTTCCTCTCCTCTGTGGCAGAGATCAAGGAGGGTCAGGGCCCTGCCCCCGCTGCTGTTTCCCGCACACACGCAGACACTGGGCCAGGTGGTGGGGAGATGCGTCTGTGGGCCCAGCCCCACGGGGTCCAGGAGCCTTGGGCAGCAGGAGTCCTGGCAGGGGTCCCTGGACACGGGATGCACAGGCTCGATGGCCAGCAGAGAGCCCTGAGTGGTGACTGTCCTAGGGACACCCCAGCTGTCAAGCCAGGGGTGGGCCCTTTCCCTCGAGGGATGAGTTCTGATGGGTCTCAACTGAGGTCCTGGCGGGTGATGTGACAGGCACCACCGCCCTGGTCTCCTTACCTCCTGAAAAGCATCTGTCCCTACAGGGGCCTGCTCCAGGGCTCTGGCACAGGCTATCCCTGTGCCAGGAGCCACCCTGCCATGGTGATGCCCTGCCCTCAGCCCTCCTTGTGTCCCTACAGCCCCAGAACACCCAGGACCCAGCAGTGTCGCCACGGTGGCCTTAGTCTGATGACCGGTCACGTGGCTGGTAAGCTGCAAAGGGGTCCACATCTACGCACCACGCACGACGACCCAGCTCTCCCCCGTGCTCCATGGTGAGTGGGGCGGGGAAGGACTCAGGCTGGGCTGTGCCAGGGCCATGACCACACCATGGGGGTGCTGAGCCCTGCTGTCACCACCACCAGCTGCTGCCTCTCTGGTGCCCAAGTGAGGCTCCAATGCCTGCCTGTGGTAGTGACAGAGCCCGCATTGACACTGGCTCCACGTATCCTGCCCCGAGTGACCCTCGGCACAAATGCCGAGGTGGGAGTGCTGGCATGGCGGTCTCTGAGCTGACGCCCGAGCCCAGGCCTCTGCGGAGTGCTGGCTGCCACTCACCCCCATCGCTCTTGGAGAAGAGCGCTGCGGTGATGTCCCGGCCCAGCGCATCACACGCGCTGCTATGCGCCTGCTCCGGGAACTTCCCTTTGAAGTCGTCCAGGCACTCCAGGGCCTCAGCCACGTACTTGAGCTCAAAGAGGCAGCGGGCCAGGCGGAAGTGCGCCTTCAGGTGGCACGGGTTGAGGGAGATGGCCTTCAGGCAGTCCCTCAGGGCGTCGTAGTGGTCGCCGTCCCTGGGGAGGTAGAGTGTGGCTTGGAGAGGGGCCCAGGCAGTCTCTGCTGCTTCCTCTGACCACCCCGGCCACCTCCACCAGGCCACTGGGTGGGGACCTTTGGGACAGAGAGTCCTGGCTCGGCCCTGCCCCTTCCCGGCCCCCGCCCCCCAGTTGGGATGCCTACGCCAGAGTGGGGCTGCCCTCTGCTGGGTGAGAACAACTGCACCCACGTGCTCTGCGGCAGATGGCCAGGCACCATGCCGGCCTCAGGAGCCCCAGGCCCCCTGTCCTCCGTTACCTCCTCAAGCCCCCGCTGGCCTTCAAGGCCAGGTTCGAGGCGGGAGGCCCAGGCGAGCAGTTCTGTGGGCAGGGCTAGATGTGCCTGGCTAGAGCTCAGGGCCGGCCAGCAGGCAGCGAGCCCTCGCTCAGACTGGTCCAGGGCAGCTGTGCCTCTGCCTCCTGGGCTGCAGGGGAGCCTGTGCTGCGGCAGGCAGCTGGCTGGAAGCGGATGGCCACAGGGGCCAGAGCGCCCAGCCCCCTCACTTCTCTGACCTAGAGCACGCCGGAGGGCAGGGGGAGGGCTTGAGGGGCAGGGAGACGTCAGAGTTCTGACAAGCTTCACCTTCTAGCCTGTGTCAGAACAGAAGTCACTCCTGCACCCACTCATACCCCTGCCCTGCCTCGTCCAGAGCCCGTGCTCACAGGGGCAGCTGCTCCACTGGAAGCAGCCGTCTCCCCCTGCAGGCTGGAGCGGGCAGCAGGCAGAGCCCCCAGAGCCACGACAACCCTCTGCCAGGGCCCAGTTCGACACTCCGGCACGGCTGAGCAGGCCCAGCACACAGGTCCTGCTGGACCCCCCACAGCACCGAGGGGGTGCCCACTTGCAGCAGGCAGGCATGGGCAGGGCAAAGCTGCTTGATGGTGGGCCTGCGTCAGAGTGAGTGGCAATGACAAAGGACAGGCGCTGTTTGGAAACCCAATCACGGCTTACAAGGTGCCCTCTGAGCTCCTGGGCACAGCCAGACTAGAGCCAGCCCCAGCTTGGCAGGCCCCACTGCACTCAGGAGATGGGCCTGGACCCGAGTGTGACATTCTAGGGCCCTGGCCGGCATGTGGGGCTAGCCAGGGCTCCCCCAGCTGCAGGGACAGCCCTGGGCACCCCCCTCTGGGCTCCCAACCCTGTGGCAGCTGGCGTGTGTGTTAGATCGAGGCTGAGTGCCACTGCTGTGCCCCAGCCCCCCAGGCCAGCACCGGCTGCTGCACAGACTCACTGCCTGCCAGTCCCTTCCCTGCCCTCTGCCCAGCCAGGGGATTTGCTGTTCTGCAAACGAGCTCTGGGGTTGGTCACCCACCCCACGGCTTGTTCCCCCACTCCATCTCCCTGGAATGTCCTCCTTCACTTCCCTGTCTAAGTCGGCCTGCACCAAGGTCCAATTGGACACTCCCCGATCTCTGGCCGGGTGCTTGACTGCCCTGATGCCCAGGGCCCTTTGTCTAGTCAGTCACTGACTTCCTGCTGCCTGTCTCTGACCTGAGCGACCTCCATGGCTGGCCCTCACTGAGGCCTGTGCTCTAGCACACGGCACCGCGACCGACCGCGTCCACACTGCGCTCCAGCACACGGCACCGCGACCGACGGCGTCCACACTGCGCTCCAGCACACGGCACTGCGACCGACCGCGTCCACACTGCGCTCCAGCACACGGCACTGCGAGCGACCGAGTCCACACAGCGG
>NW_006159950.1:340563-342538 GCF_000334495.1 Tupaia belangeri chinensis
CGGCCACGGCACCCCCGCCCTCCACACTGCGCTCCAGCACACGGCACCGCGACCGACGGCGTCCACACTGCGCTCCAGCACACGGCACTACGACCGACGGCGTCCACACTGCGCTGCAGCACACGGCACTGCGACCGACCGTGTCACCACAGCCTGCACGCAGACCTGGAGAAGGGCCAAGGGCCCAGGTCAGGGGTGGTGCTCGCTCTGCCCCGACCTGCTGGTGTGAAGGCCAGCCCCTCAGGGTGCCTGACCTAACAGTCTCTCGACCTGTGGCGAACTCTGCTGCCTCAGCCAAGGCCTGTGGGTGGCACCCTCCCAGCCCCGACATCCTGCTGACTCGGGCTCCTCGAGCCTCTCTCTGGCCTGCCTCTCTGCAGCCAGACAACACACGCCAGCTGTCTGTCTGGGCAGAGCCCACGGATGCCAGACGAGCAGAAATGGCTGTGGGCCCAGCTCCATCCACCTCCAGTCCTGGCCCTGCTGGGGCTGGGCCTGCCTGTCTGTGTGCCGGATGGTGCTGCGGAGGAAGTGCTGGGGTCCTGCTGGGCTCGAGACACCCTTGGGAACAGGGAGTGGAGGACTCCTTACACCAGCCCTGCAGCTCCCTGGCATTCAGTCTGTGCTTGGCCCAGAGGGCCTATGGGCTCCGGAAGCCAGCGGGCTGCAGGGGCGAGGGGCTGCAGAGCTCTCCAGACAGACGCCTGCTGAATTCGCCCAACCCCTCTCTCCCACCTAGCAGGGTTCCAAGGCTCCCTCAAAGCCAATTCTCAGGGCCAGCAGATGGCTTAACGGTTATGTCGCTGGACTCCACATGGCTGACTGTGGTTTGTGCTTAAAGCCCACTTGGGCACCGGTGCATACCCAAGATCCTGGGAGGAGAATGGAGGATTGTGGCTTGTCCATCCCCCTGGGAGGTGATTTCTTGGTTTCTCTGGCGACCGCACATGCCCAGTAGCAAAAAAATCTCTTAAAAAAAAAAAGCCCGATTCTCCAGCTGCCTAGAGCTTACCATTCCCCCAACCCTCACGTCCTCAGGGCCACAGCCCCCGTGGCAGGTGGAGGGGCGCTCTGAGACTCGCTGACCTGCACGCCTGGCCCTGGCCACTATCTCTGGAGGCAGGAGGAGACCTAGGTAGGAGTCCTGCAGGCCCACTGCCTTCGGGCGCACTCACCACTTGCGCTTCATGTAGGCAGCAGCTCGGTTGCCATAGAGCATGGCGTTGTGGGGTGCCCTCTGCACGGCCTGGCTGTACAGCTGGATGGCCTGCGTCCACTGCTGGCAGGCGAAGGCCTCGTTGGCCTGCTGCTTCACACGCTCCAGGTATGGGGGCAGCTCGGCTTGGGGGCTGGGGTCAGCTCGGCTTGGGGGCTGCAGGGAGCAGATCGCATTCAGCTGAGCCACAGGACGGGCAGCTGATGCGGCTCTGCACCCTGGGGCTGCATTCTGTCTAGAAGAGGTCACTGCTCCTCCTCTGGGGCAGTGTCACCTGCTGCTGCAACAGGGAACCTGCCGGTGCCAAAGACTGGGCCACAGGAGGGCAGGGCGGCCTGTGCAGGACCGAGGAGAACCCCCTAGCTTCTGGGCGTGCCAGCGGCTGATGCCAACCCCTTCATGTGGAGCTGACCCTTGGGGCCACCCAGACAGCAGCTAGGATCTCACCACAGGGGTTCTGTTTCTCTCCCTCAGGGTTCGAAGACTAGGGCACCACCACAGCCCTGGCAGGAATGGGGTCTGGCATCCCCCAGGACGAGGGTGGGCGTGATGGGGCTCACCTGCATGGAGCCCTGCTGTGGGCCAAGGGGCGGCCAGCCTCTGGGTTCTGACTCCAACTACTGGCCCCAGGGACTGGGCTTGAGTCTGAGCACAACTGGTACCCTAGCAGGCAGGAGCAGCCACCTTCCGAGATGTTCCCTCCCTCTGGTCCTTAAGGTGTAACTGGGACCTGGAGGCTGGACCCACTGGCTGGCCTCA
>NW_006159950.1:343051-347992 GCF_000334495.1 Tupaia belangeri chinensis
GAAGGTGTAACTGGGACCTGGAGGCTGGACCCACGGGCTGGCCTCACCTGGCGTGTCCCTTACTCTCCGGCAGCCGAAAGCCATTACTGTGAAGGTGCAGGCCGTTGGACAGGCCATTGGTGGGCATCTTGCTGTTCTGGACTTCTGGCAGTGGGGAGAGAAAGGAGTGCGGCTCAGGAGGCTGCCTGTACCCACCCCCCCAAGTCCCCTCTGGATCCCATCATAGGGCCCGAAGGTCCTGCTGTGGACTCTTCTCCCAGGGGAAGTTCCATCCCAGAAAGCAGAGGGCAGCGGCAAAGACGGGCCAGTGTGCCCCCTGCTGGCTGGCAAGGGACACAGCCTGCAGGTGGCCTGGGCGCCCTCAGCTGGGATGTGCGGGGGTGGAAACAGGGCCAGGAGGTGCCTGCATCTACCAGGGCCAGGGGGTGAAGTCCAGGAGACCCAGCCAGGCTGAGAAGGGCAGGCCGGAGCACTGAGCCATGGAAGACCCTGTATCTCCAGAGGGAGCGAGGGGGCTGATGCTCTCAGATGTCTGACCTTTCGTTACCTCCCTTCTTACTGCACGGACCAGGGCATTTGGGAGTCCTGCTTGCTTCGACAGGGGCCCTGCCACAGTCCTGGTAAGAGCAGGCTTCCCAGCAGCAGGAGTGCACTGAAGTGCCCCTCCACCCCATGCCCCGCCCCACCCCCCACCCGGTGAGACGCCCAGCACTTACCCCCGGAGGAGTGCCACTTTCTGGGCAAGAGGAAGGTGTACGGCCGCTGCTTGTTAGTCAGGTCAAACAGGTAGACCTAGGGTGGGGAGTCGGGGAGAGGCAGAGGTTGTGAAGTGGGGCCAAAGCCTGACCGCTCACAGCTCGGGGCAGCTCTCGAGAACCAGGGTCGTGATTCGCAGTGGTGTTAGCCTGGAGCCTTCAAGCTAGCCCAGATGGTTCCAGGAAGCGAACACCAGGAAGGCAACCCCTGAGCTCTGGGCCCTCAGAACCCTGCCTGAGAATGGCCACTGGCCAGCCTCATAGCCCAGCAGTTAAGGGAGCCAGTCACACGCTGCCCATGGCTCTAATCCCACCCCTGGCTGCTGGGACTGTGCTGCATGCATGTGCGTGTGTGTGCTCCGAATCCCAATGGGAAGGCTAGATGGAGTGACCACACCCCACCGGGAGGTACTTTCTTTCACACCCACCGGGAGGTGCTGTCTCTTTCTGGCAATTAATAAAAGAACATTTCTTTGCCCATGGAAGAAATCCATAAATAAACTTACAAGAAAAGGTAAGTCGGAAAGGTCCTCTGAGGTCAAAAGCCAAGTGTCTCATTTTATTTAATTTATTTTATTATTTTATTTTTTTGAGAGGTTTTTGCTATAGGGCACGTGCACTTGCCAGAAAGAGAGAGACAGAAAACGAGAAATCACCCCCCGGGGGGATGACCATGCCACAATCCCTTCTCCTCCATTCTCCTCTTGGGATCTTGGGGAAGCACCCACACACACCCCCAGGGTGAGTTTAAGGCACTGGGTCTGGGACTCAAATAACTGTTGGCTACATTGAAGTCCAGTGACATAGCCATTATGCCATCTGCTGGTCCCCCAAGTGTCTCATTTTAAAGATGGGAAAACTGAAGCCGCAGAGCGAGGAGCCACGTTTCTCAGTAAGTAGCACCTGTGGTCACTTACTGGACACTGCTGTGTGTTTTGCATGACTGACTTCAGCTTAGAAACCACTGCAGGAAGAGGCACTGCTGTTGGTACCCGTACTATATGAGCTGGTGTAGCTGGGGTAGCTTTTCCAGGGTGATGAAAGGGGCAGGTGGGCACAGCCTGGCCCAGGGCCAGGTCCGGCTGGCTCCACCCTCTGCCAGGCTGCTCCCACCTGTCTTCACGTGACCATCAGGCCAGGTCACGGCTCAGCTCCGTGAAGCCAGAACCCCACTCTGAGCTTAGGCAGTCGCCTGTCCTCCACCCCACTCCTCCTGTATGGCTCACATTCCGAATCTCGTGTCATCGACCATGTCCCACACGGTGTCTTTTGGTAGCCTGGAGATGGATCACACAGGGCGCCTTGAAAATTCACGGACAGCTGGGGGTGAGTGGACGGCGTGGTGGGTAACGTACTGGACCCTGCATGGCCGGCTCTGCTCTGAGCCCTGGACCTGGTGGCTTGAAACGCACACTGGGTGTGTGTGCACGCACCCCGAAATCCAGAGAGGAAAAGTGATTATGGTGTGGCCATCCCCCTGGGGGGCAATTTCTCTCTCTCTGTCCCTGCCAAGTTCATGTGCTCTATGGCAAAAAAATCTAAAAAAATAAACAATTGAATTAAAGTATGAGTTTATTCTGGTGCAAAAAATTCTAAAATACATGCAGTTTTTTTTTTTTTTTTTTGAGAGGTTTTTACTATAGGGCATGTGCGCTCGCCAGACGGACAGAGAGAGACAGAGAGACAGGAAGCGAGAAATCACTCCCCAGGGGGGATGGCCATGCCACAATCCCTTCTCCTCCATTCTCCTCTCGGGATCTTGGGCACGCATGCACATGCGCCTGTTGTGTTTTAAGCCACCGGGTCCGGGACGCGAACCACAGTCGGCTACATGGGAGTCCAGCGACATAGCCATTATGCTAACTGCTGGTCCCAGTTTTTTTTCTTTTAAAAATAATAATTATTCTTTTTTTATCATAGGGGACTTGTACTCACCAGAGAGAGACAGGAAGAGGGAAAGTAAGAAATCACTCCCTGGAGGATGGCCGCATCACAATCCCCTCTCCTCTAATCTCCTCTTGGGATCTTGGAAACACATGCACACACACCCTGCATGAGTCTCAAGCCACCAGGTCTGGGAACTGAACTGTGGTCAGCCACGTGGGAGTCCAGCATCTTACGTACTATTCCACCTCCTGGCCCCGTATAGTTTTTATGCTAATCCTAATACATATCTGTTGTGAGCTTTCTGGGGGGCCCTCACTGTGTGTGCGCATCTTCTTTACATTCACAGCCAGGCCGCCCCAGAGCACGCACCTGGCGTTTGCAGAGTCAATGAGCTGACTCACACACTCTAATACTCTGGCACTCGACAGGAGGCTGAGCAGGATGCTGTCACCGAGGGACACTTTCCAAAGCTGTCCCTAACCACAGTGGCTCCGCACTCTTAGCCCAGGGATTCCCCGTGGGAAACAGCAGAGGGGAAACTGAAGCTCAGAAACTAAGAGACCTGTTCACACTTGTAATCAGGCCCCACCAGCGGGTCAGCCTGCCAGTCCTAAGTTGCCCACGTTCTGAACTAAAACTCTATCTGACTTCATCTGATCTAACTCATTAAAGAAAAAAAGAAAGAAAAAGAAGACCTGACTGGGCTAAGACCTTCCACGAACTCTGCTGACGCTGTGTCACTCCAGACCTCACTGCGAGGTGGGCTGCGGTGAGGGTGCTCAGGTCAGGGGTGTAGGGCACAACCCTGGCTGCACATACCTGCTCCCCTCCCATGTTGACCAGCAGTTCTGTGCCATTAGGGCTGAAGGTCACGTAGGTGGCAACCAGGACTCTCAGACGGTTGTTGTAGTCTGGCAGCTTCACTGGCAGGTGACCTGCAGGGAAACCACCCAGTGACTCGTGAGCGAAGGGGTAGGACTGTGACATTGGCTGTACTGAAAACAAGAACGGCTGGCTTGGCTGTGAAAGCGGCGACATGGGTGAGCCCCACGTCCGTGGCAGGTGGACGTTTCCTGAGCCTGGCCGTCTCGCAGACACGTACTGAGATGGCCTGCACAGCTGAAGCCAGGTGCTGTCGATGGTCAGGGCTGCCCTGGGCCTGGGTGGCCAGAGAGGCCTTGCTCTCGAGCCAGCCTCGGGGTGTGGGGAGGTGCCGTGCCCTGGGAGCCAGAGCCCACGTGGCCCAGCACAGGTGAAAACTGGCACAACATGCCAGGTGTGTGTGCCCGGGACCC
Organism: Tupaia belangeri chinensis; assembly: GCF_000334495.1. Lineage (NCBI taxonomy): Eukaryota > Metazoa > Chordata > Mammalia > Scandentia > Tupaiidae > Tupaia > Tupaia belangeri. The sequence continues at coordinate 346,989 of NW_006159950.1, forward strand.
TGGTGGCATGGAAACATGGGGGAAAACGGACTGTGGGGTAACCACCCTCCCCTTGGGGCCTTGTGCTCTCTCTGGGGAGCACTGCAGAGAACACAGGCCTGCTGCTGGCCACGCAGCACCTTCCCCCGCACGCCTGGGTCAGTGCCTGCCGAGTCTGGGGCCAGAGCTGGGTGAGCCCGACCTGCCACGTAATACTGCGCTGCGCCGTCCGGGAGAGGCCTCTGCCGATCACAGAAGGTGTGCACGCCCGCGGGAGCGCTCTGCTTCATGCTCTTCCTGGGGGGGGGGACCGCAGGGATTAGAGCCTGGGCACCAACAGCAGGAGCAGACCACACCGCTAGAGGTGGGGCATCCTCCTGCCTCAGATGAACAGCCCCAAGGCACCCGAGAGGGACTACGGACACGGACGTGACCGGCAGTTTCTGTGAGCTGCCGGGTCCTCGTGGCTTCCCCATCACCCCGCTTTTACAGATCAGGCCAGGGCTGAAGGCCTTCTGGTATGAAGGCGAGGAGTGACCATGTGGCCCAAACCTGAGAGACAGCAAAGCAGCCAGCCTTTCCTGGGGCTGGCCCAAGAGCAGGAGCCACTGGGTCTGGGCCACTGAGGGGCTCTGAGCAGATTCTACTTCTATCTCTTAAAAGAGTAATATGAATTACATGTATAAGAAATTCCAAGAGACCGCTGTCACTCTGTACACAGACAGTAAAGACTGTAGCAGGAAACATCACACACAGTGGTTTTGGTCAGGTGCTGCGGTCGTGTACAATTTCTTTGTTATCTTTAGTATTTTCCAAACCAGCACAAATTAACGTTTTAAAACACAACATTAAAAAAAAAAATCTCCAAATAAGAGGCACAGTCACATGGGCAAGGGTGGCCCCAAGGCCCCCTGCACCCCCCCGGCTCCAAATAAGAGGCACAGTCACATGGGCAAGGGTGGCCCCAAGCCCCCCTGAACCCCCCCGGCAGGGTGGCCCCTGAGCCCCCCAGGTGGGGCAGCCCC
>NW_006159950.1:356191-368136 GCF_000334495.1 Tupaia belangeri chinensis
CAAGCCCCCCAGGTGGGACAGCCCCCGAGCCCCCCCTCCCCGAGCCTCCCAGCAGGCGGCCCCTGAGCCCCCGCGCCCACCTGTGGTTGTGGATCATGCGGATGTCGTAGAGCCTCACGAAGGGCCCGCTGGCCCCTACCGCCCGGCAGTTGTTGTCCTGGGGGTTGACCTCCCCGCACCTCCCAGCAGGCGGCCCCTGAGCCCCCGCGCCCACCTGTGGTTGTGGATCATGCGGATGTCGTAGAGCCTCACGAAGGGCCCGCTGGCCCCTACCGCCAGGCAGTTGTTGTCCTGGGGGTTGACGGTGAGGCACTTGGCCTCCACCAGCTGGCCACAGTATTCTGTCAGGTCGATCAGCACCTCCGAGTGCTTGCTGTTCTCTCGAAGGTCATACTGGCTGTGACGGGGAGAGTGGGATCAGGGTCTGGCGTGGGAGGCGGAGACCTGAGAACACTGGGAGGGGCTGAAGTAAGAGTGCAACAGTAAGAATGTCCGAAGCCCTCCCTGCCATGGGGCAGACGTGAGGCCATGCTCTGCACTGAGGCCAGACTGAAAGGCCCGAGGCTCACCTCCTGGGGGCTCCCTGTGCTCACTGGCCCCACAGGATCCAGCTGGCTGAGGCTGCAGAGGGCTCTGTGAGGGCACGTGTCTCTCCCACCTGCCTCACACCGGTCCTACCCCGAGTGCCCACAAGCTCTGTTTTCTCCTAAAACGATGCAGACGCCCCGTCCCTATGTCGCACTGCTGGTCCCAGTGCTCCTGCACCGTCGTCCTGACCACTGACACGCAGTGAGAAGGTGCTTCGTGGCCAGTGCTGCCACTACGTGGTTCACATGCATTACTGCATGGAACCTACCGTCAGAACACCGACTTCAAAGGCGTTAAGAAACCTGCCTGGGACGACACAACTACGACGGAGCTGGAGCTTCCCAAGGTACGTCTCACTCACTCTGCCCCGCTCCTTCCCAGTCTAGTTTCTTTCAGGAAATAAAGGAAGAAGGTGACAGAACAGAGAACCTGAAAATCAGCTAAGAACTACCGAGAAATACCAAAGGCCAAAACGAGCCCCAAGCCCCATCCACTCAGCAAGCACAAAGCCCAAAAGAAGGCCGCCAGCAGGGATGCCCCCACCCCGCCCCGCCCCGCCCCTGCCCGGGAACCCCATGGCAGGGATCACCTGTGCTCAGCCGCCTCACGCCCAGGCAGCTGTCACGTCTCATTGCTCGTTGTCCGCCTGTCTTTCCAGGCCATCCTCACCAGATCACACCTCCTGAAACACTGGCTCTCGTCACTCTGCAGACTCTCACTGCTCTTCAGCTGAAGTTTGCTTTTCCCAAACACCCTGGTCTCAGTTTCTAGCCTCTATCCAACTGTGCTTCCCTGTCTTCTACGAGGGGTCAGTGACCGTGCCAGGGCCACATTTACCTGTCTTCACAAACCAGCTCAAGCTGGGAAGCCCACTCTGCTCCTCCTTGCCCGCCCACATCTGGCCGGCCCGGTATGCTCATCTGCCGTGCCTATGCCTAAGTGCCTCGGACCCTACCACTGCCCCAAACCAGTAGTGCCCAAGCTTCCTGGCACCAGAGACCGGCCTTGTAGAAGACAATCCTCCCACAGATGGGGCAGGGGTGGCCTTGGGATGACCCAAACGCACCATGTCCACGGGGTGCCACTGGAGTACACAGCGACGGCCACACAGGGATGGTGCCCCCATCCCCACGAGAACATGAGCACGGGGCAGAGCCCAGGCAGCAGTGTGCGTGATGGGGGTGGCCACACACAGAGGACTCCTCGCTCACCTGGCCCACTCCCACTGCGCGGTCTGGGGGCTGGCACTGATCCGTGGTCTGGCCCCCACATGCCACAGGCCAGCACTGGTCTGCAGCCTGGGGATGGGGACCCCTGTCCTAGACACTCAGCTTCAACCAGTTGGCCCTGGCCCTGGGAGGTCAGCAGTGCAACTTAGTTAGACCTGCCACTGATGGGCACTCTCCACCCCTAAGAACCATGCACGACCTCCACTTAATGCTCCGACCATGAGGGAGATACCAAGATCACTCCCACTGCACCGAGAAGGAGATGGAGGTCAGGGTGAAGTGTGTCCCAGCCAGATGCTGTTTGACTAGTTTGAATCCTGGACCTGGAGGCTTAAAACTCACTCTGAGCACCTGTGCGTGTGTGCCCCAAATCTGGAGAGAACAGAGAAGGGACTGCGGTGTGGCCATCCCTCCGGGAGGTTGATTTTTTGCTTTCTGTCTCTCTCTCTCTGGCAAGTGCACATGCCCTGAAAAAAATCTCTCTAAGAAAATAAATAAAAAAGAGAGAGACTGCAGATGGTGATTAGTGTTACAGAAGGCCAGTAGGTGGCATGGATCCCACATGGCTGCCTCTGCAGTTCAAGTCCTAGACCTGCAGCTTAAAAAATACGCCTGGCAGAACCAGTACTTGGCGTAGCGGCTATGCCACTGGACTCCAATGTAGTTGACTGCGATTCAAGTACTGGATCCAGTGGCTTAAACTCAGGCCAGGCGTGAGTGCATGCGTGCCCAACATCACAAGAGAAGAATGGAGGAGAAGGGATTGTGGCATGGCCATCCCCCCGGAGGGTAGTTTCTCACTCTGTCTCTGTCTTTCTGGCAAGCACAAGCCCCCTGTAGCAAAAAAAAAAAAAACTCTTCCAAAAAAACCCCCCAAAAACAAAAAAACCCACCTGGCACGTGTGTGTCTATGTATAGGATCTCAAGAGGAGAATGGAGGATAAAGGACTGCAGTGTAGCCATCCCCTCTGGGGGGTGATTTCTCACTTTCCCTTTCTCTGACTCTCCAGCAAGTGCACTTATCCCATGGAAAAACAAAACAAATGCCGGGATCGCATGGAGAAGAGATTGTGGCATGGCCATCCCTCTGGAGACTGCTTTCTCACTTCCCCTGCCTGTCTGTGGTGAGCACAGGCACCCTGTAGCTAGCTAGCGAACACAGTTACAGAGGCTACGATTAGGGTGCTGAGCCCAATGGTACCTTTCTACTCTAGGCAGGAGGGTCTGAGGTGCTTCTGAAGGTGACTCACCTCCTTAGGGTAAGAGGGTCAGAGAGAGCAGTCTGGGGAGAGGGCAAGCGAGTGCCCTGGCACCTGCGGTGGTGAGAGGCAGCAGCGAGGGAAGGGAAGGGGGGCGTGGGGTGGGCAGGCAGCTGTTCTGGGCCGAGTGTGCACACACAGCTTCCCCGGCAGGCGGCAGGCTGGCAAGCTGGAAGGGCACAGCCAGGCCCCACGTGCTGATCTTGGTCTTACCGGATGAGCCCATCCTCGGCGGCACTCCAGAATGTGTTGGGCCACATGGGCGCCGTGGCGATGCGCTTCACCCGGTTTGTGTGGTCTCCAAACATGTGGATGGTCTCCTTCACAGTCAGATCATGGACATGCACCTTGGAGTCAGCTGCCCCCGTGATTAAGATGCGGTCCCCAGCGTGAGGCAGGAACTGCTCGGAGAGATTGAAGCAGGGAACGGCGAGTTGTGGGGGTGATGGCACCGAGGGAGACCAGCCTGGGTACCACATCCCTTCCCGACTAGTCAGGTAGGAAAACGATCGGCTGAGAAAACGTGGCTCTCGGGAACCAGCAGTTAGCGTAATGGCTATGTCACTGGACTCACACATAGTCGACTGCGGTTCACGTCCCGGACCTGGTGGCTTAAAACTCATACCGGGCGCGTGTGCGTGCATGCCCAAGATCCCGAGAGGAGAATGGAGGAGAAGGGATTGCGCTGTGGCCATCCCCCTTGGGGGTGATTTCTCGCTTTCTTTCTGTCTCTCTCTGTCTGTCTGGCGAGTGCACATCACTCAAAAAAAAAAAAAAAAAAAAAAAAAAAAAGAAAAGAAAAGAAAAGAAAACGTGGCTCTTGAATAGCAGCCAACGGGCCAATCGGCTGGAATTGAGCTGTCCTGCCTTGCCGGTCCGTTCTGTGGCCAGCGGCCTACCAGAGGAGCCCTCCTCCGACGCTTCCCCCAGTGAGAGCTGAGTGGGCAGTAGCCATGCCTGCTGCCCCTGACTCCACACTGAGCATGGGCTAGACACCAGGCAGCTGCTTCACGTCACTGACACCTAAAATGATCCGCTACCAGCTGAGTTCAGGGTCAGCCTGAGGCATGGTGGTTAAGGTGGTTGGATTCTACATGGCTGACCGCACAGTTTGAGTACTGGCCCCAATAGTTGGAGAAACACGCCAGGCATACGTGCATGCGTGCCAAAATACTAGACGGAGAAACGGAGAAAGGACTGTAGCGTGACCACCCCCGTGGGGCAGGCTTCCTCTCTGTCTGTCTGAGTACACAAACCCTTGGCACTAACATGCAGCAGCCTGTGTTCAAGCCCAGTTGGACTTCCGACGTCATCCTGCCTCAACAGACTCCTCACAGGGCCCGTGCGCTAAACCAGGCCTCAGGTGGGAAGGACTTCCAGCGTTTTAAGGATATGGGTGTTTCAAAGAGGCTTAACCTTTCTAGAGAACAATCAAATAATAGGTAAAAAAGATAAAACCTATTCTACCTTTTGACCCCAAAGATAACCCGCAAGAGCAAGGACCCGTGCAGAAAGGCTCTGCGTCACCTCACACAGTGAGGGCGCGCAGGCTCAGGCTGGGGAAGGTGCGTGGGGTGGAGCTCGGCTGTGCAGTTCTGACGGAGGACGGCGAGGCGCTCCGGGCGACACCTGGCAGGGACAGGACCACTACAAACAGCTTTCAATGATGAAAAACTGCAGTTCTCTCACCCAACTTCGAGGGAGAAAAATATCTGGAGATACTGTTGAGATCTACTCTTCTGAGTTAAAAAAAAAATTGAGGCATTACAAAAAAAAGTTCCTCCTGGGACCAGCAGTTGGTGTAATGGCTATGTCACTGGACTCCCATGTGGTCGACTGCGGTTCGTGTCCCGGACCTGGTGGCTTAGAACTCACGCCGGGCGCGTGTGCATGCGTGCCCAAGATCCCGAGAGGAGAATGGAGGAGAAGGGATTGCGGTGTGACCATCCCCCCGGGGGGTGATTTCTCGCTTTCTGTCTCTATGTCTCTGTCTGGTGAGTGCGCGTGCCCTATAGCAAACCCCCCCCCGCAAAATAAAAAAGTTCCTCCTAACCTACAAGGCTGTGGGTGGAGGGCAGAGCATTGTCTGCATTTGAACGCTAAATACAGTGTGAATTAAAAAGAAAAAAAAAAAAAACTATGGGGGAAAAGAAGGAAAGCTTAAGTTCCAACTGACTTTAAACGTTTACACAAGAGCAACAGTTCACTTTCTACCCACTTTAACGGGTTAGGGTAAGGGCTAGATGGAACAGGTGGACATTAACCAGATGAATCATTTTACATGACAGCCTACACCAGCAGTCTCTGACCTCCCCTGGACCAGCACAGCAGAAACGCACAGGCAGGCCCCTGCCCTGAGCCTATGGCCACTGCCACCCCTGTCACCCAGCGGAACTGCCAGCAGGGGGAGCACACGGGCCAAATAAACCTATCTGTAGTGAGGACCGGAAGAGAGAATCCTCTCCGCTTTTATCTTTTAGAGAGATTTTTGCTATAGAGCACATACGCTTGCTAGAGAGAGAGAGAGAGAGAGAGAGAGAGAGAGAGAGAAAGTAAGAAACCACTCCTGGGGAGGATGGCCAGGCCACAATACCTTCTCCTCTATTCTCCTCCTGGGATTTTGGGCACATACACACATGCACCCAGTGTGAATTTCAAGCCGCTAGGTCCGAGACTCGAACTGTGGTCGGTCATGTGGAAGTTCAGTGCCTTAACCACTAACGCCGCCTGTTGGCCCCTCTCCCATATTTTTTAACACAAGAGGAGGCTGAGGGTAGGTGTTTAAGTGCCTTGCCAAGGCCGTGCAGTTAGGAGCATCAGATCAGTGTTCTGAGCTCAGTGATCCGACTGCAGACTCAGATGCACCTAACACTTCAGGGGCAGACGGTGGTCTCCGTGGGCCATGTAAGAGGTGAATTGTCACTATTTTTCCTCTAAAATCACAGAAACCATCTGGAATGGGTCCCCAAATAGGAAATGGGAATCAGAGCTTGAGTAGAAAGAAACATTTAGGAACTTCCTAATCTACCTTCTCCTTTAGGTGTTCTACAGCCTTCGATATGAATTAGGAAAACGTTCCCCAGACGGGGGCTTCCCAAGGACAGCCTCACTCTCACACTGTATGCGTGCAGGGCTGGAAAGGCCCTTGTGCCGGCGTTTTCCAACCTCACACCGGGCAGGGGCTGTGCCCTGGAGTGGACTCCGAAGGCTGGGCGTTCTGTGCTCTCAGAAGGCTGTCCATCACGTAACTTCCCTTCTGCCAGCCAAGTTGCTTCTGTGGACTCACAGTCACTAGTCCTAGGTCTGTTCTCTGCGACCAGGAAAGACAAGCGTCATTCCTACAGAAGAGGAGCATCCACGTGCAAGATGTTGAGGACCAGGGATGCTCTCAGAGCGCGAGTCTCTCCAGATCCTGGTACCCGTGGTCACGTACCGCGTGAGGACGCTCTCGGGAGTGCCGCGGTCATGTACCATGTGACAATTCTCTTGTCCACAGCACACTGCAGCGGTGACGGCACCCTGCAGGACTGCACAGGCTGCATCCCCAGTCGCCTGGCATGGGGCGAGTTACACCCTGGGTCTGTGGGGGCGCACGCTAGACGTCTGCCTGACGATGACAGCACCGAGGACTCTTCCCAGAACACGCCCCGCCACGCCATTCAGTGATGCGTGACTACACATGAGCTATCCAACACAAAGCTCATTTATGCTCTCAGACAAGGGCTTTCAAAAAGTTTGTGAGAAAATGAAACTAAAGTACGAGTTTATTTGGTTAAAAAATTCTGAAATCTATGCACAGTTCTCTCATAACTTGCATGTCCTGCGAATGTTTTAAAGACCTCTCTAGACACAGAGCCCAGAGGTGACTGCAGACGTTTGCATACTGCAGCGTTCGACTATGACATACCACAGGTCAGGTGTGGAATTTTGCACTGTGGCATCATGGTGCTCAGAAGGTTTTGAATTTTGGAGTGTTTCTGGGTTTTGGATTTTGAGTAGGGATTCTGACCTATACGGAGTTTTCTGAGTCACCCGGGCAGGGACTGGAACCTGGCTGACCACGTGTGCTGCAGCTCCTCAACTACGAGGCTAGAGGGCTGGCCCACGGCTACTTCCTTTCTGAAGGCTCAGGACCAGCAGTTAGAGCAATGGCCATGTCGCTGGGCTCCCACATAGTTGACCACGGTTCAAGTCCTGGACCTGGTGGCTTAAATGCATGCCGGGCACATGTGCGAGTGTGCCCAAGAACCCGAGAGGAGAATGGAGAAGGGATTGATCCACCTGGGGGTGATTTCTCACTTTCTGTCTCTGTCTTTCTGGCGAGTGCATGTGCCCTATAGCAAAAACCTCTCCAAAAATACAAAACAAAACAAAATGAACCCTCTATGATTTACTCATTCATTTCCTGATGTGTTTGGGAGATTTCCTTAGTGACATCCTTTTTACAGACCAGTAAACAGGCCGAAGGGTCAGCTTCTTTGCCTTGTTCATAAAGCTTTCAAGAGGCAGGCGTGGAGTCATACATAGGTCTGCCTACTCCAAGCTTCTTCTCAGAACCACCCCATGTGAACGACATATTCACAGAGTTGGCCTCTGAGTCTAGGAGAGGAAGCGTGCGTGAGAGAGATGGGGTTTCGAGCGCCACCTCAGGTGCTCAGATCGTCAGTGCTGGGACTGTGGGTCTCCGAGGCACCACCCTGACACAGCCTGCTGCAGCCGCCACCCTCTGGCTTGCCCTGCAGTGTGCCCGCTCACCTTGACAGAGAAGATGTTGGCGGTGTGCCCCGTGTGCATGGAGAGCAGCTTCCTGTGGCGCAGTGGGTCCCACACAATCGTGTGCTGGTCATCAGAGCCAGAGGCCAGCAGGCTGCAAGCAGAGCGAGGGGTTCTGACCTGTCCTGGAGGCCCCGCCCCACCCCTGCCCAGCCATGCTCCTGTTCATGAGCGTTAGGCCACACACAGCCTGGAGGACAGCAGGTGCAGTAGGGTTCATGGTTCTCTCATACATGTTAGTCGATCCTGCTTTGTCCTGAAAATGTCCCCTTATCCCTTGGACATACTGGTTTACTAAAAAAAAGTTTCAGATGTTCATCCAATCTTCCCTGTCCTGGGATTAACTGTTTAACTGCGTGTTGATAACCAGGGGATTAAACTGAGACAGCACACGCTTCCCTTACATCTACTGCAGAGAGGGGAGCCCTCCACGCCCAGCCCCTCCTCCAGCGCCCGCCAGCGCCCAGCTGGTACTCACTCTCCTTTCTCATTCCACTCCAGACAGTTGACACATCCCGAGTGACCCTGGGGAGCAAACACACAGGGACAAGAGGGCAGTGAGTTGGTTAGATTCTCCTGGGGAGCTCAGCACTGAGAAGTGGCCCAAACCGGTAAGCTGGATGTTTGAGAATTTTCAGGGTTTTCCAGATTTACTTAAGCTGACTGGACTCCTACAATACACAAAGGACCATATTTACAAACGCACTGGGTCCTGGGTACCTCTGACCTCAGCAGGGAGATTCCACAGACCCCACTTTGGAGAAGAGTAAAATGTTCAGATGAAGGAGCAGAAGGGAGACAAAGTATAGCAAACTTCGACCTGACCACTGGGGGAGCATGTCCCACAGGGAATCCGCCCAGCACAGGTGGGACCCCCTCCACCCTGAGACCGCTCAGGCCCACTCTTGAGTCTTTTCCTCTGCTTTCTTACCTCCTACCCACTGTCCTATCAAGACTCTCATGTGGGGGGACCAGCAGTTAGCATAATGGCTATGTCGCTGGACTCCCATGTAGTTGACCGTGGTTTGAGTCCCGGACCCGGTGGCTTAAACTCACGCCAGGCCCAAGATCCCGAGAGGAGCATGGAGGAAAAGGGATTGTGGCGTGGCCATCCCCCCCGGGGGGGTGATTTCTCACTTTCTATCTCTCTGTCTTTCTGGCAAGTGCATGCGCCCTATAGCAAAAACCTCTCCAAAGGGAAAAAAAAAAAAAAGATTCTCACGTAGGGGCTGGCCCTGTGGCCTGCTGGTTAAGGGAGCTGGATCCCGTGTGGCTGACTGAACAGTCGGAGTCTCAGCCTGGTGCCTTGACAAACACCAGGCACATCTGCACACATGACCCAGATCCCTACAGGATGAAGAAAGGGGGGAGGGGGGACATGCAGGTGCTTCTCCTTACACTTCCTCTCTGGTGAGTGCACACATCCTCTGACAGAGTTTAAAAAGTGAACGTAAAAAGATACTCATTTGGACTGAACCTCCTTTCTTCCTAGGTTCTGCACTGTATATTATTGACACCCTCTTTTGAAAGCTGCCAGTCACTTGCTGACCTGAGGCCCCGGCGGGGCACATGGCTGAACTCTCATCTAGGCCTCTGGTCTCTGGTTGGAATAACTTGTCCCTCACCTTCATTCTTCCCACCAGGCTCCGGGTCTCACTACCTGGGGAACACAACTGCAGCCTAGAATCACTCAGAGCACTAAGGGTATCTGGAATGGTCCCAGCTCGGTGAGAGCATGCACAGTGCCCGGAGTAGCAGCCGTGGTGGGCGGGGCCAGGTGCAGTACTGAGCGGAGCAGCAGTGGTGGGGGGGGCCAGGCACAGCACTGGGTGGAGCAGCCATGGTGGGCGGAGCCACTGCTGTGGGCGGAGCCAGGCATAACGCTGGGCAGAGCCCCAGCAGCAGGCTGGAGGAGGAACTGTGCAGTTGGCCACGTAGAATCCAGCTGCCTTAACCTTCAGGCCACCTGCTGTTTTTCTTTTTTTTTTTTTTTGAGAGGTTTTCGCTATAGGGCACATGCGCTTGCCAGACAGACAGAGACAGAGGCAGAAAGCAAGAAATCACCCCCCCCAGTGGGGATGGTCACGCTGCAATCCCTTCTCTTCCATTCTCCTCTCGGGCTCTTGGGCACGCACGCACACGCGCCTGGTGTGAGTTTGAAGCCACCAGGTCCGGGATGCGAACCGCAGTCGACTACATGGGAGTCCAGTGACATAGCCATTACGCTAACTGCTGGTCCCTAGGCCATCTGCTTTTTGCTGTAGGGTGCGTGAGCTTGCCAGAAAGACAGAAAGCGAGAAATCACTCCCACCGTCCCCCCAGGGTAGGATGGCTACACCTCAGTCCCTTCTCCATTCTCTTCTTGGAATCTTGGGAACGCACACACATGGGCCCAGTGTGAGTTTAAGCCACTGGGTCTGGGACTCGAACTGTGGTCGACTACGTGGGAGTCCAGCAAGGTAGCCATTATGCCATCTGCTGGTCCCGACACTCATTTTCAACATTAAGAAACAGCGTTCAGACACGTTAGTGACCTGCCTTAGCAGTATGGTGGGACACAGGTCCTCATGCTATTTGAGAAGCCACCAGTGCTGACAGAAGACCGTATCTCTCCTCAAGTAGTAACCACCCGAAGTACTGAAGACAGGGTCAGGAGAGGGCACCTAGAAGGAGTCCTGAAAAATGAGCTGGAGTTTACCGGTCAGGATGCTTTGGGCCAAGTCGCAAGGCATCGCACTAGACGGTAAGCCGACTGGCTCAGCAAACCAGAGGCACAGGACAGGGCAAGGGTCAGGGCTGCACGATGGCTACCCTCCGGCAGTTCCCTTGTCTGGGCTCTCCTATGGGTTTCACACTCAGGCCAGCTGCCCTCCGGGGACAGATGTGTGCAGCATCACATGATGCATACGAGTGATTTACATAGCAAAAATAGCTCAGAGGCAGGTAAGCTGCAGAAAGAACAAGAAGGCGCAGCCATGTTCTACAAAACAAATGATATAAAGTATTACTAGGGCCAGTTGATGGCATGGAAGTGAAGGCAGCTGGATCCCATATGGCCTGGACCAGGCAGTTAGAAAAACACGCTGCTCTCATGTGCCCAAAATCCCAGAGGAGATTGGAGGAAAAGGCACTATTGCATGGCCATCCTCTGGGGGTGATTTCTTATGTTCTCTGTCTCCAGCTAGTTCAGGCACCCACTAGCAAATTTTAAAAATATTAATAAAGGGTTTTACAAGTTAGAACACACATTTGGGAGCCTACTTATATTTATTTATTTTGGAGAGAGATTTTTGCTGTAAGGCATGTGTGCCTGCTGGAGAGCTAGAGTAAGAGAGAGAGAGAGAGAGGTCACCTCCGGGGGACGGTGCACTGCAATCTCTTCTCCTCTTTTCCTCCTCTCAGAATCTTGGGCACATATGTATATGTGCCTGGAGTGAGTTTTAAGTGGCAGATCTGGGACTCGAACTGCAGTTGGCCATGTGGGAGTCCAGCAACATAACCATTACACCATATGTTGGTCCTGGAACCTACTTTAAAAGGCACAGAGTGTTTAAAAGGAGTTACTCTGGCCTTGGTAAATAAGGCTGACTTGGCTACAGGCACGCAATCTATTGGGTTGTTGGAAAAGTCATGATGCATTTTTTTCATAGAAAAACAGGAAAAAATATGTCATGACTTTTCTAATGACCCTATATGACCATATTAAAGAATACTGTGGAATAAATGTGCTTATGATTTAAACAGCGAGGGAAGGAGGGTACTTTTTCTTCAGGTTTTCACCACAGGGTGCTTGTGTTGGCTGGAAAGAGAAAAAGGGAAAGTAAGAAATCACCCCCAAGGGGAATGTCCACACTGCAATCCCTTCTCCATTCTCCTCTCAGGATTTTGGGCAAGCACACACATGTACGCAGCTTGACCCTCAAACCAAGGTTGGCCATGTGGGATCCAACACCCTAACCATCCTGCTACCCGCTGGCCCCAAGAAAAATGTTTAAGGGATTAAGAGGAGTGATTGTCGAGAGATGGAAACATTTCCACTCGGGCGAGCCCTGCTGCCAGGGAACTAGAAGAAACAGAGCGTGCCCACCCCCCCACC
>NW_006159950.1:369502-375804 GCF_000334495.1 Tupaia belangeri chinensis
GGAAAGAGCCGCGTCAAAGTGCCAGGCCGCACTTGAGTCCCACGTTGTAAACTAACCTAAGGCTCCCATTTGGCTTTATTATATTTACTGCTAGTTGATCAGTCTCTGCAATTTGCTAGGTAGCAGAGCGTGCAGAGAGATGACAACACGGAATCTCTCACATCGCACGGAGGTGCTGCAGGTGCACAGGGACCAGAACAAACGGACTTTCGTTTGGTCTAGTCACTGCTCTGAGCCCTCACAGCCTGGATCCTGAACCCCACGTTGGTAAGACACTGCCAGGTAGAAAACTAGACATTCACACACATCTCAGTACCACTCCCTGTTTGCAGATAAGACCAAGTCTCAGAGACATTACAGGTAGGGCCTAGGTCACACAGATGGCAAATGCCAGAATGCAGATGAGAACCCAGGCCAACGACACCAAAGGACTTCTCTGGTGTGCTGGACTACACGAGGGTTACCTCACTTCACCTATGCTAAAAAGATGTCTCATTGTACCATTATCTTAGAGAACCCCTTGGCAATTTCTTACAGATTAAAGCTTACACATATCCATGGTTTATAATTTTATCCTACGATTTACTAGAGAAAACTGAAAGTATTTGTCCACACAAAGACCAGTATGAGAATATTCATAGCTGCTTATTTTTTTAAAGTCCCAAACTGGAAATAATCTAAATGCTCACCAATAGCAGAATGGATAAGTAAACTGTGGTATGTCCAAGCAGTGGAATACTACTCAACAATGAAGAGGGATGAACCACAGATGCACACGACAACACAATGAAACTCAGAAACAGTATGGTAAGCAAAAGAAGCCAGACACAGGCCAACTAGTGGCCTGTGGTTGAGGCAGCTGGATCCCACATGCTCAACTGTGTGGTTTGCATCCTGGACCCAGCAGCTTGAGAAACATGCGGGGCATGTGTAGGTATGCCCAAGATCCCAAAAGGAGGGCGCAGTGGAGGAGGAACTGCAGTGCTCACAGTCACATCTAAGGGCCCTGCCTCGAATGCAACCCAGGGTGACCCACTGAGCACACGTGGAGCTCGCCTGCTGACTTCAGACCTGTGTACAGCGAGACTGCACCTACAGGGCAAGGTCCAGAGTGCATGTGTAGGGCTGTGCAGAGGGGCCTCTGCGAGAACACGTGGCTATGTGCTGTCTCCACCTTCACCTGCAGGAATGGGTCTGAATAAGCAAGATCGAGATTTAAACCCTGCAAACATTAAGTAAGTACCCAGAAGAGCCAGGGTAAGTGCCATGCTTTTGCATTTATTAGCAGGTACATGGTTACCTGGGGACGACAGTGCAATGGAGCGGCAAGTCCTGATGGCAAGTTTTTACTCGCTCTCCATTCACTTAATGACATGACGGTTGTCTGAAAGGTAGATGATTTGAATATCCAGATATTTCCATAAAATCTTCTCTTCTTTCACCTAGCTGAAGGTGTACTGTGCCTGAGTGCGTGAGTAGAAAGAGCTGTGAGAGCAGCTAAAACCTCACTACGCACCAGCCTAGCGTGAGAATAGTGATGCTTCACATAATTACCCTTGGAAATCCATTAAACTGTCCATAAATGGGTTTCATATGTATAAGCTGTGTTTTCTTGAGCAATTTTTAAAGAATTTTTGCCATAGGGTGTGTGTGCTCACCAGAGACACACAGAAAGAGAGAGAGAGAGAGAGAAACTGAAGTCACCTTCCTGCCCTTCAGGGCAGATGGTTACACCACAATCCCTTCTCCTCCATTCTCTTTGGGCATGTATGCATACGCACCCAGTGAGTTCAGAGCTGCTGGGTCCGGGACTCAAACTACAGTTGGCCATGTGGGAATCCAGTGCCTTAACCACCATGTCACCTGTTGGCCCCTTGAGCAACTTTTTTTTTTTTTTTAAAGAATTATTTAATTTTATCCATCATAATTATTATTATTTTTTAATGTGACCAGAGAGAGACAGAGAGAAAGAAGAAAAGGAAGAAAGCAAGCCATCAGGTCCGGGACTCAAACTATGGTTGGTCATGTAGGAGTCCAGCACCTTAACCACCACACCACCTTCAGCCCTACCTTTTTAACCTCTCTGTGCTTCGGGTTCTATGTCAGTGAAAAATAAGGTAATAATGACACACGACTTCATGGGGCTATTGTGGAAACCAGCAGTACTTGCAGAGCACTCTGGCCACTCCAGCGGAGAATGGCAGAATGGGAAATCAAACTGAAAACTTCCTCCCCACTGCACCGTGGTAGTTCAAGGCTTATAGCCCAGCCTGACCCAAACTTCTGTCACTGGGGAAAGAAAATCCTCCAGTGCCTTAATCACTACACCACTTGCTGGTCCCTTATTTGATTTTTTTAACAATTATGTGAGCACCTACTATATGCTAAGTGTTCTCATCCATGAAAGGCCTATCGTGGTAAAGAAGACAGAGACCTCTAGTGAGGGGAGAGGGGACTCGATAAACATAGGCTTAGGCGATGAACTCAAATGGCACAAGACACGGTGGTGAGGACACATGAGGGACAGTGGCCAAGGACAGCCTATCTGAGGAAGTGCTAGCTGAGCTGTGGCCTGAGTGCTGAGAAGGAGCAAGTCTACATGGAGCTCTGAAGGGAAGTGTCCCAGGCACAGGGAAGGACAGTGTGAAGGTGGGCACAGGCCAGTGTGGTTGGAGCAGAGCAAGATGGACAGGACTGGCCGAGGGTGGGACAGAAGGCGAATCTAAGGGGTCTGTTGGGCCACGGCTAGAGCTCCAGGAAGGCAAGAGCTACTGCGCTCAGGGCGGTGCGCATACACGACTGAACTAGTGAGCTGCTCCTCACTCTGGTCTCTGGTGCTCCAAGTGTGAGTTTACTTCGTCATCTGACACAGACACTGGCAGTCTTTTCTGAGGGTTCGGGCAGTTGACATGGGTTCCGCCTGCTGCTCCGTCATGCCACCCAGTGCTGCTGCAAGCACACGGACACACGCAGACCACACGGAGTGAGTACTCTGTGTCCCAGGGAGACCTCACCTACGAAGTGGGCAGGCCAGCTGGTGGTGTGATTAAGGCAGCCACATCCCATGTGACCGACTGCACAGTCTGAGACCCAAACCCAGTGGCTTGAAAAACACACTGGTTGGGACCAGCAGTTAGCATAATGACTATGTTGCTGGACTCCCATATAGTCGACCGTGGTTCGAGTCCTGGACCCGGTGGCTTAAACTCACGCCAGGCGCGTGTACGTGCGTGCCCAAGATCCCGAGAGGAGAATGGAGGAGAAGGGATTGCGGCATGGCCATCCCTCCGGGGGGGTGATTTCTCGTTTTCTGTCTCTCTGTCTGTCTGGCGAGCACACGTGTCCTACAGCAAACAAAAACAAAAACAAACAAAAACCTCTCAAAAACAAACAAACAAAAAACAACCCCCCCCCACACACACACACTGGTTCATGTGTGTGTGTGTGCCCCAAATCCTGAGAGAACAGAGGAGATGGGATTGTGGCATGGCCTCCCCTTGGGGAGTGATCTCTCTCTCTGGTGAGCATGTACACCCTATGGCAAACTAGAAAAAGAAAAAAAGAGTGGTAATAGATTTGAATCTAAAGCTCATATGGAAATAAAAGGAACCTGGAATAGCCGAAACAACCTTGAAACAGAACAAAGTTGGAGGATTCATACTACAATTTTTAAACTTACTACAATAAAACTACACCAATCAGTGTGATACCAACATTTGGCTCAATGGAACAGAATTGAGAATTCACCAATAAATCCTGAACATCTATGATCAGTTGATTTCTGATAGCAGTGTCAAGACAATTCAGTGGGAGGGGGGGTGAAGAATATTCCTTCCAACAAATGGTACTTTGAGAACTGGTTGTCCATATGCAAAGAATCAAGCTGGATCCCTCACTCACACCACATACAGAAATTAATTACACATGGGTCAAAGACTGGGCAAGATTCCTCACTCACATCATATATAGAAATTAATTCAACATGGGTCAAAGATGAGGTAAGATCTAAGCCTTTAAAACTTAAAGAAAACGTAGGTGTGAACTGTTATGACCTCGGACTAGGTAATGATCTATGAGACACAACACCAAAAGCACAAACAAAAAAAGAAAACCATAGAGCTGGCTCCTAAGCCAGTGGTTATGGGAGCCAGATCCCATGTGGCTGACTATGTTTTTTTTAAGAGGTTTTTGCTATAGGGCGCGTGTACTCACCAGAAAGACAGAGACAGACAGAGAGACAGAAAATGAGAAATCATCCCCGAGGGGGAAAGGCCACGCTGCAATCCCTTCTCCTCCATTCTCCTCTTGGGATCTTGGGCATCCACAAACACGCACCTGGTGTGAGTTTAAGCCACCGGGTCTGGGACTCGAACCGCAATGGACTACATGGGAGTTCAGCGACATAGCCATTAGGCCAACTGCTGGTCTGAGGCTGACCATGGTTGGAATGTTGGCCCCAGGAGCTTGAAGAGCATGCTGGACACATGAGCATTTGTGTCCCAAACCCTGACAGGATGGAGAAACAGAGAAGGGACTGTGGTATGACCATGCCCCACTGGTGGTGTCTGCCGCCTCTCCCCTTCTGTTTTGTGTTTCCCGCTGATGAGAGCACATTTACCCTCTAGCAAAAAAAGAGAAAAAGATAAATTGGCTTCATTAAAATTAAATAGATTTTGCAACAAAGGTACTTTCAAGATAATGAAAAGACAACCTATAAAATTAGAGAAAAAAATTGAGACCAGCAGTTAGAGTAATGGCTACGTTGCTAGACTCCCACGTAGTCGACCGTGGTTCGAGTCCTGGACCTGGTGGCTTAAACTCACGTCTGGCACGTGTGCGTGCGTGCCCAAAATCCTGAGAGGAGAATGGAGGAGAAGGGATTGCGGCGTGGCCATCCCCCGTGTGTGCGGGGGGTGATTTCTCACTTTCTGTCTCTCTGGTGAGCGCATGCGCACTATAGCAAAAACCTCTCATTCATAAATAAATAAATAAATAAGAGAAAAAATTCAAATCATACATATACAAGGAACTCTTAGATTTCAACAACAAAAAGACAAATAAACCAGTTTGAAAATGGCAAAAGGGGCCAGCCCCATACCGTACTGGCTAAGGAAAGCCAGATCCCATGTGGCCAGCTTCGGTCTAAATCCAATGTGAGGATCTGAAAGGCATGCTGTGCACACACCCTCTGGTAACCAAAAAGAAAAAATTAAAAACCAAAATGGGCAAAGGATACAAACAGACATTTCTCTAGAGAAAATATATAAATATGGCTAATGAGAACATCAGAAAATGCTCACTATCATTCATTAGAGAGATAAAATCAAGCCACATTAAGATAGCACTTCATAGCCACTAGGGTGGCTATGGCAGAAAACAGTAAGAGGTGCTGGCGAGGATGCAGAGAAGTTAGAACCCATACATGTTTCTGCTGGGAACGTAAAATGGTGGTGCCACCTTGGAGAAAAGTTGGTAGTTTCTCTAAAGTCAACCAGGCCTGGTCTGGTGGCCCGGGAGCAGCTGACCGGCGCAGAGCTGGAAGTCACAGGGCCAAGTACATTTCATTTAATTCCATTTCAATGTCTGAGCCTCCTTCTCTCTGGCTCACTCACTCTGCCACGGTTGCTGACACCACAGAGTCTGACCCAGGGTTCAGACTCCCGGCTTGGCCTGCAACACCTGTTGGTGTGTGCCCGTGAGCCAGAGGAGCTGGCCGGCCAGGGAAACGAGGCTGCGATGAGATGGGACCTGGTGTGGGACATTTTCCTTTCTCTCTCTATCATGTGCTTCCTGGCTCTGTCATGAATAGATGGGGCCAGCAAGTAGTGTGGTGGTGAAGGTGCTGGACGCCTGCATGGTGGTCAGGGTTCAAGCCAGCCCGGAACCCAGTGGCATCAAAGTCACACCAGGAGCACGTGTGCCCAAAGTCCCAAAAGGAGAATGGAGAAGGGACTGTGGCATGGCCATCCGCCAGGGGGAATTTCTCACTTTCTCTCTCTCTTTTTTTTTTTTTTTTTGGAGAGGTTTTTGCTATAGGGCATGTGCGCTCGCCAAAAAGAGACAGAAAGTGAGAAATCACCCCCCCAGGGGGGATGGCCACACTGCAATCCCTTCTCCTCCATTCTCCTCTCCTCCGTTACCCGGACATCAGACAGGGCGAAGTCCTGATTCATGCTACATCATGGATAAACCCCCAAACATTATGCTAAGTGAAAAGTCAGGCACAAGAAAGCACATATTGTAGGGTTCCATGCATAGGAAATGTCCAGAAAGATTAGAGGTTGCGGAGGGTTGGGGGGGCA
>NW_006159950.1:375835-382176 GCF_000334495.1 Tupaia belangeri chinensis
GGGAAAGAGCCGGGGAATGACTGTTACTGCAGGAAGTCTCCTTCTTGGGGTGCTGAAAACGCCCTGAAATCAGATGGCAGTGATGGCTGCCTGGCTCTGAATACACTTTAAAACTATGGACCTGTACTCCTAACCAAAACCGACAAACCGACAGCAGTCTGGACCTGGGCCATGGCCTTAACTTGCCAATCCCTTGTTTAAAGGGTGGTCCCGGCACTGGCAGCCTGAGGTAAGGCACGGATGCCCCCATGAGGCAGCCCACAGGATGCCCCTGTGAGCACGAGGCTTGCTGTGTCCACGGTCGGGGCCTGCCAAGGGACCCTGTCGGGTGCTGTCTCTGCCTCCTTCTGGAATAAATAAATTTACAAAAGAAAAAAAAAAGGACGGCTCTCTCACAAAGTCAGATCTCCCCTGTCTTCTTTGAACATGACTGTTTAATGACCTTGATACCAACTCACTTTTATAAAGCGGTATCATAAAAAACTCCTGGTTAGGTCAAGTCTTTGTTGTTGTTTGTTTTTTTTTTTGAGAGTTTTTTTTTTTTTTTGAGAGTTTTTTTTTTTTTTTGGTCATAGGGCACATGCGCGCGCCAGAGAGACAGAGAGACAGAAAGCGAGAAAACACTCTTCAGGGAGGATGGCCACACTATAATCCCTTCTCCTCCATTCTCCTCTCGGGATCTTGGGCACACACGCACACACGCCCGGCGTGAGTTTAATCCACCGGGTCCAAGACTCGCACTGCAGTTGACTACATGGGAGTCCAGCGACATAGCCATTACGCCAACTGTTGGTCCCTAGGTCAAGTCTTTGTTGTTGTTTGTCTTTTTTTTTGAGAGTTTTTTTTTTTTTTTGGTCATAGGGCACATGCGCGCGCCAGAGAGACAGAGAGACAGAAAGCGAGAAAACACTCTTCAGGGAGGATGGCCACACTATAATCCCTTCTCCTCCATTCTCCTCTCGGGATCTTGGGCACACACGCACACACGCCCGGCGTGAGTTTAATCCACCGGGTCCAAGACTCGCACTGCAGTTGACTACATGGGAGTCCAGCGACATAGCCATTACGCCAACTGTTGGTCCCTAGGTCAAGTCTTTGAATCAGGTTACTCTTGGCCTATGGAATGGCTCTGGTCTACCAACTCTATTCAACAAAAATCAATCCATTTTGTTATGACTTGTTTCCATAGATTCATAATTTGAATTTATGTTCAAATTATACAAGAACAGCAAGCTGAAAGTGAAAGTGAGATGTGTAACGCTTGTGACTTGTTCAAGGATGAAGTGAGAAAACCAATAAGGCAAGGGTCAACTCACTAGGCCAAGACTAATTTATTGCATTACACCCTTTCAACGGCAGATATCTGGTTGAGGTGGAAAAATATGAAGTTTAGAGTCAGGCCTGATACAAATCCTGTTAATCTTACTTCTACTCCTTACATGACCTGGGAAAGCTGGCTCTACCCTCATCTGTAGAATGAGGTACCTTTCGTTCCCTCTCCTCTCATGCACCTCATGCTGTGCCCAGAAACCCAAGAGGAAAGGAAGCAGGAGGGGTGCAGTGAACAGAGAAGACGTGGGTGATGCAGTCCAACATGAGGGGCGATGCTGCAGACACGAGCTGAGGTCTCGGGCTCTCCGGCTCCTGCCTGTTAGGACAGACACCACCGAGCCGAGGCAGCCTGTCACAGAGGGAGACGTGGAATGCTCAGCAAAGATGCCCATCGGATGTGGAAAAGTTGTTCAGTCTTACAAGCCAGAACAGATAGAACCAGTCTGACACACGTTCAGTTTACATGTGTGAGTCTCAGCCTCCCTTCTGTCTCACTTATTCTGCTATGGTTGTCAGCGCTACAATAGTTCTTTGTATTTTCTTTCTCTTTTTTTCTTTAATTGCCAGAGTATGTATGCACTTACCAGAGAGAGAGAGAAAGGAGAGAGGAAGAACCCCCAGGGGTAGATAGCCACGTTACAATCCCTTCTTCTCTATTCTCCTCTTGGGATTCTGGGCAATGCATGCACGTGGATCCAGCGTGTTTGTTCAAGCTGTAGGACCTGGGACTTGAACTGCACAGTTGGACATGTGGGAGTCCAGCACTTAAACTTCAGGCCACCTGCTGTCCCTGCCCATGGCATTTTAATAGGTCCCTATCATTTTTCATGTACTTCTTCTTCTTTTTTTTTTTTTTTTTGAGAGGTTTATTGCTATAGGGCGCGTGCGCTTGCCAGACAGACAGACAGAGACATAGAGACAGAAAGCGAGAAATCACCCCCCAGGGGGGGATGGTCACGCCGCAATCCCTTCTCCTCCATTCTCCTCTTGGGACCTTGGGCACACACGCACACGCGCCCGGCGTGAGCTTTAAGCCACCAGGTCCGGGACATGAACCACGGTCGACTACGTGGGAGTCCAGCGACATAGCCATTACGCTAACTGCTGGTTCCCTGTATTTCTTTTTTAATGCCAGAGGAGGAGTGTGTGTGCGTGTGTGTGTGTGTGTGTGTGTGTGTGTGTGTGTGTGTGTGTTTGTGTGGGGGGGGGAGGAGAGGGAGAGGGAGAGGAGGCACACGTGCTTGAGTGCCCCACGCTGGGGACAGCCATGCTGCAACCCCTTTGCTCCATGCCCTGTCCGTGTGTGCTTCCTCACTCTGCACTACCTCCTGGCACGGGATGTTACAGGTCATAGTGGACTTTTGTCCCAGTCCTGGAATCGCTATTCCCCCAAGGACCCCTGACTCCTTTTGGAGAATGATATTTAGAAACCAGTAGCACAAAACTATTGAGGCATGACTGCTCCTGGATCCTTCTGGTGGACAGAGTTGGAAATTATATGCATGTACTTTTAAAACCCTGAATTTGTGCTAATACTGTAGTCTCAGTCCAATACCTTGGAGTTCTTTGCCTTTCCCTATTCCACATTTGAATCTTGCTTCTCCCACAGTGAGAACTCTGGCTCTCCACAGCACTGTGCCCAACTCTGCGACAGCAATAGTGACAGCACTGGCACAAGGGACAAAGCTGCTGAGGAGCTGATGTCTCTGCAGCTCACGGTCTTCACATGGGGACATGGGCCTAGCTGCGGCAGTGCAGGCTGAGGCCCCACAGAGGCCCAAGTATGATCCCTGGCCACCCTAACAGCCTGGCATGACGGTGCACACCTGATGGCCAGCTGCTCAGGAGGCTGAGGCGGGAAGGCCACGATGCAACAAGACCACACACACGCACACACATGCACCACGGTTACTCAGTCTAGGTGGTATTTCCCTTCTCATCTTGGTGGATTTAACTTTACTTATTGAATATATAAAATCTCAACATGGTTCTAAAAGTAAGAACTATGAAACTGCCCAGAGAAGGGTTGCCCCTTTTGCACCCTTCCGCTCCTATAGCTCCCAGCCCTGGAGGGAAGCAGTTTCTATCTACCCCTTCTGTGCTGTTCACAAACACACACAGACGCACCCCCCAGGTCCATTCTTACCCTCCCTCCTTTGTTCTACCAAAACTGGGCAGTTAGGCTAACACGCCCCTTAAGCACATGCAACATACAGTCGACATCATTCGTGAGAGAGATTGACTTAGAACATACTGAGGCAGCGTGGCTTGTCTCTCGTTCTGAGAGAGACAACCTGAAAAGCTCAGTGGCGCTGCCCACTAGTGAGTCGTGGACACAGGCTGCTCCGGCATTGGCTGTGAGGGACACCGTCTAACCGCCACATGGCACTACCCTTGGCAGCACTGTCACTTCTAGGTGTTCATCTGAAGACACCTCTCTAGCAACACTAAAAACACATGCACAAGGCCATCCATCATGGCACTGTGGTTACCAACGACTAGAAACACCTTTCTGTGCCCACACGGGAGACTCACTTAGTGAGCCCTGGCCCACGTCCATGACGGTGCACCACACAGGTGTGCACAGTAAGGGTGGGCCGCCAGGGCAGAGGTTAAGGCAACTGGGCCCCACGTAGCTGATGTGCTACTCTGAGCTGGTCTGACCCCAGACCTAGCCACTTGTAAACATGCTGGAGTGTGTGCACATGCTCAAAACCCCAAGGGAAGCCTGGAGGAGAAGGGATGTGAAGTGGCTGGTACACCGAGGGGGAGTTCTCAGCTCCTTTCCCCATCGTAGGTGAGCACACAAGCCCTACAGCAAGTTGGAAAAAAAAATAGTAAAGGTGAGCTCTATGAACTCAGGACACAGAATGATTTCCGAGACATACTGGAAAGCGAAAAGAAGTTGGTAGAAAGTGGCATCTGTATCTGCCCCCGTGTGCCTTCGGACTCACTGTCTGTGCCCTTTCAGACTCATCAGCCTCCAAAGACCTTCCCCTGGAGGGAGAGGAGCACAGCAGGGCCGAACCCCAGGAAGGAGGTGCCTGTCCCTCTTCCAGATTATGCACACTCTCAGTCATGAATAAACCAAAATTATTATTAAGAATTACTTTTTATTTAACTTTTTAAAATTTGTTTACTTATTTATTTTAATTTGACCGGAGAGTGGCAGAGTGAGTGAGGGAGGGAGAGAGAGGGAGAGGGAAAGTGAGACAGCCAGCCACCAGGTCTAGGACTTGAATCGTGTTTGGCCAGCCCCACGTGTGGGAGTCCAGCACCCTTAACCACATGCCACCTGCCAGCCCCAACCAAAACGATTATTTAAAAAGGTCCTCCGATGGCCAGCAGGTAGTGTGGAGGTTAAGACTCTGGAGCTCACATGGCAAGCTGTGCAGTCTGAGTCCTGACTCAGTGGCTTGAAAATCTTGCTGGGGGATCAGCAGTTGGCATAATGGCTATGTCACTGGAATCCCATGTAGTCAACAGTGGTTCAAGTCCTGTACCCAGTGGCTTAAACTCACACCAGGCACGTGTGCATGTGTGTCCAAGATCCTGAGAAGAGAATGGAGGAAAAGGGATTGCGGTGTGGCCATCCCCCCCTGGGGGGTAATTTCTCACTTTGTCTCTCTGTCTCTCTCTCTCTCTTTCGGGCGAGTGCACACGCCCTATAGCAAAAACCTCTCAAAAAAAAAAGAAAAAAAGAAAAAAAGAAAAAGAAAAATAAAGAAAATATTTCTGAGTATGTGTGTCCCAAATTCTGAGGGGAGCCTGAAGAAGGAATTACATGGTGGCCATCCTCCAGGGGGTGATTTCTCACTTTCCCTCTCTCTCTCTTTCTCTCTGGCGAGCACACATGCCCTAAGGAAACGGAAAAGGCCTCCAGGTGGCAGCAGCGGCCCAGGACTCTTTCCTCACGCCTCCACCATCTCCTCACCAGTGGGGCGACCCCAAGGCTTCCGGCCAGCTCCTGACCAGACTCCTGCAGCACTCATCTGGCCACCCGCCCTCGAAGATCTCCTTTCAATGTTCCTGTTTTCTAGCAATCCATTCCTCCTGACATTAAACTTGCTCTCCTCTACCCTAAAAGAGCCCTTCCCTGAAGCCAAATTCACGGCCGGCCACGGCCTCCGCCCCCTTCCCTGTCACAGATTCGAGCTGCACCCTAAGTGCGGTGGCGTCCTCCTTCACCCCATGGTCTCCCACCCACTGTGCCCACAGCACGCTCCCCAGAGATGGCTCTTGCCAAGCTCATGGTCGGACTTCCTCGCCTACGTGCACGGAATCTTCTCAGCCTCAGTGTCCTCGGGCCCTGCTGGTGCTGGACAGTGCTGGACCATGCTCTCCCGTGCCCTGGCACCTCACGTCGCCTGCTCTCCTTCCCACACTCTGGTCGCTCTTCCCTGACACCCCTGCCTCCACCTCTCGGTCCCTGGCCCTGAAATGAAGGCCTTCCTCACGGTTCAACCGACCTCCTCATTGCCCACTGCTGCCAGGCCGGTGCCTGGTCTGTGCATCTGTCCCGACTCAGACCCAAATATTCCAGCGACCTACCCTGATGGCCCGGCCTGGACGACCGTGGGCTTCGGCTCTAGGACTTGCCGAGTGGACTTGGTCTCTCCCCAGGCCGACCCCTGCTCCAGTGTTCCCTGATCTGGCAACGGGTACTGCCACTTACCCTACCTCTAGCCCAGACACTCACTCTTCAACTCCCTCTTTCTAAAGTTTACTTATTTCTTCCATGAGAAAGAGAGAGGGGGAGCACTCCCAACACGGCGTACACCGCGGCCCATCCCCAGCCTTCCGCCAGCCCAGGGTCATGGACAGCGCTGGCACACCCAGCAGGTGTTTGGGCTTGGGCTGGGACTCTCCGACAGCAGGCACAGGGTTTTACCGCCGTGCCCTCTGGCCTCTGACCTTCATACTTATGCCTTCCTTTCCCCGCCTCTCCCACAGTTGCCAAGCACTCGGTTAACCCTGCTTCTTATGCCTCTCTCCAGCCACTCAGATCA
>NW_006159950.1:382197-404794 GCF_000334495.1 Tupaia belangeri chinensis
TTCCGATCACTGCCGTGGGCTCTTACCTGGTTCTCGTTTATACTCCTGAAATCTAGTCTTCATTTGGAAGCCAAGATTAATGTTTTTTTTTTTTTCCTTCTCAAATATGTTTCTATCGGTCTTTGCAGTCCCGTGTCACAAATGAATAAAATGAACGCAGGCAGGTGGGGCTGGGCGGGGGGCACGGACGCGGTGGCCTTGAAAGCAGCTCTCCCTTGAGTCTCTAGAACCTGCCATGTGTATGAGCAGACAGTCCTTCAGAGGAGGGCTGTCAGGTGCCGACGAGCGCCTTACCACAGGCCGGCTGAACACCTCTCCTCCCAGGCCTCTTTGCCCCAGGGTCAATCAATCTGCTCAGTCTCTGCTGCCTGCCTGTGTGCTTGCTGCAGGGAATGCACGGTCAGAGAGGTGACACTTCTGAGGTGGCCCCAGTTCTGGGTGCAGAAGAGCCAGAGTAGGGAGCTCGAGGGCCACACTTTCCTTTGTACTGGGGAGTGAATCTGCACATCTCGGCTGGGAGGGCCTCGTAAAACTGGTGCTCCCTCGGGAACAGGGGCTCGCATAGGGTTGTCTCATTGAAGCGGAGCACATGCGAGTGCCCCTGACCTGGTGGACAAAGGGCTCCAGCAGGATGCCCTTGGCGCGGGGCTCCACGGCCATGGCCCTGAAGGCTGGGCTCATCCTCTGGGCACAGCCAGCAGGGAGAAAGGGGAGGCGGCAGTGTTCGGCAGCCAGTGCGTCCTCCGCGCTCTGTGCATCTGTATGTTCAGTCTCGGTTCGCTGCTTGCACAGGCCGGACCTCTGCTGCTTCAGCCCAGTCCCGCAGCGCTTCTGTGCTATTGCTGCTCTCCCACAAAATAGCTGCCAGGTTACTATTTTTAAAAGCATAACTGGGTGGGGCCAGCAGGTGGCGTGGTGGTTAAGGGCACTGGATTTCCACGTGGCTGACTGTAGTCTGAGTTCCGGACTGGTGGATTGCTTTCTCGCATTCCGTTTCTCTCTCTCTGGTCAAATTAAAATAATACTACTAACTATAATAACAAGTGGAATTAAATAAATTTTTTTTTTAAATAAGAAAGCATAACTGGGGGCCAGCAGGTTACATAGTGGTTAAGGCCCTGGACTCCTGCATGGCTAACTGCGGTTCGAGTCCTGGACCTGGTAGCATGTCCAAGATCCCCAGAAGAGAATGAAGAAGAAAGCACTGTAGTATAACCATCCTCCCCCTGGGGAGGCGATTTCTCACTTTCTCTTGTTCTGTCTCTCTGTGTCTCTGGCAAGCACACACACCCTATAGCAAAAATCTCTCTATAAAGAAAAAGTGTCATTGTGCTTATGACGCTCCTCTGCAGACACTACCCGAGGCTGTCCTGTAGCAGAATAAGGCCCAGTCTCAACACAGGTCATCACGCCCTGTCACGGAGCCACCACACGGTCAGCCGTCCACTGCTGTGCACCCTGCGCTTGTCCGTCCTGAGCTGAGCCGTCTGTCACTCCTGTGCCGCTCACACACAAGCCTACCAGACTTACTGCTTTGCCTGTCCCTTCCTCATTTCAGCGTGTCTTAGGCGCTGAGTGCTGGTCTGTCTGGCCCCTACGTGGTGTTCATCTGTGAAATTTCTCAGAGCAATGATGGGACTGGGGAGAGCGTTATATTCGAGGGTGGAGTGAAGGGGCGGGACAGGACAGGCTGTGAGCTGGTGCAGGCTCCAGGAGGCACCGCCATGGGGCACTCACAGCGGCACAGACGTACATCCTCCGCCCGGCCACTCCCATCCAGGTGCTGCTCTGCAGACACACTCCGCATGTGGCGAAAGCCGCCGTGAGGAATGGCCTTCACACATGTTGGAGACTACCTGCACGCCTGCCTGTCAGTAAGGACGGTTTACGTAAGGGTGGTGCAGTCACAGAACTCTGAAACTAGGAAAGAGCGAAGAACTAGGAGCATCTAACTTACGGATAAAAAAACTTCATGAAAGAATGAAGAAAGGGTACTCTAACAGATAATATTAGTTGAATCCAAATAAATGAATTAGTAGCTGGGGAAAAAATGGAAAGCAGACAATTCTTAAAGCTTTTTGTAGCAAGACATATGAATACTGATCTACTCAAAAATAAGCAGATGAGGATCAGCAGATGGTGTGATGGTTATGTTGCTGGGCATCCCCATGTCAAGTACAGTTCAAGTCCAGGACCCAGCGACTTGAAACTTATGCCAGGCATGGGTGCATGTGTGCCCAAAATCTCGAGAGGAGAATGGAGGAGAAGGGACTGCAGTGTGGCCATCCCCCTGGGGGGTGTGTGTGTGTGATTTCTCCCTTTCCACCTCTCTGTCTCTATGTCTATCTGGCGAGCACGTGTGCCCTATAGCAAAAATCTCTCTAAAAACAGGCAAATGAAAAACAGAAAGGAAGACAGCTCCGACGCACAGCTGTAACACATGCTCAAGAGAAATCAGATTCCACCTTGCAACTCCTTGCAACTGCAGTTCAAGTCCCTGGCCTAGCCACCTGGTCTAGCCAGCTCAGTGAACATTCTGTCCTTCACTTCCAGGACCCAGCTTTCCTACCACCATGGCTACTCATTCTGCCACAGGGGCTGGGGGAGAGCAGAAACTGGCATTCTCTGAGCACCGGGACACGCTGACTTTTCACTCCTTCCACTTTCCCCAGGTGACATCGCCTGGTTCTACAGACAAGTCGTTCTCAAATTTCTTAGCCTCCGGGCCCCTTTGTGCTATTAAAACTTACTGAACTAGCTTCATGGCCTGGTAGTTAAGGGAGCCGGATACCATGGGGCCAACCGCAAGGCTCGAATCCCAGCTCCTGCAGCTTGAAGAGCATGCAGCTCTGAGCATGCCTAGAACCCCGACAGAACAGGGATAGAGCAGCAAGACCACACCCCACCCGGAGTTGCTCTTCCCCGTGCATCTCCCTCTCTCTGTCTCTTTCTGGTGAGTGTATAAGCCCTCTGGCAAAATAAAGAAAAGAGAACTATTGAAGATCCCCAGGAGGTTTTGTTTGTAGGGGTTATATCTATCAATGTTCATCAAATGAGAAATTAAATAAGAGAGAGGGAAATTAAATGCTCATCATATTAACTTAAAAATTAGAAACTTGTGCATGCCCAAAATCCCAAGAGGAGAATAGAGAAGGAATTGTGGCATGGTCATCCCCTTGGAGGGTGATTTCTCACTTTCTGTCTCTCTGGCAAGTACACATGTCTTATAGCAAAAATCTCTGCTAAAAAAATAATAATTTTGTTTTCTTATCTATCTATTCCTTATTTTCTGTGATATTTATTACTTCTACCATACAATCAGAAAAAAAATAAAGTTGCAATGACTACTTGATAACATGGAGAACAGGATTATCGTACAATAACTTGGCAAACATACAAAATTCAATGTAAAACAGGATTACAATTATGTAAAAATATGCAGGAGATAAAAGGAAATATATAAAATACTAATGGTAATTATATTGGGGAGTGGGATTCAGAAGTGATTTTCCCTAATCTTTTCTGCATTACTATTAACACAGTTATAATTTTTCAAACTACTAAAATTTCTTTCATTTAACTCTAATAATTATTTTATTATTTTTTAATTAGTAAATTTAATTTCACCTGTCTTTATTTTTACATTTTTCCACATTTACTTTACATATCAAAAAAATTTTTGCTCATACTCCATAGTTCTTGACAATTAAGAAACAACTTTCAAAATTTCAAAATACTGAATTGTAAAGATAATGTTCAATATATTTATGATAATTTTGTAGAATTTTTTTGGGTGTAATTATTATTATTTTAATTTGACCAGAGAGAGAGACAGAGGGAAAAAGAGATAGCAAGCTGCTAGGTCCAGGACTTGAATTGTGGTTGGCGTTGGCTATGTGGAAAACCAGTGCCCTTAACCACCATGCCACCTACTGGCCCCAACACAATTACATTTTATAATTAATAAAAGTTTATAATCAAGAGAAAGCAGTAATGATCATCTATAATCTTACCACCTCAAGATAGGTAACACTAACATTCAATAAGTTTATTTCTAGTCCTAAGATTAACGTGATCATTTACAAACATAAACCTGAAGGAAGCAGGAGAATTCTTACTCAGCCTACAGCTCACACCACACTGGGCTGCACAGCGAAACTGGGCTTAGAACATGGTCTTGAGGAAAGGAGGGGCAGAGCTCACAAACGGGTGTCAGACACAACGACATGGCTGAACCGGACCAAAGGCTTGGTCCCTCCATGAAACTGACAGGGCAAATTCAGAACTTGGCCTTTTTTTTCTTTTTTAAATATCCACACCCCATCCATGTTCTCACAGTACTGCTTTGAAGTTAACATGGGACATCACACAAACATTTGTGTGTGTGCCTGTATCTGAGCACACTTGTATACGTTGTGTGTGCATATGAAAAAAAATTATAAATTCTAAATTACTCTGTACAGGGAAGAATCATTACTGTGTAAGCCAATAGTGAAAGTATGAAATTCAACCAACTTTTCCCAAGTACAAAGCAGATATATCCAAAACCCTTTTTCTATGTGCTTGCGTCCCGCTGCCTGATGAAGGAGCTGTCCCGTTAGGTGTGATGCACAGAGGACGGTGCCAAGCAGCTCTGCAGGGAGAGTGGAGAGCAGCCATCCACCTCTAGGACGCAGCTGGATCCCTTACCTGCAGCTCTGCTTCCAGGCCCAGCCGCCGGATAAAGGGGTCAGTGACATGATAGCGCCGCTCGAAGCTCAGGGCACCCCGCTCCTGGTGGACAGAGAAAACTCAGTTTATGGATTCAGTTCAACATGGCTTTATTATGGACCCATTGTATGTCTGGCTCTGTGCTGGACACCACAGGAGCTAGAAAGAATAACATGGAATTGGCCTGCAAAATCTTACACTTCTCTTGGGCAGAGATCAGAGAACAGGAGAGAGTACATAACTAAGCACTAAGTTTTCCTGTCCCGGTAAGTTTTAAAAAAAGGAAAGGAAGAAAAACTTGGAAACAGGAAAGAGGGGTGTTTCCATATTTAGTGTGGAGAGTCAGGGCACACGCTGTGGGATCTGCAAAGGGGAGAAACCCAGCTGGTCTGGGCCCTGTCCTCAAGGATACCTGGTCCAGTGGAATCGCAAAGCACCCACAAATGGACAAAGTTAAAAAGGATTCAGGGACGCAGGGAAAAAACACACAGCAAACAGGTGCCAGGAGGTGGCTAACGCAGAGAAACTCAGCTGGTCCAGGTGGGGCTACAGCTTCTGTGGCATGTCACTGGAAATGATTTCTAGTTTCAATATTTTTAAGCACTTAAGCTTTTCGAAGAACTTCCTCGTGTTTATTCAAATTTCATTCTCAAGATCATCCCGCGGGCAGGCAATGTTACATCATTGGAACAGGAAGACCAAGGCACAGAGGGAAAGTGCTGGTCTTGTGTAGCTACTCAGGGCTGTGGGGGACTGGGTTAGGGCTAGGGCTAGGACCCTAGCTTGGACTGTCACTTCAGAGGCACGTCACATCTTGCTGAATCCACACTCAAACCTCTGGGGCTGCTCTCCTAGGCGTGGCCGGGGCTACCTGACCAGCTGAACTGGACTCCCAGTCAGCTGCTCATCTCACGGGTGTCTGAGTGTCTCTACACACGCGGCCGAGGACAGGTGTTAGTGTCGGATGGCCTCAGAGAGGAAAGGATAGCTAAGCTGAACTCAGACTCAGACTGCCCAGGTTCCAGCCTGCACACAACGCCGCAGCTGGGGCACCACCCAGCTGTGCGTCCCCTACCCCCCACACTGATGCCTATGTGAGTCTCAGCAGCCCAGGCACAAGTGCTCAGGCAGAGGAGTCTCCATTAAGCCCATGTTCTTGGATAAAAGATGGGGAGGGAAAAGTCCTTGGCTCTAGTCCTGAGTCTGCCACAACGCGACTTTTGGCAAGTCACCCACACCAGACCTGTGTCTTTTCATCTGTAAAGGGCTCTCCAGGGAAGGGGGGACCCCGTGCTCAGTTCAGAGGGCTGGGCTGCTCACCTTGACCTGCCTGCGGATGAGGTCTCTAGTTATGTTGCCTTTTGCCATCTTAACAGGTTCGACAGAAGGAAGCTACCGAAGGATCTTCAGGACCCTTGAGCATTCCAGCCACGTGCAGGTCCACAGGGCACACATTTAATTACCTGGGGGAAAAACAGCATCAAACCTCAGGGTCTGGAACAAGGTGGCTTCAGAGACCCGATTCTCCTCCTAGAGCTGTGGCCAGCTCACCCAGTGAACTGGCTACTGCCTGGCCAGTCCAGTCCTGCCCCAGTGCCGAAGGACCTCCGCAGTGGATGGGGGTGGGGGGCAGTGAAGCTTCACCAGGAAATGGAGAGCTGGGGAAGGGCACGGAAGAAGATGGTGCGCACCCTGCAGGTAGGAACGAGGCATGCAGCTGAAGAGGCCCAAGTCCCTTTGCTCCATGCGCACCCCCCATGGCGGTGAGTCCAACCACCTGACTAGGCTTCAAATCCCTGACCCTGAGCCTGATGCTCTCCATCACCAACTCAGTACCACAGAATTCTCAGCCCTGAAACAAACGCACAGGATCAGAGTGGAAAGGAAACGTAGCGTGACCGTGTCCAAGATCTAATCCAGTAAAGAAATCCCTCTTGAACATCTTGAAAGGCCCGTGCCAGTCTTACCACTTCCTGAAGCAGCTCTGAGGGTTAGAAAGACCAAACAACCCTGGCCAGCAGGGAGCACGGTGGTCAAGGTGGCTGCATCCCTCATCCCACATGGGCAACTGTGCAGCTCAGGCCCCTGGCTCAGCAGCCTGAAACACACCAGGCACATGTGCATGCCCCAACCCCAAGAGGATAGTGGGCAGTGGGGACTGTAGCATGGTCATCCCCATGGGGGTTGATCTCTTTCTCTTTCTGGTGAGTATATGAACCCTATAGCAGAAAATAAGTAGGGGAAAAAAAGACCAAATAATCCCATAAGAAAACTCAAAATATAAGAAATAAAGTTCCATATCCAAAGATATACACTACAGATTTTATAACAGTGAAAAAATTAAAACTACCTATTTCCAATAGTAAAGGAATAACTAAACAACGTACACCCACAGGGTATTATGCAGCGACTATAAATTGTAATTAAGAAGGAAATATGCTTACATCCTATCGTGTTTATCATAACATGTTACTTTTTCTTTTCTTTCTTCTGTTTTTAAAGACAAAGCTTGTTGTCATGACCCTCCTGCCTCAGTCTCCCTGGTAGCTGGCACTAAGGAGTCTACCACTACACCTGGCTTCTGGGGGGGGCCAAAAATCAAACCTGAGTCTTACAAGTGGACTCAGTCTACAAACAGCAGCAGCTCAATCAGCGTCTGCAGCTGCACCCGGACCATGCTGCTTTGTCAGTAAACACTGTCAGCACAGCTATGTTTAAAAAAGGAAACAAAGGCCAGTTGGTGGTGTGGTGGTTAGATGCCATGCAGCTGACTACACGGTTCAAGTCCTGGGTCTAGTGGCTTGAAAAACACACCAGGCGTGTGTGTACATGTGTGCCCGAAATTCCGAGAGGATAAAGGAGGACTGCACCATGGCCATTCCTCTCAGGGCTTGCTTTCTCACTTTCTCTCTTGCTCTATCTCTGCCTCTCCCTGGTGATACATGTACCCTATAGAAAATTTAAAAAAACCAACCAAACAAACAAGAATGGCCTCTGCTGTGAGGGTGCTACAGGCCTGCTCTAGTACATACTCAATGAAAAGAGGAAGACAGAAGTCAATTTCTGGAGCTAAGCACATGAACACTGTAGAAAGACCCAAGGCAGAGGAACACGTATGATGGAGTGTCACAAAGGAAGTATGAGTGGCCACATCGATGTCACTGCTCCCAAACGGTGTTCTATTCTTGGATCTCTAAGATGCATTTTAACCCCTCCCTTCCAGACTTTTAGCTTAGGCTCCTGGGAACTGCTCCACTGGCATCTCTCTGCCACACTAAAGGACACCAATAAGAAGGTACAGCTCAGATAACGACGCCATTTGGAGGAACCGAACGGCTCGCATTGCAAAGGGCACCAGCATTGTAGCAGCCCTGCAACCAATCACGTGCGTAAAGAGGAGACCAAGGGCTGACAGGAAACAGCCAAACAGGAACCACCACTCCACACGTACCACCGTCCTAGTGTGGCTGTGGATGGTGCAACAGAAGCAGCAGACTTAAAATACTTAAGCCTCTGGGACTGAATTCCAACCCATTCGTGTGCCAACCAGTATCTACTAAGGCAAGTTACTTAATCTGAGTTTTAATTTTGTTTGTAAAATGAGAATGCTGGGAACCAGCAGTTAGCGTAATGGCTATGTCGCTGGACTCCCACGTAGTCGACCGCGGTTCGCGTCTCGGACCCGGTGGCTTAAATCTCACGCCGGGCGCGTGTGCGTGCGTGCCCAAGATCCCGAGAGAAGAATGGAGGAGAAGGGATTGCGGCGTGACCATCCCCCCTGGGGGGTGATTTCTCGCTTTCTGTCTCTATGTCTCTCTCTGTCTGTCTGGCGAGCGCACCCGGCCTATAGCGAAAATCTCTCAAAAAAAAAAAAAAAAAAAAAAAAGAGAATGCTAATATGAAGGGACTTCAAAGGGTTCATAGAAAATAAAACAAAAAATCCACTCACACCTCTTCCCTCACATTTTCCACAGATTTGTTTTTTTACTTTTATCTACATTTATGTTATGCTTACTGTATTCCCATGCCATAAGGGTTTTTTTTTGTTTGTTTGTTTGTTTCTGCTATAGGGCGCATGCGCATGCTAGAAAGACAGAGACAGAGAGATAGGAAGTGAAAAATCACCCCCCAGTGGGGATGGTCACGCCGCAATCCCTTCTCCATTTTCCTCTTGGGATCTTGAGCACACACACACATGCCTGGCGTGAGTTTAAGCCACCAGTCCAGGTCTCGAACCATGGTGGACTACATGCAAGTCCAGTGACATAGCGATTACGCCAACTGCTGGTCCCTATCATTTTTTAAAAAAAGAATTATTTTATTTTTTATTATCATTATTAAATTTGACCAGGAAGAGACAGAGGGAGAGGAAGAGTGAAAAAGCAAGCTAACAGGTACAGGACTAGAACCACAGTTGGCCATGTGAGAGTCTAGTACCTTAACCACCATGACACCTGCTGGCCCCTCATGCCATGTTTTGTTTTTTCAGTTTCTTCTGGGATTCTCTTTTCTTCTGTGCAACCTCCTCTTCTGGTTCAGGGACAACACTTTGCTGCTTTTCGGTGAGGATCATCTTGACATGGTGGGGTGGTTCACGTGGGGTTAACCCGCCCACGAGCTCTGCGAGTACGAGGTGCGTCTCGGGTGCCTTGTTCACCTGAATGTGCTCAATGACCAATCTACATCTAACCCTTATGTTCAGCGTCACGCTGTATTTTTAAGCATGTGTAGCAAAAATTCAGCAATCTTCTAGGGCCACCGACCCTGTGTCCAGCCCCACTGTGTGGCCTGGTGCATCTGCCAACTCCACCATTGTGACAAAGCGGCACACACTGCTCCGTATAGTGACAGCCTTCAGACACTTGGTGGCTTTTCAGATATGCATGTCCTTGATGGTCTGGGCAGTTTCATCGGTGTTCTTAAAGTGAGCACAAAGATTTGAACCTTGTGATTTACGTTGACTCTCTGGGGTCCTCTGGGTCAAGTGAGTAGCAAACCATTTTCAGCGGTCTCCTCAGGCTGCTTACAAGAAGCTCTTCCACAAACTTTTTGAAGACCCTGCAGATCTACTTCCACAAGTTGTTGTGAGAAAAAAAATGACAAGGTATACATGAAGGCACAAGAGAGTGCCTGGCTCACAGTGCTCAGGCAATGTCAGCCAGCTGTGAATCTACTAAACCCACGTGGCCTCCGTGCCACAAGTTACAATTTCACTGTATCTCCCTCTCAGAGATGAAGCTGGCGCTGGGGAGCCCACTGGGTGGCAGGACATCTTTATCGCTTGTTAGCTTCAAAATGCAAGATCAGAAGAAAAAAAGAGACTTTGTTAAACTCTACACAAAATTTCTGCAATAATGCTGAAGATGGAGATGACCTGAGTGTCCCTCTGTCGACTGACGAGTGGATAAAACAAAATGTGGTATCACAGGGCCAGCAGCTGGCGGGGTGGCTGTGGCACTGGATCCCACATGGCTGACCGTGTTTCGGGTCCTGGACCTGGAGGCTTGGAAATCATACCAGGCACATGTGTGTGTGTGCCCAAACTCCCGAGGAGAATGGAGAAGGCTGCAGCATGGGCACCCCCAGGGTGCTTTCTCACTTTCCCTCTCTGTCCTCTCTTCCATGTGTGCATGTGAGCTTTGGCAAAAAATTCTTTAAAAAAAAACCCCAAAAACCGTGGTATTGTTCGGTGGAACATTCTCTGTCCATACAAAGGAAGGAAGCACTGGCACATGCTGCAACACAGATGGCCAGGGAGGACAAATGTTAAGTAAAAGAAACCTGGGACCGCAGATCCCACTGACTGGCAGTCCAGAACAGGCACGTCTACGGGAGCGGAAAGGAGATGGACGGCTGCTCAGGGCTCGAGAGGATGGGGGTAGAGGAGCCACAGCTAAAGGATGTAAGTTTCATTTTTTTTTTATAGTGAAGTGAAATTCATCTAACATCATCACTTTAAAGCGTACACCTCGGTGGTATCTGGAGTATTCGTGATGTCTGCAGTCACCACCTCTAGCTCGTTCAGTTGTTTTCATGCCAAAGGAAACCCCATCCCCATGAAGGAGTCAGTTCCCCCAGCCACCACGCGCTCTCTGGACTCACCGACTCCACACTTCTCACCTAAACGGAGCCCTGTCGCATGTGGCTTTCTGTGCCCCCCCTTTCACTGAGCAGAAGGCTCAGGCTCATCCATGTTCCCGAGGCATCCTGTTCAGGGCTGAGTGCTGTCCCCCTGCAGCCCACCGCATCTGTCTGGCCGGTGGCTGCTACGGACACCTGAGCAAAGCCCGTGTATGGACGCCTGTTTCAGTTCTCTTGGCAACACGCCGGTGGATAAAACTGCGGGTCACATGGCAATTCCACGCTAACTCCTGCTGGGCCAGGCTGTCTCCACAGTGGCTGCCCGTTTTACTTCTCACCAGCATCGTCTCAGGGCTCTCATTTGACCACACCCTCACCGACACTTGCTATCTCTGTTTGGTTTTACAGTCGTAGCCATCCTGCTAGTATGGGTATGCAGAGAGATCTCATTATGGGGTGGGTCTGTGATGTGAGGAAAACGTCCCAGACTGGTGATGCTGCACATATCTGTGAGAATACTGATAGCGGAACACTTAAAACAGTAAAATGTGTGGTGTGTGAATTATGGACCAATAAAGTTATTATACTTTTTAAAAAGAAATAACTATAGGCAACAATGCACATGGATCTCACAGACCGTCAGGAACAAAAATGAGATATGCAGACGAATACATGGGCCAGCTCTGCGGGGGAGCAGCGCTGCACTGCTCAAGAGAAGCTGGATTCTGCTTGGTGGCTACAGTTTGAACTCTGCCCAGTCAGCCCGAGACACATGGGCACGTGGGCCAGTGCTCAGGGGCTGGCCGGCTGGAGGAAGCAGAGTGACCAGACCCCGTGCAAGGAGCGCTTCTCTCTCTCTCTCTCACGTATGCATGACACGCTCTATGATGAACAAAGAAAAGAGCAGGTGTGGCTCCACTTACATGGATGAGGGAAACTACAGCCAAAAGATACAGATCAGAATGATGCTGCCGGAGGTTCCGGGCCTGACAAGGACAAGACACCTGGAACGGCCTACTCACTGAGGGAGGATGGTTACACATTTGCCAAAACAATCCATCAAGATAAGTATGCTTTAATGTTTTTAAATTTTATCAAAAAAGTAGAATACTGGGGACCTGCAGGTGGCATGGTGGCTAAGGCACTGGATCCCACACGGCTGACTCTGTGGTTCAAGTCTCGGACCCTGCAGCTTGAAGAACAGGCTGGGCCCAAGTGTGCGTGTGCCCAAAGTCCTGAGAGGAAAGTGGAGGAGAGGGACTGTGGCATAGCCACTCCCCGAAGGGTGGTGATTTCTCACTTTCTCTCCTGTCTCTTTCTCTCTCTGGTAAGTGCAAGTGCACATACCCTATGACAAAAAAAAAAAAAAAAAAAAAAAAGGAATAAAAGAAAAGTAGAACACTGAGTGGAAAGCAGAGGAGGCACAAACACAAGAGTGACTGCTTTTAGCTGTTGAAACAGGATGACATGTGCAAGAAGGTTCATTATTCTGTTCTGTGTATCAGTGCACATTTGGAATTCTTCCTAAGAAGTTCTTTCTAAAATATTTCTTTCCTTATAGAGTTATTAAAAATGTCAAAGACTGATTAACGAAATGGGGAATCGCTAATCATATACAGGTAAAACAACCTGGCCCAAGGCATAGATATGGTGGTCCCCCTCTTCAGGGAAAAAAGATAACCCAGAAAGTGTGCATGTCTATAATGCTGTAACTAGAAGGACATGTTAGCCAGCTGTCATGTATGTACACACACGTGTGTTCATATTGTTATAATACACACATTTAAGTTTTTGCTATAGGGCACATGCAAAACCTTGCTGGGGTCAGGGAGAGTAAGAAAATCCCCTAGAGGGGAGGGTCACACTGCAATCTCTTCTCTATTCTGCTCTTGGGATTTTGGGTATGTACGCGTCATGTGCCAGTGTGATTCTCAAGCCAGTGGGTCTGGGCTTTGAACTGTGAGGCTAGCCATGTGGGATCCAGTGCCTTAACCTCCATGCTACCTGCTAGCCCTATTTTTTCTTTAAGTTTGCTGTAGGGTGCATGTGCTCACCTGGGAGAGATGGGGGGGTGTGTGAGAAATCAGGGATGCCACAATCCCTTCTCCTGCAGTTTCTTCTTGGGATTTGGGCACAGAGGCACATGAACCCTGGGTGACTTTCGAGCCGCTGTGCTTGGGACTCAGACTGCTCAGTCGGCCATGTAGGCTCCAGCCACCTTAACT
This sequence comes from Tupaia belangeri chinensis, assembly GCF_000334495.1. NCBI lineage: Eukaryota > Metazoa > Chordata > Mammalia > Scandentia > Tupaiidae > Tupaia > Tupaia belangeri. Next base: position 395,214 of record NW_006159950.1, read on the forward strand.
TCTGTTGCTGGCCCAACATCTATGTTTTTATAGGAACACAGAAATAGCAGTTAGAAACCAGCTTTGGACTTTGAGAAACTTGAGTTTTAATCTGATCCCACTACTCACTAGGTCGTGTGATCGCGGTCGGACTATTACGTACTGGGCCAGTCCTGCAGCCGAGTGGTTCAAGGAGTTGGATCCTACATGGTCGACTGTGCCTTGAATCACACCTGGAGTCGTGAGAAAGGTGCCAGGCCTGCGTGCATGCCCCTGAGTCCCAACAGGATGGAGAAGGGAGAAGGGGTCACAGCGGCCACACCTCGGGGGCTTTCTCCTCTCTGGCAGTGCACGTACCCTCTGGCAATAAAAAAGAAATGTTTTTTTCTCCATTCACAATAGAGCACATGTAATGCGTGCATGAGAGGGAGAGATGAGCAATCTCAGCAGGGTCTGTCACACTGTCATCTCTCCCTCCAGCTCGAGGGACCCTGGGCACTTGTGTGCATGCCTGGCATGCTTCAGGTGGACGGTCCCAGGGCTGGAACTGTGGTCGCCACATGAACACAGGCTCTCTTGAGCAATGCTTTAACACCGTGCCGTGGAGCCGGCTCTTGGACAAAGTTACTCGCTCTCTTGGACCAGTGGGTAGCACAGCAGTGACCCAACTACTCACGTGGGAGAGGTTCCTAGGTCCACGACCCAAAACTCCCCGAGCACAATGGGCACAGACACACAAGCCTGGGTGTGTGCTAGCAGTAGGAATGCCTTCAGAGGCCTGTCTCCGTGACTCTCTCTCCCCGCTCTTCTTCACAGAAGAAATAATAAACGTAAAGCCCTTTCGCTTCTCTCCTGCGGGGTTAGTGTGTGTTATATTGATCTCACAGGGTTAACAGGGCACCAAAAGAGGTGACACACTGTGGGCCTCAGCACGGTGCTGGCAAGGAGCATCAGCTGCTTCCTCTTCACCTGTTTTGTGGAGATAATGGTAGTACCTATCCCAGGGCTACTGTGGGGTATCAAGGCTCACTGGCCTACAGTAAAAATGTACTAAGTGTGAGTGACAAAATTATTTGCAGCAAGAAAACATCACTTAAGAAAACCCCCAACCCTAGCAGGTGGTATGGTGGTTAAGGTGGAAGGATCCCTCATGGCTGACTGCAAAGTGTGAGTGCCAGAACCAGTGGCTTGAAAAACATGGTGTGGGGAACCAGCAGTTAGCGTAATGGCTATGTCGCTGGACTCCCACGTAGTCGACCGCGGTTCGCGTCCTGGACCTGGTGGCTTAAAATTCATGCCGGGTGCATGTGCGTGCGTGCCCAAGATCCTGAGAGGAGAATGGAGGAGAAGGGACTGCGGCATGATCATCCCCTCTGGGGGGTGATTTCTCACTTTCTGTCTCTATGTCTCTGTCTGTCTGGCAAGTGCACGCGCCCTATAGCAAAAAAACCTCCCCCCCCCCCCCAAAAAAAAAGAAAAAAGAAAAACATGGTGTGGAGCCAGCAGGTGGTATGGTGGTTAAGGTGCTGGACTTCCACATGCCCGACCACGGTTTGAGTCCCGGACTAAACAGCTTGCTTTCTCATTTGCCCTTTCTCTGTCTCTCTCTGATCAAATTTAAATAAAAAAAAATAAATAAAAGAAAAACATGGTGTGTGTGTGTGTCCAAAATCCTTAAAGGAGAAATGGAAGAGAAGGGATTGCATCATGGCCATCCTCCATCGGGGGTGATTTCTCACCTTCCTCTGTCTGTTTCTCTCTAGTGTGTGCACATACTCTCTGGAGAATTAAATAAATAAGCCCATCTCAAAAAAGCTAAACATGCACTTACGATGTAACCCAGCAATCCCACCCCAGGTATGTACTCAAAGGAACTGAAATATACCTCCACACCAAAACTTATATGTGAATGTTCACAGCAGCATTTTTCCTAACAGTCCAAAGAAAAATACAGCCCACATGTCCACTAACTGAACACTGGATAAATACAACGTGATATACCCATAAAATATTATTTAGCCATAAAAAGTAGTGATGGACTGACTCATATTACAATTTGGATAACACTTAAAAACATTTTGCTGAATGAAAGAAGTCAGTCCATTTATATGAAATGATAAGGACAGAAAAACCTACAGAGACAGAAGGTCCATCAGTGACCGCTGATTAGGAAGTAGGTGGAGACAGCTCGGGAGCGTGTGCTCCTTTTTTTTTGAGTAATGAAAACATTCTGAAATTAGCAGCAGTGCTGGCCATGCAGTGGTTTATGAAAAACCAAAGAACTGCACACCATAAGAAGTAGGTTTTATGGTGTATGAATCGTATCTCAATTATAAAAAAGAGGGCCATCCAGAGGCCTGGAGCTGAAGGAGGCTGGGTCCCACAGGGCTGACTATGTGGTTCAAGTCCAGGACCTGCTGGCTTGAAAAACACACCAAGTGCATGTGCATTCATACCCAAATTCCCAAAAGGAAAACTAAAGAGAAGGAATTACGGTATGGCCATCCCTCTTAGGGGTTGCTTTCTTATCTTCCTGCCCTCCCTCCTGTGAACGCATCTACCCTGTAGCAAAAACTAAAAGAAAGGAAGGCAAGCCCCCAAATCCCTTCTTTTTTTCTCTACTTCAAAATCACAGCTCCAGGGAACCAGCAGTTAGCGTAATGGCTATGTTGCTGAACTCCCACGTAGTCGACCGCGGTTCGTGTCCTGGACCCGGTGGCTTAAAACTCATGCCGGGCGCGTGTGCGTGCGTGCCCAAGATCCCGAGAGGAGAATGGAGGAGAAGGGATTGCAGCGTGACCATCCCCCCTGGGGGGTGATTTCTCGCTTTCTGTCTCTATGTCTCTCTCTGTCTGTCTGGCGAGCGCACGCGCCCTACAGTGAAAATCTCTCCAAAAAAAAAAAAAAAATCACAGCTCCAAAAAAATATATTTTTTGAATTCTCACCCTCTCTTTAATCTATCTGCTACCTTGAACTGCAGCTATTTTTAAGGCTTCTCTCTTTTTAAGGATTTATTTTATTTTATTTATTATTCAAGTTGACCAGAGAGACACAGAGAGAGAAAGAGAGGGAGGAGGAGAGTGAGAAAGCTGCCAGGTCTGGGACTCAACTGCAGTCATCCATGTGGGAGTCCACCACCTTAATCACAATGCCACCTGCCGGCCCCAAGGCCTCCTTTCCTTAAATGACTAAATGCATCCTGAGGGCCAGATGCTCAGCCTGTCCCTCTACTGATGCTCCCAGGCCTCCTAGGAGTGATGTGCGCAGCAGGTACAAACACCTGCATGGACAGCAGCATGGTCACCTGGACACACGATGCTGCTCTACCTATCACAGTACACCTGTGAGCGCTTTCCGTTCACCTGCTGGTTTGCCGTGGTTGAGAGATTTTTGTCATAGGGCACATGTGCTTGCTGGAAAAATAGGAAGAGACAGAGAGAGAAAAAGTGAGAAATCCCCCTCCCAGGGGGATGGTCACATTGCAATCCCTTCTCCTCTGTTCTCCTCCTGGAATTCTGGGCATGCACGCACACATACCTGATGTGAGTTTCAAGTTGTTGGTTTTTTTGTTTTAAGAGAGAGACTTTTACTCTAGGATGTGTGCGCTGGCTGGAAAACCAGAGACACGAAGTGAGAAATCACCCACGGGGGACAACACGCCGTGGTTCCTTCTCCTCCATTCTCCTCTAGGGATTTTGGGAACGCATGCACACATGCCTGCCATGTTTTAAGCCACCGGGTCCAGGACTCGAAATGTAGTCAACTATGTGGAAATCCAGCAACGCAACCACTACGCCATCTGCTGGTCCCTCAAGTCACTGAGTCTTGAATTGGGTGGGCCATGTGGGAGTCCAGTGACATGATAAGCACTATGCCATCTGCGGGCCCTGTGCTTCCAATTTAAACTCTACAATAATGCCGTGAGTGTGACAGACAGCTTAATTTAACGAAGGAGAAACAGGCAACATCCTTCACCGTGCTGAGGAAGAAGCACTGATGGGAATCAGGCCTGCGTGCTCCAGGCCCGCTTCCACCTACAGCTGCTGTACGAGCGTGAGCCCGGTATCCACTCTTGGTCTCTGTCTCCATCTGTAAACCGAGAGGTGGACTCTGAGATGAGCCACAACCCCCTTCCAACGACACTACCTTGCGATTCTAAGGAAAGTTGCGCATTAGCAGCAGACCGGCGTGGAATCTCAGTCACCTGGATCTGCTTTCCTCTGGACATGCTGCCTCCCACAGCGGGAGGTGCCGCCAGGGTGACAGCTGAGCCCTCCCGATGTTCTGAATTATGCACAAGATGCACAGGAGCGTCCTTTCACTCCTACAGGGGTACCCCGGCTGGAGCAAGTCAACGGGAATGAAGAAAAATGCAACGAAATGAGGACTGGGCTGCACTTTCCACACGTCAGGTCAGTGGAAGTAGCATAATAAGGCAAAGAGCTGGGCTGTGGGACCCAACAGACCTAGGTTCGATCCTGGCTAGGTCACCTATTTTGTGTGTGACTTAACATTTGTAAACCTCAGTTTCCTGATTTGATAACACTTGAGAGTGGAAGAGCACACAGATGCCACACCTGGCACCGAGCCTGGTAACATTTATTGAACATTCTAAACTCCATCCAAGTGTTATCTCACAGACCCCCCATAGCAACCCTATGAGACTGGCACTAATTTTTTTTGGAATAATTTGTTTAATTTTATTTATTATCATTATTTAAAAATTTGACCAGAAAGAGAGAAAGCAAGAAAGCAGGTCGCCAGGTCAGGGACTCAAACTGTAGTCAGCCATGTTGGGAGTCCAGCACCTTAACCACCACACCACCTGCTGGCCCCAACAGGTACTGTTCTTATCCTCATTATAAAGACACAGGGTCAGAAGCACAGAAAAATTAACCTGCTGGAGTCACGTAGTTATTAAATCCAGACAGCCTGACTACAGGGCCCACGCCACTGACCACTAAAAACAATTCCCATTACTATCTTTATCAGACCACATCTAAGCAGTCTTGCCTAACAGAAACTTTGCCTCCTACCATTTCCTAGGACTAAGCTAAGGAATCAAAATTGCCTTGGCTCTGCTGGTCTCCAAGTAAATTCAGGGGTGTGGACCAGATTGGCCCAGGACAGTCTCTGGGAAAGAGGCTGGTTGGTCAAGCCCACCAGCAACGCGGTCCTGGCAAAGGTTTCAAAGGGTCACTGTAAGACTCCCCGTGCAAGTCCATCCTGGGATGACAGGCTAAGATTCACTTCCTGTCGGGCTCTGGAGGAAGGCCCCCCTTGGAGTCCCCTCACTCGACAGGCTCTGTACTGCCGTCTGAGCTTGGAGACTTCTCTAGATGTCCTCAGAATTCTGCTTCTCAGCGATGATGGCGACTCTTCCTGCCTTCTCTTAAACCCGCATTACTGTAAGGCGGAAAAGGAGCACCACTGTCCTCTCACCACGAGGGGCATCTCCAGTCTCGGATCTCGCCTTTGCCTTGAACCTTCCTAAACCCTGACAAAATTCACAACACCTCCTGTAGGGAAGCCTTTCAAGCCTCCTCAACTCTACCCCTAGCAGGAAGATCAAGGAAACTAAGCGGGTCACTTGGGATATGCTCCCGTCCTGCCTCGCTGCAGCTGCGCCACTTCCACATGTGGGACTCGAGAGGGAACCGGGGTCAGCCATTCGCCCCAGACACTCAGAGCTCTGCTGACGCTGGTGAGCTGACAGAACTGCCCGGCCAGGAAAGCCTGGCTCCCATTCTAAAAAAGGGTCCTGAGAGGTTCAGGGGTGAGTGAGCGACTGACTTCATCAGTAACTTTATGAAGTTCGAGTCTTGGGTCAGGGATACAGAAAAGTTTTACTGCGGCCTTGATCCAGCTTTGCCCTCAGAGTCCCTGGACAGCTCTCTGGGGAAAATCTGATCCTGCTCCCACACCCTCCAAGAAAATGGGGTTAATACCGCCCCAGATGGCTATGGGGGGATTAAAGGCCATTATTCTTGGCATACAGCTCTGTCACAGCTCTAGCCGTTGTGACCTTGCTTATTCCACGCAAACGTAAAGGGTGACCCTCTCTCTGCTCCACAGAAGGGGCTGAGACTTCACTTTGCATAGAGCCATGGACACCTGACTTCACTGGGACCTGGAGCTGCATCCTCCCCTTATTCAGGCTCCAGGTTTTTAAGGTATTAGTCACTAATGTCATAAAGCCCTTCAAAGCGCCAGCTGCTATTACTAACTGCACAAAGAATGAGCCCCAGTACTCTCAGGCTCCAGTCAGACCTGAATCCATCCCCTTTACCTCTAGGGCCTGTTCTTGAGGGCCATCAGTGAGACGCAGGAAAAAGCACATCAGAAAGGGTGATCCCACGTGACCACTTTGCCACCTGAGTCCCACACCCAGCAGCCTGAAAACCACGCTGGGCACATGTGCACGAGTGCCCCAAATTCTGGGAGAATGGAAAAGGAACTGTGGAATGGCTGTCCCCCCTGGGGACGACTTCTCACTTTCTCCCTCTCTCATCCACATTTTACACACTCCCTGTAGCAAAACTAAAAACTTAAAAAAAAAAAAAAAAAAAAAAAAAGAAAAGAAAAGAAAAGAAAAAGAAAAAAGCATGCAGCGTGTTGTCCAGTTCTCATAAAGCCACTACAAGGCAGGAATTGTCAAAAGCCTCATTTTATAGGGGAGTAAGGGACTAGTTTCTTTTTCTTTTTTTTTTTTTTTTTTTTCCTTTTTTGGAGCGGTTTTTGCTATAGGGCGCGTGCGTTCGCCAGAAAGACAGAGAGAGACAGATAGAAAACAAGAAATCATCCCCCAGGGGATGGCCACGCCACAATCCCTTCTCCCTCATTCTCCTCTGGGGATCTTGGGCATGCACGGGCATGTGCCCGGCATGAGTTCAACCAACTGGGTCCGGGACTTGAACCACAGTCGGCCACATGAGAGATCAGCAACAGCCAATACGCCAACTGCTGGTCCCAGGGGCTAGTTTCTGATGGCCACTGCCAGGGCTGAGATTTCGGGAGAGGTGACAGCTGAGAAGAAAGCACAGCCCGAGGCTCTGTAGGTCCTGCAAGCTATGGTGGGCCTGAAGACATGGTGGGAGGTCTGGACAGGTGAAGATGAAAGGAAGGACAGACAGAGCATTCAACCAGTCACCCAAACGAACGGAATTACATGTGCATATGATCCCCTCCCTGCGACGTGGGGCTGCACAGGTGGGCCACGTTATTCCCTAATTTAAAAAGGAGAGAGGACAGCAGGCTCCTGACCTGACGGTTAGGGCAGCCAGATCCCGGGCCTGGCAGCCTGAGAAACATACCGGGTGCATGTGCGTGAGGGCCTAAAAACCTGAAAGGAGGAAGAGATGGAGGAGAAGGGATTGCAGCGAGACCACACCCCACGGGGGGTGCTTTCTCTAATCCCCTTCCATCTCTCTCTGGCAAGCACAGTTGTTCTCTAGCCAGTAAAAGAAAAGTAATTAAAGACCAAGTCACAGCCTGGGTTTACCTGAGCGGGTAGCCCCTCAGAACCCACAGTGGGGCTGTGAGACTGGATCATGAGGCCCAGGTGCAGACTGCCCAGGGCCCAGTGAACATGGAATTCATTCAGCTTCAAGAACTGCCAACTGTGCAACAACTAGAAATAAAATACAGAACTGGCCAGGCCAGCCACACGGCCTGGTGGCTAAGGGAGCTGGGCCCTGTGGTTGACCTCATGGCTTGAATCCTAGATTTAAATCTGAAAAACACGGGGTTCCACTGCATGTATGCCCTAAGTCCTGACAGGATGGAGACGGAAGAGAAGGACTGCAGTGTCCACGCCCCACTGGGGGTGCTTTCTCCCTCTCTCTCCGAGGAGTGCACATACGCTCTGAGTTACAAAAATATTTCAAACTCGCAAGTCATCATTAATGGTGTCCTGATCATTACGTAGTTCTCCTCACCACGTTTGTTCCAAGACCTTCACTGGATGTCTGAAACCAGGCGTGGTGCTAACCTGTAGTAACCAATATGCACTATGTTTTTTCTGTAAGTACATAGCTATGATCAAGTTTAATTTATAAATGTGACAGTAAGAGCAACAGCAATTATGTGAAAGTGTTCTCTCTCATTCTTTCAAAATACCCTACTGTACTAGACACACATATCTTTCTTTCTTTTTTTTTTTTTTTGGAGAGGTTTTCACTGTAGGGCGCGTGCGCTTGCCAGACAGACAGAGAGAGACATAGAGACAGAAAGCTAGAAATCGCCCCCCAGGGGGGATGGTCACGCCGCAATCCCTTCTCCTCCATTCTCCTCTCGGGATCTTGGGCACGCACGCACACGTGCCCGGCGTGTTTTAAGCCACTGGATCCGGGATGCGAACCGCGGTCGACTACGTGGGAGTCCAGCGACACAGCCATTACACTAACTGCTGGTTCCCTAGACACACGTATCTTCAAACTGCAGTTTGCGGTGGGTAATTGAACCAGGAAAGAGAAACCGTGGGTGAAAGGTGAGGCTAAGGCACTGGATCCCACATGGCCAACAATGCAGTTTGAGTCCTGGACCTGGAGGCTTGATAAACACACTGGCACGTGTGCACGTGCGCCCAAAATCCCCTGAGGAGAATGGAGGCAAAGGCTTGTGGTGTGGTCATTCCCCAGGGGAGTAATTTCTCACTTCTCACTTTCCCTTTTTCTCTGTCTCTCTCCTGGAGTGCACCTGTCCTATGGCAAAAAAATCCAAAAAAAAAAGAAGAAAGAAGGAAAGGGGCCAACGTACACACATTCTCTCTCCCTCCTGGTCCCAGACAGAAATATGGATTCTTGCTCAATTATCCTGCAAGTTGATCTAAAAGCACTGCGTCTAGGATTTGAGACATGACTTGAATTTAAGTGCTCCCAAATAGGTCAAAAGAAGAACGACCCAAGTTTAAAGCAGTGTGACCACAAAACTATGACAAAAGGCTGTTTCCTACCTGTCCATAAAATATAGCCGCCCACCATGGAAAAATTCATAGTTTCAGACTCCACCCAAAGGAATTCCCTGGGCTGTTATAAAGAATCTCGTTATTATACACAGGGGCTTCAAAAACTCTATGGAAAATGAAGTTAAAGTACAAGTTTATGTTGGTACAAACAGTTTTGGAAGCCATACGTGGTCTTCTCACTGGCACTTCTCCATGAACGTCTCTTAAGTTCACCAGCAGAGTCAGCCCAACCCCGCTAAGGACAGAAGCATCCAGAGCTCAGCCCGAGCCAGCGGCAGCACGCCTTTCTCTCCAGCAGGCCGGCTGCAGGCCTCGCGGCGCAGGAAGGCTGGGTGCAGACCCGGGACTCCTCGGCGGGAGGTGCCGCAAGAGCTCTCAAACCGCCCTCGGGCTCGACCGCCGCTGTATCCCGACCTCGGAGAGGGGCCGCTCCCGCGTCTGGCAGACCTCGGGCCTCGCGAACTCGGGGCGAAACTCCAGGCGCGCTACCACCGCCCAGGAGGCTGGAGAAAGGCACACGAGCGGACTCTGGGGGACGCAGCGCTACCGGGCCTCTTCCCTAGATGCCGGCGAGTGCACCTGCAGGGACACCCGCGGCACTCGGCCGGCCCGGAGGACCCCCCGCACCCGCCCGAC
>NW_006159950.1:406729-414561 GCF_000334495.1 Tupaia belangeri chinensis
ATTTTCTCGCTGCCGCGAGCCCCTGCAGAGCCTGTCGGCCGGCAGGTTGCCATGAGTTACCCGCACGCACCGCGCGTCCTATCGCGGCGTGGAGCGCTCAGCCGCCGCCTCGGGGACTCCCGGCTCACCTGTCACTCGGAGCCCCCCGGACACCGCCGAGCCTCCGAGCTGTGGGACCCTGCCAGGCCAAGCCCAGGGCTCCCGAGCCGAGCCTCGGCTTGCCCCTCCCTGCAGTAGGGCGGCGGGAGTCGCGCGTTCTGCTCTCCTGGTCACTGGCCTGGAAGCAGAGGCTAAAATTGTCCGGGTCCCACTCTGAGTGACCCAAAGGAGTCAGCTGCGGACCCTGGAAGTCCGCAGGCTGAGGCGGAAGCCAGACCGCATCTGGAGAAGTGGCGGTCCGCCTGTGGGGGCCCGAGGCTGGTGGGGACACCCGCCCGTCTAAGGACGTTCCTGGGTGGCCGTCGGAACACCGCGCCTGCTTAGGACAGAGGCCCGGCACCCAGGAGGATCTTGAGTCAGGAGAAGAAGACCCTGTCCTCACCTTCCGGGAACAGAAACGTGTCACTCCACCCATGGGGCGTTGTGTGTCAGATAATGACGACAATTCGCTTTTAGTCGCGCAGCATTGAACAGCCCTCAGGCAGGTGCCGTTGCTGTGTGTTTTGCAGAAGAGGAAGCTGAAGCAGGAGAGGTTAAAAGCAACTTGCCCAGGGTCATCTAGTTAAGACGCTCGAACTGAGGTTCCCCGCAGGCCTGCCTGAACCCAGAGTCCGAGCCTCTGAACAGCGCCTCTCTCTCCTGGGAGAACTAGGCAGCTCGCACTCCCCGGAAGGACTCACTACAGATGTTCCTCCACCCAGTAAAACCATCATAAATCGAAAATATTTTAGGTAAAAAAATTCGTTCCTTAACCTGATAAACCTATCACAAAGTAAAAAAATTCTAAGTCTGACCATCGTCAGCCAAGTTAGATATTCAGGACTGTGTGCATACTTGGCATTTAGTGTTTGTCCCATGTTCATCATTCTAGGAGTCATATATATATTTTTCCCGATTCTACTGATATGAGACTGAATTAGCGTGTGAGCTCCCACAGGGTGAACTCTCCCATTCTGAGGCTTAAGAACGCGCCCTTGTGAATGCAGCTCACTAAACCTTTACATGACTTTCCCCTGGAAATGTAGGGTTTTCCTCCTGACTGCTCTCTGACAGCTGCTCCACTAAGTAGGAGAAAAATCAGAGTCTGGCACTGGAAGAAAGCTTTGAGATCATCTATCCATTAATACTCTAGGTTCAGGCTAGGTTAGGGTCATTGGGTCATTTGGATATTAGCTAATGTTCATCGAACACTTACCATGTGAGATAAGTGTTTATCAGTGGATTAAACAACACTCCCACAGTCACATTGCTAGAGTGGTACAACTAGCATTAAAATTCAAATTACTAGAATACAGAACCTCTTCTTACCCCGTTGTGTGCTAGTGAGGTGGAGGATCATTGCTACAGACTGGTGGGATGTACCGCCATCTCTAGCTGCCTGTAGTACACACACACACTCAGGAAATGCCCATCACAATGGACTTCTTTTTTTTTTTGAGAGGTTTTTTTTTTTGCTATAGGGCGTGTGCACTCGCCAGACAGACAGAGAGAGACAGAGAGACAGAAAGCGAGAAATCACCCCCCAGGGAGAATGGTCACGCCGCAATCCCTTCTCCTCCATTCTCCTCTCAGGATCTTGGGCACACACGCACACGCGCCCGGTGTGAGTTTAAGCCACTGGGTCCGGGACGCAAACCACGGTCGACTACGTGGGAGTCCAGCGACATAGCCCTTACGCTAACTGCTGGTTCTCCACAATGGACTTTTGTTGGGAGGGAGTGGATGGCAAGAAGAAGGCATCTATTAATGTTAGCTACAGCTACTATTTTGTTTCCTTTTATTTAAGCTACTATTCTTTCCCTTTCATTTAATTATCAGAGGGCACGTGTGTGTACTCACTAAAGAGAGATGGGGAAGCGCCAACCGAGGGCATGTGGTAATGCTATGATTTATTTTCCTCCATTTCTCCATCCTATCAGGATTTGGGGCACATGCACACACTGCTGGCATGTTTTTCAAGCAGTCAGGCCTGGGATTCAAACTATGGTCAGCTGGTTCAAATTAAGGGATCTGGCTCCCTTAATCACTAGACCATGGGGCTAGCCCATAGTGACTATTTGATTATTTTCTACCAGAAACTCCCACTCGCCTGCTTGCGTGCATGCTTTCTCTCTGTTTCCATATATGAATATCTGTACATGTATATATGAATGGGGATATTTTTAAAAATCATTGTTTATTTTTATTTATTCATTAATTTATTTTAATTTGACCAGAGAGAGACACACAGAGAGAAAGAGAATGTGAGAAAGCAAGCCACCAGGTCCAGGACTCGAACCGTGGTCAGCCATGTGAGAGTGTCCAGCATCTTAACCACCACGCCACCTGCCGGTCCCGATATGTGAATGGGGATCTTCAGAAAGTTCATGGGAAATAGATATTATGAAAAAACCATGGGGGCCAGCAGGTGGTGTAGAGGTTAAGGTGCTAGACTCGCACATGGTTAATTGTAGTTCCAGTCCTGGACCCAATGACTTGAAACTCATGCAGGGCATGTGTGTCTGCATGCCCCAAATCTTGAGAGTAAAATGAAGAAGGGACTGTGGTGTGGCCATTCTCCCAGGGGGTGATTTCTCTCCTGTCTCTCTGTTTCTGTCTTTTGGACAAGTGCGCATGCTCTATAGCAAAAATCTCTCTAAAAAAATGAAAAGAGAAAAAACTATGGATTTTTAAAAAATAATTCTTTTATTTAATTTTATTTATTTTAATTTAACCGGAGGGACAGAATGAGACAAGAGAGAGTGAAAGAGAGGGAAAGTGAGAAACAAGCTGCCAGGGTCAGGACTCGAACGTGGTCAGCCATGTGGGAGTAGAGCAGCCCCAATCACCACACCACCTGCCAGCCCCAGATTTTTAGTTTTTTTTTTTTTTGAGAAGTTTTTGCTATGGGGCACGTGTGCTCGCCAGAAAGACAGAGACAAAGAGACAGAGAATGAGAAATCACCTCCTCCCCCCATGAGGGATGGCCATGTCTCAATCCCTTTTCCTCCATTCTCCTCTCAGGATCTTGGGCACGCACGCACACATGCCCGGTGTGAGTTTAAGCCACCGAGTCTGGGACCTGAGCTGTGGTCGACTACATGGGAGTCCAGAGACATAGCCATTACGCCAACTGCTGGTCCCTACATATGGATTTTTTTTTTAATAACAGATAATAATTTATTAAAATAGTTGACTTAGGCATCTGGTATGGTGACTTCCACCTCAACTCCTGGTTCAATACTGATGGAAGTAATCTGTTTAACAATCTCAGAAGGACGGTGCAAATCAATGAGTCGCTTGTGGATTCTCATCTGGAAACTATCCCAAGTCTTAGAACCTTCACCACAAGGTGTTTTTCTTGTAGTGATCCTCAAAGTCTTGGTAGGCATCCGAACTGGTCCTTTCACCTGGAGATTCTTTTCCTTTGCACCTCAGATTAAGTCAGCACACACTTTCTCCAGGGACTTTACGTTGAGGCTAAATTCGAATTTGGTGAATGGCCACCTCTGGCTCCACGGGTGTTCTTCCAGTATCTTTCAAAGTCATGGCTGCCGCGCGGCTTCCTGACCAGCTTACTCCTCGGCCAGAGCAAACAGCGTTGAGTCAGGAGCAGAGTGGGCTGCCGGGGCTCGGTGCCACCGAGGCCTGTTTCTTCCGCAAACAGCCCTACGTATGGATTTTTTAAGGGTTCGAATCATGGTTTGTTTCCCAATGTTTCACGTTGTTTAATTTGGTTTCAGGAGGCAGTGATTTGATGCCCCCCAGAAATCCATGTATTGGGACTTGATTGTACTGATTGTGTTGTAAAAGAATGAAGTAAAAATGTGATTCCTCTAAGGGCTCCAGAGTGAGTGTGAGCACGTCACCAGGGCAGGGGCTCTACCTGAGTCGTGGGGGTAGATAAGCAGGAGAGCAGAGAGATGGCGACATGGAGTACGGGCTTGGCTCCGCTGTTTAAGGTTCTGCTGTCTGCCATTTGATCATGCTTTTGGACTTTCTAGTCACAAGACTTGTGAGTCATCAAACCCTATGGCTTTATAATTCACCAGCCTCAGCTATTATAGCAATACTATAATGGACTAAGACAGATTTCAAAAAAGCGCTTGCACCACAATAAACTCATATTTTGGGACCAGCAGGTGGCATGGTGATTAAGGCACTGGACACTTCCATATGGCCAACCATGGTTCGAGTCCCGGACTTCGTGGCTTGCTTTCACATTTCCTCTCTCTCTCTCTCACTCTGTGTGTGTATGTGTGTATATGTGTGTATGTATGTGTGTGTATGTGTCTCTGTGTGTGTATGTATGTGTGTATATGTGTGTGTGTGGGTGTGTGTGTGTGTATGTGTCTCTCTTTGGTCAAATTATAATAAATGAATAAATAAAATTAAATAATTTTTAAAAGAATTATCGTACAAAATAAACTCATATTTTAACTACATTTTCCACAAATTTTTCAATTCCCCTTGTCCATATACACATACATATATTCAGACACTCTAACTCATTTGATCTTCAACCTTAAGATCTAAATATTATTCTTATTTCATTTTATATAAAAGAAACATAGACTCAAAAGGTTAGGCTCAGGATGAAACTTAACCTCCCAACCATAGCTGTTTTCACTTTCAGCTGGGCTACTCTGGAGGTGGTGAGCTCGGTCTCTCTGGTAGTATTCATGTGCAGGTTGTAAACGTGTTCAGGAAGCTCTGGCTACTCTGGAAGCAGTTGCTATGCTGGGTAGCTATTTCATTAAGTGAACAATTCCTATCTCTCATTTGGCTTTTGGAAGCAGACAAATTATTCAACAGGCTCGCGGCCACAAAGGTAGCTTTTTCTCTCCTAAGAGCATAGATGACACTTCAGTGGGTCCCTGGCTCTGCAGAGGTCGCCGCTGATGCTGCCATTTTCACACCCTGTTGGACTGCTGGCCAAAAGCAGGCCTATTCAACCCAAAGTTCAAGATGCTCCCTCTGACACCTGTGCACAGGAAACATGGCACACGGGCTTTTCAGCTGTGTACTGTGACAGCAAAAACGCCAAAGCAGGGCCACCCTGCAGTGCAGTGGTTGAATGCCGTGCACTGAGAACCGAGCACCACACGGCTGACCACTGTTTGAATCTTGGCTCTGGTGGCTTGAAAAACACGACAGGTATGTGTGCATGCGTACCCCAAATCCTGACAGGATAGAGAAACGGAGGGAAAAGGATTACAGCCTCCCACGGGGGAGGGAGGTGCCTGCTCTTCCTCTTCCAAGCACATGTGTCCTGGGGGGGAAGAGGTCAAAATAGCCCAAACATCCTGCAGGAAAATTGATGGTTAAGTTGTGATTTATCTGTACAAGGAAGTACTGCACAATTACATGATTTGCGTGCCATCAAGATAGATAAAGGTAGATAAACTATTTTTTTTTTTTTGAGAGGTTTTTACTATAGGCGGTGCGTGCTTGCCAGAAAGATAGAGATCTTTCTGGGGGGGGGATGGCGGGGGGCGGGATGGCCACACCACAATCCCTTCTCCTCCTTGGGATCCTGGGCACGCACACACATGCGCCCAGCGTGAGTTTAAGCCACCGGGTCTGGGACTCGAACTGCAGTTGACTTCATGGGAGTCCAGCGACATAGCCATTATGCTAGCTGCTGATCCCAGATAAGTCTTAAATACATAATAACGAGTGAAAAAAGAAAACCAAAAGATGATACATTCAGTGCAATATTTGTGTAAAATTTAACAAAATGTGACAAAAAGTCATACATTTTTATAGGTATATGTAGAAAGTATGAAAGTTAAATGCGAAAGAAACAGCAATATTGGGAAGAGTCATTACCTCTAAATGAAGAAAGGAAATGGGAATGGGGTTTTAGCTGTGTTTATAACATTTTCTTTCTTTCTTTTCTTTTTTTGGAGAGGTTTTTGCTATAGGGCGTGTGTGCTCACCAGACAGACAGAGAGAGACAGAGAGACAGAAAGCGAGAAATCACCCCCCAGGAGGGACGGCCACCCCGCAATCCCTTCTCCTCCATTCTCCTCTCGGGATCTTGGGCATGCACGCACACGCGCCCGGCATGAGTTTTAAGCCACCGGGTCCAGGACTGGAACCGCGGTTGATTACATGGGAGTCCAGCAACATAGCCATTACGCTAACTGCTGGTTCCAACATTTTATTTCTTAAAAAAAAAAAAAAAAAGAGAGATGAAATTAAATTTAGCAAAATATTAGACATCACTTTTATTTTGGGGGTTATATGATTATCTATCCTCTTCTAAATACTTGAAATGATTTCTAGTTAAACATTTAACTTTTTAATCTTTAAATGAGAAAAAAATCCACCTGGCCTCCCGAAAAGTTAAGGGTGTCTAATCGATACTGTGGCAATTATTATCATAGAAGAGTTGAATCTTTAAATGGTGACAAAGGAGGTGCTACCTCCTTACATTTCTATTAGGACTTCTGACTACAAAGCCTTCTGGGAGCAGAGTCTGAAGTCGCTGTGAGAGAAGGTTGAGACTCACTGATTTCATTCTGTCCAGTCATTGGATGCAGACATGTGGCCTGGAGCAATTTGGTGACTTGCCTAGAGTCACAAGGCACCAGCCACCCCAACTGGCCAATCAAGAGTATCCAGGCTGCATCCTCTTCTACTCCTTTTTTTTTTTTAAAGGAAAAAAGTGTGTGCTTGCCAGAGAGGCACAGTGAGAGTGAGAGGTGATAAAGCACTCCCAGGGGCACAGCCACACCTCAATTCCTTTTCTTCCATACTCCGCTCAGGATTTGGGGCATGTAAACACACGCCTGGCCTGTCTCTCAAGCCACTGGGTCTGAGAGTCAAACCACACTACCAGCCATGTGGGCTGGCCCTCCACAGCTGTGTCTGATCTCTGCTCTTTCACTGAAAGCCAATTTGGAGTTAGCTAGGCTCAGAGTAGGTCAACCTGGATCCTGCAGGACTCACTGCACTGCTGCAGCCTCAGACCCAGCAGCTAGTAAAACACACCAGGCATGTGTGCGTGCACACCCAACACCCAGGGAGGAGAATGGAGGAGGAACGATTGTGCAGTGGCCACCCTCTGGGGGTGCTTTCTCACTTATTCTCTCTTTGTCTCTCTCTGGTGAGTATATGCAGCCTAGAGCAAAGAAAGAGAAAAAGAAAAGAATGAATTAGTTTCATTCCCCAAACTTCAGTCTGAAATTTTTATTTTTTTAAGGGAGATTTTTGCTATAGGGCATGTGTGCTTGACAGAGAGACAGAGAGACAGAAAGTGAGAAATCACCCCCCGAGGGGGAAGGGCCATACTGCAATCCCTCCTCCTTCATTCTCCTCTCGGGATTTTGGGCATGCATGCACATGTGCCTGGCATGTTTCAAGCTGCTAGATCTGGGACTTGAACCACATTTGACTATGTGAGAGTCCAGCAATGTAACCATTACACCATCTGCTGGTTCCCAGTCTGAATGTTTTAAATAACTTATTGTAATGTCTTATTTACATGTAATAGTGTTTTTTTAGATGATTTTTAAATTTATTTATTTGCATTCATTCACTGTATATCATTACAGCATACAAAATGAGATCTTCCATCTAGAATACACTGTATATTGGCTCCATCAAGCACATCAATATATGTGTTATCATCAACAAATAATTTTCCATTTCTTGTTTCATATATATATATTTAGTTCATAATATAT
>NW_006159950.1:415246-432333 GCF_000334495.1 Tupaia belangeri chinensis
TTGTCTTTGTCTGTGGTTTTGGTCAATCTGGCTATAATGTATCTTGGAGAAGATCTTCTTGGGTTGATTCTATTTGGTGTCCTTTGTATTTCTTGGGACTAGATCTTTGAGTGTCTCTCTAGGTTTGGAAAGTTTTCTTGCAGGATTTCATGGAATCAATTATCAATGTCCTTATGAGTCTCTTCGCCTTCTGGGATGCCTATTATCTGGATGTTTGGACGTTTGATGGTATCTAGTATTTCTCGTTTATTATTCTCATTTTGGGGGGCAGCTTGCTCGGTCTCTGTGGTGGATTTTTCTAGGCCAGCAATTTTCCCTTCTACATCTGAGATTCTATTTTCTGTATGATCTAGTCTGCTTTTAATACTTTCAAGGGAGATTTTAACTTGTTGTATTATAGCCTTCATCTCTAACAGTTCCATTTGATTCTTTTTTAAAGTGTGTAATTCCCCTTTTAGATCTTGCAAGAATTTCCTCACCTCCTGGAACTCATCAGCTCCTTTCTCCTGCCTCTTCTGCAGTTCATTCTCTCTCGTCTCTTCCATCTCTGCTAGCTTCACCATTATGAATATTCCAAATTCTTTATCAGACATTTCCATGATTTCCATTGAACTGTCTGTGGATGAAAATGAGTTATTTTTTTTCCTTGGAAGAGAGGTATTTTCTTGCTTTCCCATATTTCTTGTGGCCCTGCGGTGATTTCTAGTCATCTGATGGATGGTGTGTTTCTTCCTAAACTTGAAGTTCAATCAGTGTTCAGGAGCGTGCGGAAAGAGATGATCTGGAATCACTTTGCCATTCTGTTTTGATCTCTTTGTGCAGCAGATTCAGTAGATATTGAGGAATATGTTAACCCTAATAGTATTTGGATGTTTGGCTATAGTTCCCTTAGCTCCATCTAGAAACAGAGAGAATGGTGATTGAAGAGCAGAGAGGCAAAATAAAAGAAGAAGAAAAGGAAACAGAGAGAGAGAGAGAAAAAAAACCAATAACAACAACAACAACAAAAACAGAAGAAAAGAAGGAAAAAAATTAAAAAAAACAACTAAAAAATTATTATTATTATTGTTTCTTAAAAGCAAAAAATAGAAAACCACACAGCGTGCTTGCACACCACACAAAATCACTAGTTCTCAGGAGCCATCTACATGTAATAGTTTAGTATCTTTGTAGGATACAGTGTATACAATATGTCCTGATCAGTCAGAAAAATAAACATATCCACTGTCTCCAACATGTATCATTATTTTCTATTGTACACATTGGAAATCTACTCTCTGGTTATTTTGAAATATATATTGAATTGTTACCACTATTCTTTATCTGCCATCCACGCATTTATATGCACTCCTGTATCTGCTAACCAAGTCCTTCCTGTCCCCCTCCCCCCTTTCCTTTCATCCCTCCTTTCCCCTCACACCCCCTCTTTTCCAGCTCCCGGTGTCCACTGTTAACGCTCTCCACTTCTACACAGTCAGATCTTGCAACTGCATTTTCTAGCCTGTGCTGATGAGTGAGGACATGCTCGTCTTTCAGATACTCGCTTACCTCACTCAGCACTATTTCCCCCAGCTTCGTCTAGTTTGCCTCAGATGACAGGAATTCATCCTTTCATATGGCTGAATAGTATTTCATTGTATGTACATGCTACATTTTCTCTTGTCCTTTTTTTTTTTTTTTAATGACAGCATGCATGTGCCTGCCTATGAGAGAAAAGAGACGGGGAAGACAAAGAGAAAGCACCCCACAATGGGATCTGGTCATGCCAAAATCCATTTTCCTCCAATTTTCCATCCCATGGGGATCCCAGGCATGCATGCACTGTGTTTTTCAAGCTGGCAGTGTGAGAATTAAACCCTGGCTCTTAGGTTGGCTCCACATCTCAGCTCGCATGAACGTCACAAGTCTGCATTTTGGCAGAGGTGGCTCCTAACTGGCCTCCCTTCTCTGCCTCCTGATTCCCTGCTCAGTGCTTCTAAGAGAGCAAGTCCCCTGTCTCAGAGTCACATGCTTCCTTTTTTTTTTTTTGGAGAGGTTTTTGCTATAGGGAACGTGTTTTCTCCAGAAAGAGAGACAGACAGACAGAGAGACAGAAAGCAAGAAATCACCCCCCCCCCCCAGGAGGGATGGCCACGCCGCAATCCCTTCTCTTCCATTCTCCTCTGGGGATCTTGGGCATGCACGTACATGTGCCTGGTGTGAGGTTAAGCCACCAGGTCCAGGACTCAAACTGCAGTCGACTACATGGGAGTCCAGCGACATAGCCATTACACCAACTGCTGGTCCCCAGAGCCACACATTTCCTAATGAACTACTTTGACCCTAAGGCAGCTCTTTATAATAGATTTCTTACTTCCATTTTCTGGTCTTAACTCTGTTCTCTGTGGCAATACAGATTTTTTTTTTTTTGTAATTATTTATTTTATTTTATTTTATTTTATTTTATTTACATTTTTTCTTTATTTACATTCATTCACTGTACATCATTATAGCATACAAAATGAGATTTTTCCATTGAGAATACACTGTATATTGGCTCAATCAAGCACATCAACATATGTGTTATTGTCAACAAATCATTTTCCATTTCTTGTTTTCTGTATATTTTGTGGCAATACAGATTTGAGGATCAATTAAATGGGGTCTTGGGCCCGCAGGTGGCATGGAGGGTAAAACAGCTGGGCTTACATAGCCAACTCTGTGCTTCAAGTCCTGGATTTGGTGGCTTGAAAATCACGCTGGGTACATGTACATGTGTGTCCAAAACTGCAAGAGGAGAATGGAAAGGAAGGGACTGTGGTATGGCCATCCCCCAAGGGTGCTTTCTCATTTTCCTTCTCTCTCTGTTTCTGTCTCTCTCCAGCAAGTGCAGGTACTCTATAGCGAAAACTAAAACTGAAATAAAGGGGTCCTATTTGTGAGAACAGTGAAGGCCTGGGTCGCTTTGATGGGGACTAGTAGGAGTGCTAGTCCTTTATTTATTGATTTATTTATTTTATTTTTGGAGTGCTAGTCCTAAGAACCCCTTTGCTCTTAGAGCTTCGGATAATGAAGCGCCCATGTCTCCACTGAGATGCCCCTTCCCACACTAAATAGCTCCATTCTCTTCTAGTCCAGCCAAAAAGGCAAAGATGCCAACGGTGGGGATGCTCAAGAGAGTTTGTAAAGGTTCTGAAGCATTTCCAAAAGAGGCATTCCAAAGATGGCTGCTCAGTGATGGCCTGCCGAGAACATTAACAGGGAGTTCTGCATAATCTAATCAGCAGTGGTTGGGTATCCCTGCAGCAAGAAGTGCTGAGGTAGGTGGTGGTTGTAATTAGTCCAGCTGTTCGACATAATCCAGCTCTATTTTTTTCTGCCCCAGAGTCCTTAGTTTTCATTTTTCACTGTAGTTACAAAATGCTCCCGTGGTAGCGTCATCTCTGTGTTCACAGCGGGACCAAGAGAGGCCCCTGCGTGGCGGTCAGGCAGAGGGGGCGCTGCTGTGCGGTGCTGGGCCCTCCGTGTTCAGGTCCTGGGACGGCCTGAGTATCTGAATATGCCGGGCTTGTTGGGACCTTTTCCAGATGCCTGTCTTGCTCTCTCAGCAAATAAGTAAATGAAAGAAAGGGAAGAAAGAAAAAGAAGAAGCAAAGAAGCAAAAACAAGAGAAAGGGAGAGGCACTAGCTGCTTTTCACCAAAAATGCAAACGCTTTCAGAACCCCAGCAGACCCGCTCGACCCGCTCGTGTCCCACTTGCAGGAACCTTGTCTTGTGATGACCACCATCTACAAGGTAGGTCTGGGAAAATCTTGAGAGCAGTGTTCTTTTTTATCATTTCCAGTCTCTATGTTGCAAGGGGAGGCAAGAGAAAAGCAATTTAGGAATGGACTTGGGATCACTGACCAGGGGCATGGCCTGGTGACGGTTCTGGGCAGAACTCAGGATGTGGGGGCTAGGTGCAGTTCTGCGTAGTTAGATGTTTGGGGGTGCCAGTCTAAATCCGGGGTTGACTATGGCTATTTAACGCAGAAAGGACAGCTCGAACGTTTTAGCCTGTACAACGTGCAGTGTGGTTCTTCCTCAGGGAGTGGGTTAGTGTACCTGGGTACCCCTGAAAAGCCAAGGCTCCTCACTGTTGGGTAAACAGTTATGTAGCCTTGTCGTGCCTGTCAGTAGGGTATTCCCTTAACACCATCTACTTGACAAGATGTGATACGGTTTGGATAATGGTTTGTCCCCCAAAGTTTTACAGAATTTGGTGTTCGGAGGTGGGGAGGCAGCGTGGTGGCAACATCTCATGAAGAGATTAATAATGTCTTTGTGAGACCCAGTGAGAAAGGTTAGTTCTCAGAGAGCAGCTGCTATGAAAGAAGACAGCTGCTTGCTGTGGCCCCTCGGGCATGCACCTGCCACCCTCTGTGCTTCTGTCAGCCCCGTCCTGGGCTGGGCTGGTCTGGTGGCAGGCGTGTGCCTTTGACTTTCTGGTCATCAGAACTGAGTCAATAAACTCCTGTTTCTTTATAAATCACCCCGTTTCAGATGTTTTTGTTAGAAGTGCTGTAACAGATTAAGACGCGTTGTAAGTAGAGATTCACAGGATTCCAGTGGAGTACATTGAAATCATGCAATTTCTCACCTTTATTATTATTGTTGTTGGCACCAGCAGTTGGCGCAATGGCTATGTCGCTGAACACCCGTGTAGTCAACCGTGGTTCAAGTCCCATACCTGGTGGCTTAAACTCACGCTGGGTGTGTGTGCGTGCATGTCCAAGATCCCAAGAGGAAACTGGAGGAGAAAGAATTGTGGCATGGCCATCTCCCCTGGGGGGTGATTCCTCACCTTCGGTCTCTATCTCTGCCTTTCTGGCGAGTGCAAGTACCCTGTAGCAAAAGCCTCTCCCCCCCAAAAAAAGAAATACTATCATTTTTTATACACTCAATTGTTACACATCATTTAGTTTGTAAAGAGATTTTACCTAACATGATATAAGCCACATAGCAGGCAAGTTGAAAGTACTAAACAGGACATCACCAACAGACAGCAAAGTTACAAATTTTTAAAATGTCAGTGTATTGGGGTACCGACATTACCCAACTTCAAGACTTATTGTAAAACTGTAACACAGTGGCTGAAAGAATAGCCAGACAGATCAATGGACTAGGACAGAAAATTTGGAAATAGACCCCGCACACTCCCCCAAAATAAATAAATAAACCCATACAAATATAGTCAACAAAGGAGCAAAGACAGTTCAGCAAAAGGTAGTCTTTTTTTATTTATTTGTTTTTAGAGAGATTTTTGCTATAGGGTACATCCTCTTGCCAGAGAGACACAGCAAGACAGAGAGACAGAAAGTGAGAAATCGCCCTCCAGGAGGAATGGCCATGCCACAATTCCCTCTCCTTGTTCTCCTCTAGGGATTTTGGGCATGCACGTACAAGTGTCTGGTATGAGTTTCAAGCCTCTGGGTCTGGGACTTGAACCACGGTTGGCCATGTGGAAGTCCAGCGATGTAACGTTATACCATCTGCTGGTCCCGAAGATAGTCTCTAAACAAATGATGCTGGGACAACTGGCTGTCCACATACAAAAATGGTCTGATGTTTGTGGCTCCCTCAGATTCGTGCACTGAAACCCTAACCTCCAGTGATGGCACAGGAGGTGGGGACCCTGAGGGAGCCAGGCACATGTGCATGCTCACCCGGAACCCTGAAAGGAGGGAAAAGCAGAGGAGGTAGTTGCATGACCACTCCTATGGGGATGCTTTCTCACACGCTCTTTCTCCCTCTCTCTCTTCAGCATGCGCACAGGCCCAGCAAATTAAAAAAAAAATCCAAGAAACTAACAATACCAAATACAGGCAAGGATGTGGAGCTAGTGGGAACTCTAAGAGGTTAAATAATTGACCTGGATCATTCTTTTTTTTTTTTTTTAAAAAAATTATTTATTTAATTTTATTTATTATTATAATTTTTCAATTTGACCAGAGAGAGAGAGGGGGAAAGTGAGAAAGTAAGCTGCCAGGTCCAGGACCTGAACCGTGGTCGACCGTGTGGGAGTCCAGCACCTCAACCTCCACATCACTTGCCGCCCCTGACCTAGGTCTTTCTTGGAACATGGGATCCCGGGACCCAGCCAGGACTTGATCAAACTCTAGATTTCACACTTAACCCTTTGCTGTGTTCCTCAGGCTGTTCTCACCCACCTTCCATCTTCATAGTTATCGCCACGGTTACAGACCTTCCATGCTATCACTGGGCTAATCGTTTCCCTTGGGTGGGAGTGTGGCCTAGAAGTTAAGGTCACATGGCTGACCACACAGTCAGCCTGAGAACATGTCAGACTTGTGTGCTCCGAACCCCAACATCCCAGGAGGAGAGGGTGTGACCTCTTGTGGAGGCTTTCTCCGTCTGTGGCAAGTACACGCACCCTCTGGCAATTGCTTTTCTAAAGAAACAACTGAGACGTTGCCACTTACAACGCACTAAATAGAGGAGAGATGCCAGGGCCAGCAGGTGTCACGGTAGTTAAGGTGCTGGAGCCTACGGGGCTGATTCCGCAGTTCGGGTCCTGGACCTGGTGGCTTGAAAAACCCACCGGGTGCATGTGCGTGTGCCCCACATCCCCAGAGGAGAATGGAGAAGGGACTGAGGTGTGGCCATCCTCCCCAGGAGGTGATTTCTCACTTTCTCTCTCTCCAGTGAGTGCATGCGCCCTACGGCAAAAATCTATAAAAAGTAAATAAATAAATAAATGTCATAAACATAGGCGTAATACCCCAAACTATCAAGTTCTAGGAGAAAAGCTTTGTGACCTTGAGTTAAGCAAAGATTTCTGTACTATCACAATAAAAGCATAATCCATAATGGAAAATATTGATAGATTGGACTTCATCAAAATTAGGAACTTCCAGGGCTGGCTCCATGGAGCAGTGATAAATTCACTGCTCAAAAGAAGCTGGATCCTGCAGGATGACTGGAGTTTGGACCCAAGGGCCAGTCAGTCTGAAACACAGTGGGCATGTGTATGCATGTTCAAGGTCTGATGGGCTGGATGGGAAGACCACGGTTTTAGGACGACCTGACCCTGGAGAGATGCTTCTCTCTTTCTCTCTCATGTGCATGTTCTGACTCTCTAGAAGAAAAAATTAAGAACTTCTGCTCTGCAAAAGATGATATGAAAGAGCCAGCTCCTTTGTGTAGTAGTTAGGTTGCCCAATCCCACAGGGCTTACCATGATTCAAATTCCAGCCCTGGGAAGCTTGAACAACACACTGGGTGCATGTGCATGTGGGCCTAAAATCCCAACAGGATGGAAACACGGAAGAGAAGGGATTGTGGCATGACCATGTCCTATTGGGGGATGCTTTATCCCTCTCCTTCTCTCTCTTTCTGGTATGCGTGCATGTGGCAAATAAAACAAATAGACAAAACACAAAACTCTCCACATTCCTTTAAACATTTTTTTTTTTTGCCAGAGGGTTCATGTGTTGACCAGAGAGAGAGAGATAGAGTGTGAGAGAGCTCCCTCCAGGGGTAGCCATGCACAATCCCTCCTCCATTTCCCCCTCCCTCTGGGATCTTGGGCACACAGACACATGCACCCAGCACGTTTCTCAGGCTGCTGGGTCTGGACCTTGAACCGTGCAGTCAGCCAAGTGAGAACCACCTTGCCATAGTCAAGCCACTTAGGCTGCCCCAAGCTCCCACGGTGTTCTAGTTGACTACATTTTGTCTTCCCAGGAGACTGTAAGTCCTTGCTTCCTCAAATATGTTCTCAGGCCAGCATTATTGGCATCGCTAAGGGCTTTTCAGAAATGCAGAGCTGGGTTGACCAGGTGACATGGTGATTAACGCAGCTGGATCCCACATGGCTGACTGTGCAGTTTGAATCCCAGTCCCGGTGGCTTGAAAAACATGCTGGGTGCATGTTCATATGCGTCCAAAAATCCAAGAGGAGAATGGAGGAGAAGGGATTGTAGTGTAGCCATCTCCCCTGGGAGAGAATTTCTCTCTTTCTCTCTCTTTCTGTTTCTGCTATAGAGTACGTGCCCTATAGCAAAAATGTAAAAAAGAAAAATGAGAAGAAGTGCAGGGTGGTGGTAGTACAGCTTTAATGCACCGGACCCACATGGGAAGGTTCTGGGGCTGCCTCTTGGGGCCTTCTGCTCACTGCGTACTGTGCAAGTGTCAACAACCCTGGCTGACTGAACTGGGAGTGGACTGTGGTGTGGAGACCTCATCAGGGGTGCTTATGTTTCTCATGATAGAACCAAATCCACTTTCAAAAAGAAACAAAGAGGGGCCAGGACCAGCAGTTGACGTAATGGCTATGCTGCTGTAGTCGACCGTGGTTCGAGTTTTGGACCCAGTGGCTTAAACTCATGTCAGGTGTGTGTGTGTGCCCAAGATCCCAAGAAGAGAAGGGATTGCGGCGTTGCCATCCCCCCCGGGGGGTGATTTCTCACTTTCTGTCTGTCTGTCTCACTCTGTCTTTCTGGCAAGTGCACGTGCCTTATAGCAAAAACCTCTCAAAAAAAGAAAAAAAATAAAGAAAAAGAAAAGAGAAAATGCACGTTCAGGCCAGCTGTAGTGGTAGGGTGCTGTTGCACAATTCTGGAGTCCATGGGAGACCTGGGTTCAGAGCCAGCTCAACCTGATCACCTGAGGCTTGCTGGTATTTGCCTGTGGTTCTGGCTGACAGTGAGGCTCAGGGGAGGACTGCCGTGTGCCAAGACCCTGTCAGGGTTACCTGTCTCTTTCTCTCTCACTCATAAGAAAGAAAGTGAGTAGATAAAACTTAATAAAGAAATGCAGGCTCCCAGACTTCACCCTAGACCTACTGAATCAGTGACTGCATCTTTTAAAAATTTTTTTGAGAGATTTTTGCTATAGGGCATGTGTGAGACAGAGAGAGATGGAGAGACAAAGAGACAGAAAGTGAGAAATCATCCCCCAGGTGTCCCGTCCCTGTTCGGGTGCCACGTGTGCGGTCCCTGTTCAGGCACCAGGTGTCCCGACCCGGGGGACAGCTGAACAGGTTTCCTGAGTGAAGGAGTGAGAGCCAGGACAAGCAGCATAGTGTTACAGCACGGAGACGACAGTGTCGTCTGTTTATTGTGGGCAGCACGGTACAGCAGAGACGACGCAGTGTCACAGCTCTTCAGGGTCGCGTCGTCTACTGTGAGCAGCACAGAGACGACGCGGTGTCACAGCTCTTCAGGGTCGTCCGGAGACGATGTAGTGTTACAACTCTTCAGGGTCTCCCAGGTCGTCTGGAGACGATGCAGTGTCAGCTCTTCAGAATCGTCTAGAGACTTGCGCAGTGGCGCGGTGTTTCAAAATTTGAGGGTTTCTAGTGGTCAATCCGAACAAGGTTTTGAAGGTCAGGTTTTTTGAAGGGAACCAATCATGGTAATTGTTTGCTCCCTGAGAAACCTCGCCAGACTCCCTGGTGCGCAGCCTCCCACACCCAGGGAGGATGGCCACACCGCAATCCCTTCTCTTCCATTCTCCTCTCAGGATTTTGGGTACGCATGCACATACCCCTGATGTATTTCAAGCTGCCAGGTCTGGGACTCAAACCACGGAGGACTATGTGGGAGTCCAGTGCCTTAACCACTACACCACCTGTTGGCCTCCAGAGGCTTCTTTTTAACTAGATGTGTAAACATATTAAAGTTTAAAGTGCCTTATTTTAAGTTATCTGGACAGCAGAACTGTGGACTCAGTACCGTAGGCCCATCAGATTGTTACTTCCACAGGACCAGCCCTTAGCTTAATGGTTAGGGGAACTGGATCCCATGTGGCTGATGAGGGCTCAGTATTAGTGGTGGCTTGAAAAACATGCTGGGCATCTGTGAATGTGCGCCCAGGCCCCCGGCAGAATGGAAAGATGGAGGAGAAGGGATTGCGACACGACCGTGGCCCACCGAGGGATGCTTTCTCTCTCTAGCAAGCACGTGTGCCCTCTGACAAAAACTAAAATGAATATCAATTTCACAAAAGCAGGGTTTTTATCCATCTTATCTTTCTTTTCTTTTTCTTTCTTTTTTTTTTAGTTTTGTTTTAGAGTACATGCACTCACTGGAGAGAGATGGAAATAGGAAGTAAGAAAGCGCCATCGGGGGCATGGCCACTCTACAATCCCTTCTTCTCCACTCTCCTCTTGGGGTTTTGAGTGCACACACTCCTCCAGCATGTTTTTCAGGCCACTGGGTCTGCGACTTGAACCGTGAAGTCGGCCATGTGGGATCCAGCCCCCTTAACTACCACACCACCAGCTGGCCCTCCATCTTATTCTCATCTGTATCTAAGTTTATATGGTGATAACTCAGGCTGAGTGAGAGAACCTTATGCAATTAATCCATCCCTCTGATGGGGGCACAGAGGAGCCAGAGGGACCTTAAATGCCGTTCATTGTCTTGGAATAAAATCGTAGGTGATAGTGGGAATGCTCTGTGTTACGCTATCGAATGTGATAGCTGCTATCCACGGTTGTCTATTTTTTTTTTTTTAGAAGTCCCTGAATGGCTTTTATTTGTCCTAACTTAGAAACAGAAAATAAAAGAAAACACTCAAGACTAAGACAGGGCGGTGGTGTCATTCTTAATGAGTTATATGTTTGGAAAAAAATACATAAATACTTTGGTTAATATTCTGGCATTAGAGAAAGTACAAAATGTAAAATGGTATGGATGAAATTAATGGTAAAGAATAACTTAGGGGACCAGCAGTTAGTGTAATGGGAATGTCACTGGACTCCCATGTAGTCAACCGTGGTTCGAGTCCCGGACCTGGCAGCTTAAACTCACGCCTGGCGTGTGTGCATGTGTGCCCAAGATCCTGAGAGGGGAATGGAGGAGAAGGGATTGCGGTGTGGCCATCCCCCTGGGGGGTGATTTCTCACTTTCTGTCTCTCTGTCTCTCTCTGTTTATCTGGCAAGTACACATGCCCTATAGCAAAAACCTCTCCAAAAAAAAAGAAAAGAATAATTTAGGAATATTTTGGGTAGAGTTATTACTTGAAAATATAAACTGGTGGGGCCAGCAGACAGCATGATGGTTATATCGCTGGACTCCCATGAAGTTAACCATGGTTCGAGTTCTGAACTAGGCAGTTTAAAACTCATGGTGGGCGATGGGACCAGCAGATGGTGCAGTAGTTGAGGTGCTGGACTCCCACATGGCTGACCACGGTTATAGTCCTGGACCTGGTGGCTTGCTTTCTCCCTTTCTCTTTCTGTGTGTTCTCTCTGGTCAAATTAAAAAAAAAATTAAGATAATAACAAATAAAATAAATAGTTATAAAAACAAAACAAAACAAAAAACCCCTCATGCTGGGTGTATGTGCATGTGTGCCCAAAATCCCAAGAGGAAAAGGGAGGACAAGAGATTGCTGTGTGGCCATCCCCACAATGGGTAATTTCTTGCTTTCTGTTTCTCTGTCTCTGTCTCTCCAGCAAGTACACATGCCTTATAGCAAAAATCTCTTCAAAAAGAAAAAGAAAAAATATGGACTGCTTAGTAATATACAAAAAGAACTTACTCACTACATGTGAATTAACTGATCTACAACAGACTTCCCTGTGTTACTCGGCACCTCCTCCATTTCTAACCAGGCCTCCCAGAGTACCTCCAAAACTTTGACTGTCTACAAGATTTATCAGGTTTTGGAGATAAAGATAGCAGAGTTAACAGAGAGTGTCCAAGACTGGACTATTATGATCTTTATTTGGTTCCTATCTCCAGCTCATGTAATTTCTTTCTTTCCTTTTATTTCCCCCAGACCTCTGTACAAACCGAGTTGGGATATAGAGTGTATATCTTTCTTTTTCTTTCTTTCTTTTTAAAAAATAGTTATTTTATTTTATTTGTTTTCCTATCCCTTGGGTAAATACCAGGGAATGGGATTACTGGGTTATATTGAAGTTCTATTTGTAGATTTTTTTTTTTGGAGAGGTTTTCGCTATAGAGTGTGTGTGCTCGCCAGACAGACAGACAGAGGCATAGAGACAGAAAGCGAGAAATCACCCCCCAGGGGGGATGGTCATGCCGCAATCCCTTCTCCTCCATTCTCCTCTCGGGATCTTGGGCACGCATGTACACACGCCCAGCATGAGTTTTAAGCCACCGGGTCCCGGGACGCGAACTGCGGTCGACTACGTGGGAGTCCAGCGACATAGCCATTACACTAACTGCTGGTTCCCTATTTGTAGATTTTTGAGATGTCTCCATATTGTTTTCCAGAGATTGAACCGATTTACATTCCTGCCAATAGTGTAAGAGAGTTCCCTTTCCACTAAGGCCTTGCCAGCACTTGCCGTTCTTTAGGTCTCTTATTTGTTAAGTGGCTATTGCAAATGGGATTACGTTCTTCACTTCTTTCTCAGTCTGTTTATTGTTGGTGTATAAAAATGCTATAGATTTTGTATGTTGACTTTTATCCTGCTACTTTACTGAATTTAATTTTTTTAGAGAGATTTTTGCTGTAGGGCATGTACACTCACCAGAGAGACAGAAAGCAAAAAATCACCTCCCAGAGAGGATGGCCATGCCACAATCCCTTCTCCTCCATTCTCCTTTTGGGATTTGGGGAATGCTTGCACACACCCTTCTGGTTTAGATTTTGTATGTTGACTTTTATCCTGCTACTTTACTGAATTTAATTTTTTTAGAGAGATTTTTGCTGTAGGGCATGTACACTCACCAGAGAGACAGAAAGCAAAAAATCACCTCCCAGAGAGGATGGCCATGCCACAATCCCTTCTCCTCCATTCTCCTTTTGGGATTTGGGGAATGCTTGCACACACCCTTCTGGTTTGAGTTTTAAGCTGCTGGGCCTGGGACTCAAACTGCAGTCAACTACCTGGGAGTCCAGTGATGTATTTATTATGCCATCTGCTGGTCCTACTTTACTGAATTTATTGATCACTTCTAGGAGTGTGTGTGTGTGTGTGTGTGTGTGTGTGTGTGTGTAGTCCTTTGGGTTTTCTCTTTTTCTTTCTTTCTTCTTTCTCTCTTTCTTTGTCTATTTCTTTCTTTTCCTTTCTTCTTTCTTTCTTTTTATCTTTTATTATTTTTGAGAGATTTTTGCCATAGGGCACATGTGCTCACCAGAGAGACAGAGAAGGACAGAGAGATAGAAATCAATAAATAATCCCCCTACAGAGGATGACCATGCTATAATCCCTTCTCCTCCACTCTCCTCTTGGGATTTTAGGCACGCACACACATGCTCCTGGTGTGAGTTTCAAGCCATTGGGTCTGGGACTCATACTGCAGTCGGCCACATGAGATTCTTGTCTTGTGTACCTTAAACTATCCTCGCATCCCTGTATTAAAGCTTACCTGGATATGGTGTATAATCTTTTAATATGCCATTGGATTTGGTTTGCTAGTATCTTGTTAAAATTTTTTTTCATTGGGTGCCAGCAGGTGGCATAGTGGTTAAGGTGCTGGACTCCTGTGTGTTCTCATCATTCAAGCAGCTTGAAATGCATGCTGGGTGCGTGTGTGTGCCCAAAATCCTAACAGGAGAATGGAGAAGGGATTGCAGCAGGGCCATCCTCCCTCGGGGGAGGGTGATTTCTCTCTTTCTGTCTCTTTCTGTTTCTCTAGCAAGTGCACATTCCCTATAGCAAAAAAATCTCAGGATCAGCAGATAGTGTAATGGTTATGTTGTCCAGATAGTCAACTGGAGTTTGTAGTCCTGGCCCTGGTGGCTTGAACTCATGTCAGGTGCATGTGTGTGCATGCCCAAGATCCCGAGAGGAGTATGGAGAAAAAGGGATTGCAAAATGGGCATCTCCCCAGGGAGGGTATCTTCTCACTTCTGTCTGTCTCTCTCTCTCTGTCTAAGTGCACGTGACCTATAGCAAAAATCTCTTAAAAAAAAAAAGCTCCTCTCAAAATTGCATCAGTATTAATAAGGGTTATTGGTCTATAGTTTTCTCTTTTTATTATGTCCTTGTCTGGTTTTGGTATCAAGATGATGGAGGCTTCACAAAATGAGTTTGGAAGGATTTCTTCCTTTTGAATCTTCAGAAATAGTTTGAGAGGTTGGGATCAGCAGATGGCACAATGATTACATTGCTGGACTCCTATGTAGTCGACTGCAGTTTGAGTCCCAGACCTGGGGGGTTAAAACTGATGCTGGGCACATGTGCGTGCATGCCCAAGATCCTAAAAGGAGAATGGAGGAGAAGGGATTGCGGCGTGGCCATCTCCCTGAGGGATGATTTCTCGCTTTCTGTCTTTCTGTCTCTTATTGTCTCTCGGGTGAGGGCATGTGCCCTATAGCAAAATCTCCCTCTAAAAAAGAAAGAAAGAAAGAAAAAGAAAGGAAGGAAGGAAGGAAGGAAGGAAGGAAGGAAGGAAGGAAGGAAGGAAGGAAGGAAGGAAGGAAGGAAGGAAGGAAGGAAGGAAGAAAGAAAGAAAGAAAGAAGAAATAGTTCAAGAGGAATTGAAATTAGCTCTTCTTTAAAAGTGAAGCCATCTGAACCTGGGCTTTTCTTTGTTGAGAGACTATTTATTACTGATTTAATCTCATCCCTTGTTATTGACATAGTCAGGCTTTCTATTCGTCCTGATTCAACCTAGGTAACTTGTAGGTATCCAGAAATTTGTTCATCTCATCCAGGTTTTCTAGTTTGTTAGCATATAGTCACTCAAAGTATTATCTCCTAATTTTTTGTATTTCTGAAATATTGGTTATAATGTTATTATATTTATTACTGATTTTTATCTAGCTGGTTCCTTTCTGTTTTTCTTGATTAGTCTAGCTAATTATTTATCAATTTTATTTATCTTCTTAAAAAAAAAAAGCAGCTTCTTGCTTCATTGGCTTTCTTTGGTATAGTTCTTTTATTCCCTAGTTCATCTATAATCTTTACTATTTCTTTTCTTCTTCTTTTTTGAGTTTTGTTGTTGTTGTTGCTTTTCCAATTCCGTAAGATACAATGTAAGTTATTTATTTGCCACTTTTCTTTTTTTAAATTTTCTTATGAGCACTAGTGACTATAAACTTAGCTCTTATGACTGATTTTGCTGTGCCCCAAAGGTTATGGAAAGTAGTGTTTTAATTATCATTAGTTTCAATTAATCTTTTTATTGCAGTCTTAATTTCTTCAGTAGTTTAAAAGTCATTCAGGAGTAGGTTGGTTAGTTTTTTATGTTTTTGTGTATTTTTCAAGGGTTCTTTCTGTGGTTGATTTCGAGTTTAATTCTGTTGTGGTCAGAGAAGATACTGGGTAGTTTTCATACTTTTAAATTTATAGAGGCTTGTTTTTTTTGGCCCATTATGTGGTCAGTCTTTGAAAATGGAGATGAGAAAACAGTGAATTCTGTAGTTTCTGGATGAAATTCTCTCTCTCTCTCTCTATATATATATATGTCTGTCAGGTCCATTTGATTTATGGTATTGATTAGTTCCTGTGTCTCTTTGTTTATTGTTTTATCTAGATGACCTGTCCAGTGGTGATAGTGGGGTGTTGAAATCCCTAACAATTACTGTGTTGCAGTCTATATCTCCCTTTAGATCTAGCAGTCTTACTTTTACATATTTGGATGCCCTGACATTGTGTACATAAATATTTATGATTTTTATATCTTCTTGATGAATTCATCCTTTTAGAGCTATGTAGCATCCTTCTTTGTCTTTTTATGCTTTTCATCCTAAAGTCTATTTTATCTGACACCAATGTTGCAACTCCTGCTTTATTTCATTTGTTTGCATTAAATTACTTTATCCAATCCTTCACTTTCAGTCTATGTATATCTTTATCAATGAAGTGTGTTTCTTGAATACAATATATAGAGAGGTAGTTTTTTCATCCATTGAACCAATCTGTGTCTTTTAGTCAGAGAATTTAATCCATTAACTTCAAAGTTATTATCAATATGTGCGGATTTAGCTCTTCTTCTTTTTTCCTACTTGTTTTGCGTTCTCTTGCTTCTATGATCTCCTTTTAGTTTTCCAGGTGTAGTGTTCCCATAAGTATTTCCTGAAAGGCTGGTCTACTTTTGATGAATTATTTCAGCTTGTGTTTATCTGGAAATGATGTTTTTTTTGGAGAAGTTTTTGCTGTAGGATATGTGTACTCACCAGAAAGACGGAGAGAGACAGAGAGATAGAAAGTGAGACAGAAAGTGAGAAATCACCCCCCAGGAGGATGGCCATGCCGCAATTCCTTCTCCTTCATTCTCCTCTCAGGATCTTGGGCACGGATGAACACACACACTCAACGTGAGTTTAAACCACCAGGTCCAGGACTTGAACTGCAGTCAACTACATGGAAGTCCAGTGACATAGCCATTACACCAACTGCTGGCTCCATGTGGTAGGTAGTCTTTGTAGTTTCTGGATTTAGATTTTTGTATGCCTCTCTAAGTTTGGGAAGTTTTCAACTAATATATCATGAAAGAGATTTTCTTTTCCTTTTTAAAAATTATTTATTTAATTTTATTTATTCATTCATTTATTTTAATTTGAACAGAGGGACACACACACACACACACACACACACACACACAGAGTGAGGGGAAAGGGACAAAGGAAGCCACCAGATCTGGGACTTGAACCGTGCTTGGCCATGTGGGAGTGTCCAGTACCTTAACCACCATGCCACCTGCTGGTCCCGAAAGAGATTTTCTAAACCTTTACCTATCTCTTCACCTTCTGGAATACCCATTATACAGATATTCAGTCATTTAATGGTGTCTAGGATTTTCTGTATGTTTTCTGGTTGTCTATGTTTTAAGTTTGTTTATTTACTTCTTCTACAAGAGATATATATAGAGAAACACAACATCCACACAAGATTTTATTTTTAAGAGATTTTTTTTTTTTTGGCTATAGGGTATGTGCTCTCACTGGAGAGACAGAGAGAGACAGACAGCGAGAAATCACCCCTTGGGGGGATGGCCACACCACAATCCCTTATCCTTCATTCTCCTCTTGGCATTTTGAGCATACATGCACATGCACCTAATGTGAGTTTTAAGCTGCCAAGTCCGGGACTCGAACCATGGTTGACTACATAGGAGTCCATCGACATAATCATTACACCATCTGCTGATTCCTACAACAGGTTTTTTTTTTTTT
>NW_006159950.1:432405-435757 GCF_000334495.1 Tupaia belangeri chinensis
CCCCCCAGGGTGGATGGTCACGCCGCAATCCCTTCTCCTCCATTCTCCTCTCGGGATCTTGGGCACACACGCACACGTGCCCGGCGTGAGTTTTAAGCCACCGGGTCCAGGATGCAAACTGCGGTCGACTACATGGGAGTCTAGCGACATAGCCATTACGCTAACTGCTGGTTCCCATAACAGGGTTTTGACAACAGGACCCAATCCCAGCTTCAGCCAGTCCTGTGATCATGGGCAAGCATTTGCCCAGCATGCCGAAGGAGGCCTCTGGACCTGAACTGGAACCCTCCCATGTAGGACCTCCTCAAAAAGCAACCCGTCCTATCACTGCACCACCACTGGGCCCATAGTTGAGCTCTTTTCATTTCTTTATTAAGTTTTGCTGTAGGACACATGTGCTTGCTAGAGAGAGAGATCCCCCAGCCAAGGGGGGATGAGCACACCACAATCCCTTCTCTCAGTCTCCTTGGGATTCTGAGCGTGTGTGACTATGTGTCTGGTGTGAATTTCAAGCCACCAGGTCTGGGACTCAAACTGTGTAGTTGGCCATGTGGGATCCACCCTCTGTCTAATGAGCTCTTAAAATGTGGCTGGAGGGGCCAGCAGGTAGCATGACAGTTAAGGTGCTGGATCCCACATGGCTGACTAAGTGGTTTGAGTCCCAGACCTGGCAGCTTGAAAATCATGCCAGGCACATGTACTTGTGTGCCCAAAATCCTGAGAGGAGACTGGAGGAGAAGGGATTGCAGCCTGTGATCTCCCCAGGGGGGTGATTTCCTTGCTTTTCCTCTCTGTGTCTCTCTCTGATGAGTACAAACACCTTATAGGAAAATTAGAAACTAAAAAAAAAAAAGTGGCTGGTGTCACCCAGGAGGCCTGGTTCAGATGGGAGGTCTTTGCCTGAGAACGAGATGCTTGGTTTTAATTAGTTCTGACTAATGCACACAGCCGCATGTGGCCTGTGGCTACTGTACCAACACCGCGGGACTCGACTGATCTCGCATCTGTGGGCAGGGAAGCGGAGGCCCAGAAAGATGTCAGTGACGTGAGCAAGGTCACAGCAGGACTGGTGGGAGCTCACGGCCATGACTGATGCACATGAGCGGTCAGGAGCACTGGAGAGACACAGACCCTGACCACACACTGGGCAACATGCTGGCTCCTCCGGACCCACCTCTCTGTGCAAGGAGGGGGGCCCGTTCCATATTCTTGCTCTGAAATCCCTTCTGTTCTTTGGGTTGGGAGACGTTCTGATCAGGTTGTCTGGATGCTCCTGCACAGGGCCACCCAGGCTCACTGCGACCTCCGTGTCCCCTCCTGCCCAGGGCCACCCAGGCTCACTGCGACCTCCGAGAGAACCAGGCTTGTATTCTGAGTGGGACATGATGGCCACCTTCCCTATCAGGTGTCTGGTTTGATGTTTTTTTTAAAAAAATATTTATTTATCTATTTGTTATTACTATTTATTTTTTAATTTTACCAGAGAGAGATAGAGAAAGATAAAGGGAAATTGAGAAAGCAAGCTGCCAAGTCTGGGACTTGAACCATGGTCGGCCATACTGGGAGTCCAGTACCTCAACCACCATACCTCCTGCCAGCCCCCAGTTTGATTTTCTTTTTCTTCTCTAGACACTGCTTTGTTGATGACCAAGAGATGAACCAGCAGGTGGAATCCATGAACCTCTTAACTTCAACCTGAGGATGGTGGCAGAAAGATCCCCAAGGTCCTTGTCCCTGAGGCTGCAATTAGTCTATGACCTTGGACAAGTCGTTTGATTTTTCTGAGCCTCAGGTTGCATATGGAGATAAAAAGACCTGTCTTTCAGGTAGTTTGGGGATTAAAAATAACACATGTGAGGGACCAGGGCATAATGGCTGTGTTGCTGAACTCCCATGTAGTCAACCATGGTTCGAGTCCAGGATCCAGTGACTTAAACTCACACTGGGCACGTGTGCGTCCGTGCCCAAGATCCTGAGAGGAGAATGGAGAAGGGATTGCAGCGTGACCATCCCCCCTGGGGGGTGATTTCTTTCTTTCTGTCTCTCTGTCTCTCTGCTGGGGGCATGCGCCCTATAGCAAAAACCTATATGTGAAGTGCTGATTGCATAAGCAGCGGTGGCAGGTCGTGACCACAGTGGTGACGTACACCTTCACGCTCAACACTGGGCTCTGCACTTGAGGAGCAGCGAGCTGGCCAGGATGTGACCCCGGCTGGCTTCCAGGCGCCTGTGGTGAGCGGATCACTGAAGGCTGGTCGCAGCCTGCAGACCGTGCAGAGGAGGACGGCCCGCTGCATGATACTCAGCGCTGGTGGGAACCAGTAGGAGCACGCTGCTGCCCACGCTGCTGACCTCTGTGATTGTACCCTTGTGACCATGAGGCAGACTTTGTGGGTGGGACCGTCTCCGTGTTACGGGGAACCTGGGCTCTCAGCGGGAGCGAGCCACACCCACAGAGGTGGCAGCGGTGGGACTTGAGTCAGGGACATACCGACTGAGGGGTTGCCCTCTTTTCATGCCCCAGAAGGTTTTCAGATGAATCTGGACTTGAGATGTGCCTTAAAGGTTGAGAGGCTTCAGAGTAGGGGAGGACTATTTAAAGTGACACCCACCAGGAGTGGGAGGGGTGAAAGGTTGAGGTGACTACGAGAGCCCTCTGCTGAATAATGCCCAGGAGTTGGCCAAGGCTCTCAGGCAAAACAAATGGGGGTGCTTTTAGGGACTGGAAGCAGCTTGCCCATGCAGGAGCTGACTAAGGATAAAAATAAGGCCGTGGGGCCAGCAGGTGGAGTGGTAGTTAGGGCACTGGACTCCCACATGGCCAACTGAGGTTAGGGCCCCAGACCCAGTGGCTTCAAATTACGCTGAGCACATGTGCATGCTTGCCCCAAATCCTAGAGGAGCATGGGAGAGAAGGGATTGCTGGGTGACCATCCCCCCCGGGAGGCCACCTCTCACTTTCCCTCTCTGTATCTGTCTCTCGAATGAGTGTACACGCCCTATGGCAAAATACAAAAAAGAGAGGCCATGGCCAGGCAGGGTGGTGCCTTGTAAGCCACATCAAGATCTTGGCCGTGTCGCAGGCCGGTGTTTACACAGGCGGTTCCTGGGAGCCTTAGCCCTCTCTGAGGTCGCACCGTGGAGACAGGAGGGCAGAGTGGAGGCAGGGAGGCTGCTGAGGTGAGGACGGACGGATGCAGTAACCAGGCACAGGAGGGTCCTCCTGGTGGGGCAGAACCCTCCTCCAGCCAGGCCCTCTGCTTTCCCCCCAGCCACAACCCCTCCCTTCCCTGCGAGGGCAGAGAGCACACGGGGAGTGTGGGGAAGCCACTCGGCCTGGACCTGTCATTTC
>NW_006159950.1:453950-468111 GCF_000334495.1 Tupaia belangeri chinensis
TGCCACAGCTCGCCTTTGGAAGCAAGTGCCGGAGGCAAAGGGTTGTGGAGGGCTCTGGGAGCGGGGCTCTGACTGTGGCTGAGTCACTATGTAATTGGATCACACCCTTGCTCCATAGCCCTCGATGGCTCCCCACTGCCTCAGGACAAAGTCCTAAAGACTTCAACCAGACCCAGCCTACAACCAAAGCCGGCCCCTCTGCCATGCTTCCTGCAGAGCAACCTCATCAGATTGGAGCATGTGCTTGAGTAACAAGGCCCCTCCTCCCCTCTCTTCCCCTCCCCTCTGTCCTTTTCCTCTTTCCCCCTCCCTTCCCCTCCCCTTCTCCCCTCTCCTTCCTTCCCCTCCCCCTCCTCTCCCATCCTCCCCTCTCCTCTCCTCCTCTCCTCCCTCTCCTCTCCACTCAAGTCCCTTCTGCCCGGGGTTTTGTGGCCGATTACTTTCAGATTTGCAGGGAAGTTAGAGACAGTCAGGAGTTCCCATACGCCCTCACTCGGACCCCCTCACCTAGCATCCGCATTACCCTGGCTGTGCCCCATGTGCCAAACCCTAGGCCTCCTTGGCTGCCCCCAGTCCCTTTTCTGTCCCCGGGGCCTAAGGAGGGTACTGTTGGGTCGTTAGGAAAGTCATGGCAGATATTTCTGTGTTTCTCTATGAAAAACGGGTCAAGACGTTCCCGACCACCCAACGGACGCATCTGGTCCTCGGCCTCCTGACTGCCCGCTCGGCTGTAGCCTCCTCGGCTTCCTCGTTCCAGGGACCTGCGCAGTCTTGAAGCCCTCCAGCCAGGCACCTTGCAGACTGCCCTCCTGACTGCCCGCTCGGCTGTAGCCTCCTCGGCTTCCTCGTCCCAGGGACCTGCGCAGTCTTGAAGCTCTCCGGCCAGGCACCTGACAGACTGCCCTCAGTCTGCGTTTGCTTGGTGGCCCTCCTTCTTGTCTGGGGCTGTGGGCTCTGGAGCTGGCGGCCGCCCGTCCGTCTGGGCACGTGGGGCAGCTCGACCTGGAGCAGGCAAGTTGGGCAGGTTCCTCCCACTTCCCTCCACCCCTCCCGCCCATCTCCTTCCCCTGCTCCCCGCAGCCTCCCCGCCCTGCCCATCCTCACCAAGTCCAGCCCACCCTGGCGTGCTGGGTGGGCAGACAGTGGTTATTTGGAGTTCTTTAAAGACTTGTCCCTCCCCTCCCACGTATCTGCCCCGTCCTCCGGGCAAGCAGTTCACACTCATGGCGGTCCACCGCAAATGTGGGCCCAGTCTGGTGCCCTGTCCCTTGTGTGCCCAACCTCAGCCACCGGGGCTGTCTGGCGGCCCTGGCCTTCGGCTGCCCTCATCTTCCGTTTATGGCCCCTCCTCACTTTCTGGCCCTGCCAGGTGCCCTGAACCAGCCGCCCTCCAGGTTCCTGTCCGCTTCACTGGAGAGTGGTATTTAGAAGCCAGAGTCAGAGTGCTCACCCCTGCTGAGGTGAGGCCTGTGCTTCTAAATTGTGAAATACACCAGCACACGGAGGGCGCCCTGTGCGTGCACGGTTTACCGTGGTCACGAGGAGCCCGGTCTGTCCAGCATCCGCCGTGCTCTTTCCTCTCTTCCTCCCCAAACCTCCCCTTGACTGGCAGAGCCAGGACCAGGGACCCCTCGTGTTCATCCTGTCCTGATTGAGGCTAATAGTGTCTGTGGTACTGGGCCAGCAGCTGCAGGACAGCTGACACCATCCTACCACCCGGGAGAGAACTCTCTAAGCTCCGAGTGGCTGGGGTATAAGGTGTGCTCTCTAAACGCATGCCGCGCTCACTGCCAAGTTGCCACGGGCACACGGAATGCGGTGGGGGGTACCAGGCACTAGGGGCTGATCCTAAGTGTCCGAGCGTGGTTTGAATCCACAACATGTCAGGCACCTGCGAGTGCATGCCAGAGTCCTGAGGGGATGGAGAAACGGGAGAGAGGGTTAGGGTGACCATGCCTCCGGGAGGGCCCTTTCTCTGCCTTGCTCTCTCTGGTGAGCACGCAAGCCCTCTGGCAACTAAAAACAGGAGATAACCTAAATTGGGATGATTTGATACAAAAAAGAATATGAGATGTCTCATTGACAAATTTTATATTAATTACATGTTGAAAGGATATTTTGGAAATGTTGAGTTAAATACAATATATTATTATTATTAAATTTTCTTTATTATTTTTCTTTAATTTGACTAGAGAGAGACAGAGAGGAGAGAGAGTGAGAAAGCAAGCTGGTCTGGAACTCAAACATGGCTGGCCGTGTGGGAGTCCGGCGCTTTAACCAGCAACCACCAGCTGGCCCCGATACAACACACTATTAACATTAATTCCTCTTGTTTCTCTTTATTGTCAGAGACCATATTTGCTTGCAAGAGAGAGCGAGCAAGTGAGAACACCCCGGCCCGTGATCACACAGCAATCTTTTTCTTTTTTTCTCTTTAGTTTGCTACGAGGTGCATGTGCCCACTAGCGGGGAAGGGGGAGTCACCCCTTGTGGGGATGGCCAAGCTACCTTCCCTTCTCCATTCTCCTCTCAGGATTTGGGGCATGTATCATGTTTTTCAAACCGCTATGTGGGATCCATGCCACCTGTTGGCCGCAGCAATCCTCCCTCCGTTTCTCTGCCCTGTCGAGGTTCGGGGCATGCGTACCCATACACTGGGCCTGCTTTACAAGTTGCTGGCACTGAGATTTGAACTGCAGTCAGCCATGTGGGATCCGGCTTCCTATGCATTGAGCTTGATCAGTGTGCTACAGAGCCGGCCCTCTTTTCCCTTCTTATTTTGATGGTTACCAGAAATGTTTCAGTCACACGTGTGGCTTGCGTTAGCTCTTGGACGGAGGTACCTCATAGTGAGCTCCTGGCGACCAGGTGACTGTTAGCACCTGGTGGGTTTGGGGGGTCTTACTCCTGTTACAGAGTGTGCGTGTGTGTGTGTGTGTGTGTGTGTGTGTGTGTGTGTAAGCAGGCAGAGAGAGGAGCACTGCTGACAGGACCCCTACCCCAGCCCTCCAGCCCTCAGGACCTTGGGCACTCGCACACACAACCGGGCACCTTTCAGGCCAATAGGGCGGGGTTCTGGACCCACACCAGCCAGGTGGCCTCTCTGCAGCTCAGGAAGCTGCCCCTGCACCTCTGAGGTCCCAGAGCTAACCCTATCCCCGCCCATTACAGAAGCTGCTCTGGCTCTTGCTCTAAATGGACAGTGGTGGGTGGCCACCTCAATGGTACTTAGAGTCCGTGGGGTGATGGAACAATCTTATTTAAAATATCAACATTTATGATATATAAGAAAGCACATCCTTGGAAACGATTTACACTCAGATGAATCTTTTAGTTGTCAGCTTAAAAAGGGGCAGCTGGACCAGCCCTGTGGGGCAGTGGTAAGCACAGTGCTTCAGGAGCTGGAGCCCACATGGCCCATCACAGTTCAAATCCCAGCCCCGGTGGCTCGCACACCAGTGCATGTGTGTGCGTGCCCTGATGGGTGGAGAGAGGGAGGAGGGGCTGTGGCATGACCACACCCTGCTGCAGGGTGCTCTCCCGCTCTTTCTGGATAGTACACACAACCTGTGGCAATCAAAGGAGTACCAGGGCGGGTCTCCCATACCTTATCCCCGCAGGTCACCCTCTGTCCTCCCCTCCCTGGTCTCTCTCCTGCTGGGCTGATTCGGTGGGGGACATCTATGGCGCCTGCCCTCTGGCTTCAGCTTCGGTTTGGCCAATGGGGGAGGCAGGGCAGGGTGCATGCTTCTGTCTCCTCTGTGAGGTCTAGGAAGGCCAGCCCTGTGGCTGCATGGGAGGCTGGTGCTCCTGCCCTGTGCCCAGCTTCCTGTGTGCTTCCCTAACCCTGACCTCATGTCCAGAGTGGTCCCTTTGTGTAACCAGCTCCTCAAATTGTCCTTCTGTGTGCATGCCATGCATGGCCCCGTGGAAGGAACCCTCACAGATGCAGAGGGGCGAGTTTCGGAAATGTGCCAGTGCGTACAGAGGCACAGGCCGGAAGACTGCTGAGCGGACCGTGACTTGGATGTCAGCGGCACCGCGGTCAGTGCCCCGCAGAAGGCGAACCTCGGGGAGGCCTCCCTTTTCCATAGCAAGCAATGGAGAGACGGACACACAGACACTAAAGGGCAAGGCAGAGAGAACAGTGTGCCTTCCCAAAGACAGAAGTGTGAGCACACCGACGTGGCCTGGAGAGTTGGAGAGGCTTCGGAGAAGAGGCCATCAGAGCAGCCTGGAAGGGCAGCATGAACGGAGCCCGAGCTCTGAGGGCTGCAGGGAGGCTGTTGAGTCATGACCAGGCATTCATAAGGTAGTTGGAAAGAGTAAAGAGCAAAGGAAACGTGTAAATATGATTAACCAGGGTAAAGCTTAGATATGGAAAATGCATGAAAGACAAACTGCAATGTGAATGACTTCCTGGGAGAGGGTCATCGCAGCTGACTGCAGATAACGCCCGGCAGGCAGTGGGGACAGACACAGCGATGGGGAAGGCCGGGAGGCGGCACTTCTCAGAGGGACCGCCAACCTAGCAGAAAAGCCGTGTCATTACTAATCAGGGCCGTGCAGAGACAGCGATTAGATACCACCTCCGGTGAGCAGTGTGGGACAGTGGAGAGACCTGGCACACCACGAAAACCAGGTGACTAAGGTGGTACCGCCAGCAACGGCCAAAGTCACCAAGGTGTGGTGACTTAAATGACTTGCCCAGGGCACGCAGCTGAGGAGCTGTGGAGAGCGTCCACACCCAGACAGCCATGCGCCGAGTCCTCCTATTCACACGTTCTGCTTTCCTGAATTCCTACTATAATGGAGCTCACATTCCAGTGGGGGAAGACAGCAATAAAAATGTATCAGATACGGGGCCAGCTGGCATGGCGGTTAAGGTGCTAGGCTCCCACATGGCTGACTGCAGTTCGGGTCTCAAATCTGGTGGCTTCAAACTCCTGACAGGCGCATGTGCATGCGTGCTCAAGATCCCAGGAGGGGAATGGAGCAGGATCACCCCACTCGGGGTGATTTCTCGTTTTCCCTCTCTCTGTCTCTCTGGTGAGCTCATGCATTCTATGACAAAAAACAAAAACAAAAACAAAAACACAAACACAACTTAAAAAAATCAGGTATTAAAAAATACGCATATCAACAGTGAAAGAGTCCTGGAGAATACGAGGGAGAGATGGACGGGCTATTGCATATAAAGTAGAGTGGTTATGGGGCCAGCAGGTGCTGTGGTTAAGGTGCAGGATCCCACAGGGCTGACCACGATTTGAGTCTGGACCTGACCACTTGAAAATCATGTTGGCCATGTATGCGTGCATGTGTGCCCTAAATCTCAAGAGCAGAATGGAGAAGGAACTGCAGTGTGGCCATCCCCCAGGGAGGGGCAGTGATTTCTCACTTTCTCTCTGTCTCTCTTTCTCTGGTGAGCACATGTGCCCTATGGCAACAACCAAAAAATTTTTAAAAATTAAAAATAAAGTAGACTGATCCAGGGATTCGCCACACTGAGAGATAATTTTTTTAAATGATTTTTTTGCCATAGAGTGCACGCGCTCGCTGAAGAGAGACAGTGAGAAGGAAGGTGAGATATCACCTCCCAGAGGGGGGGTTTGGCCATGCCACAATCTTTTCTCTGCATTTTCTTGGGATTTGGGACATGTGGCTTGAAACTCCTGACAGGTGCCATGTGCATGTGTGCTCAAGATCCCGGGAGGGGAATGGAGCAGGATCACCCCACTGGGGGTACCTAATGTGATTTTCTCTCTCTCTCTCTGTCTCTCTCTCTCTTTTTTTTTTTTTCTGGACAGAGAGGGAAAATGAGAAAGCAAGCTGCCGGCTCTTGAACTGTAGTCAGCCATGTGGGAGCTCAGTGCCCCAACCACCATTCCACCTGCTGGCCCCCCCAG
Source organism: Tupaia belangeri chinensis (assembly GCF_000334495.1). Classification (NCBI taxonomy): domain Eukaryota; kingdom Metazoa; phylum Chordata; class Mammalia; order Scandentia; family Tupaiidae; genus Tupaia; species Tupaia belangeri. Next base: position 459,857 of record NW_006159950.1, read on the forward strand.
TGTCATGTTCTAGCCACCAGGTCCGGTACTTGAACCACAGTCTGCCATATCGGAGTCCAGCACCTTAACTGCCATGCCACCTGCTGGCCGTGATAGAAAACATGTGTGCAAAGACCCCAAGGAGGTGAAAGAGGAAACTGGCAGGCATCTGGGGTTACTGCATCTGGGGCAGAGGACACAGCGGGGGCAGAGGCTCTGTCTGATGGGAGTAACCCGGGATGTTCGAGGAGTACACAGCAAGGAGACCAGGGTGGCTGAGCAGAAGAGTAAGGGGGAGTCAGAGACGAGGCCAGAGAGAGTGGGCTGGATGGGGGCCTTGTAGGTCATGAGGACCTTGGGGAGGGTCTGGGCAGGGGTGACGTTTATGACTTAGACTTCGAAGGGATTCCCTGGCTGCTGTGTTGAGATGATGGTCTGGACAAGAAATGGCACTGGCTTTGACCAGAGTGTTAGCAGTAGGAGTGCTAAGAAGTGTTTGAATTCTGAATATATATCTCTTCATCTCTCTCTCTTTTTAATTGCTGGAGGGTGTGTGCACTCACCAAAGAGAAAAGCAGGGAGGAAGAGAGAAAGGGAGAAAGCAACCCCAATGGGATGTGGTCACCCTGCACCCTCTTCTCCATTTCTTCATCTTGTTTGGATTTGGGGCATGCATGCACACATGCTTACTGCGTTTTTCAAGGCACCAGGGCCAGGATTCGAACTATGGTTAGCCATGTGGGATTTGGCTGTCTTTACCACTAGCTTATGGAGCCAACCTGGATATATTTTGAAGACTGAATTGACTCTGTTTGCAGAGGATTGACTTGTAAGAGAAAAGGAGTCTTGGATGACTCATATTTTGGCCTAAGTGGGAAGTGGAGTGGCTGTTTCTTGGATGTAGAAGACAATGGGAGACTCAGATTTGGGAAGGGACTGGAAAGATCTGGGGTTCAGTTTGAACATAATGGCTTGGGCTGTCTGCTGAACAACCAGCGTGCTGAGTGTTCTGTTGGATGTGGGAGTCTAGAATTTAGAGCAGAGACTTGAGCTGGAGCTATAAGCCATCATCATCTATTATAGGAGGCATATGAAAGGTGAGGTCGCCAGACAAATGAATGTAGACAGAGCAGAGAAAAGCTGAGAACCGAACTTTGGGCCACTGACATTTAGAGCTTGTGGCCGAGGAGGAAGAAAAGAACAAGGGGGTCCCAGCAGAGACCAAGAAGAACCAGCAGGTGAGGTGGGAGGGAAGCGGGAGCATGCAGGACCTCTTAGGCTAACTGAAGAGTGCTTATTGGTGGGGCAGGTGGTCAAATAGGTTGAAGACTACCGGGCCGGCTGTTGGCCCTGGTAGTTAAGGAGTGTAGATCCCACTTGGTCAACTGAGTGGTTCAAGTACTGAACCCCATGGCTTGAGAAACATACCAGGCATGTGTGTGTGTATGGGCCCAAAATCTTGAGAGGAGAATAGAGGAGAAGGAATTGCAGTGTGGCCCTCCCTCAGGGGTACTTTCTTACTTCTCCTCTCTCTGTCTTTCTCTGTGTCTATAGTGAGTACACATGCTCTATCACAAAGAAAAGAAGATGAGTAAGACGACCATTTGATTAGACAATATGGTGGTCCTTGGGGACAGGGACAAGATCTGTGTAAGTATAATATATTCAGCTCAAAGCCTGAGTCAAAGGAATGGGAGGAGAAAAAGAATACAGCCAGTGTAGACAACTCTGTTTGAGTCTTTAGAAGTGCTGGAAGGAAGTGTGGGGTGAAGAGATGTGTGTTGTCAACATAGCACTTGACACTCATGGCAGAAGTTGTCTGGAGCTGGAGGAAGGAAGGGGAACATCATTGGTGGTTCTAAGGATTTAAAAATTTGATAGGACACTATAAACATCTGTAAAACCCATCAAAAGAAAAATATATATTAAAAGCAAATATAACAAGTGAAAAAATTGAGTGTTTGCTATATCATCTTTATACTTTTAACTTTTTCTTTTGGAGAGGTTTTTTGCTATAAGGCGTGTGCGCTCGCCAGAAAGAGAGAGACAGAGAGAGACAGAAAGTGAGAAATCACCCCCCAGGGGGGATGGCCATACCATAATCCCTTCTCCTCCATTCTCTTCTCGGGATCTTGGGCACGCACACACATTCCCAGTGCGAGTTTAAGCCATGGGGTCCAGGACTCGAACCGCGGTTGACTACATGGGGGTCTAGCGACATAGCCAGTACACCAACTGCTGGTCCTTATACTTTTAACTTTCTAAGTAAATAATTATGGGTAGGGCTAGGTTGGGGCACAGCTCTAACTGGACTCATATGGTAAAGGTCCTGGTTTCCCATCCCAGAATCCCCTTGGGATGCTGGGCATCTCATTTCCTTATTGCATTGCCAACAGAAATAAATATAGACATTTAAAAAACAGTAACTAAGGAGAGAAAAGCTGGTGAGCCAGAACTGGGAAGACCTGTCCCTCAGTGAGAGTCCCAGGACCTCCCTATACACAGGGTGCACGCGTGTGCCTGGATCTGGGCTCGCTGCCGCCCAGAATCCGTGATGTTAAGGCTCTGCTGGGATGCCTTTCTCCTGCTCCATCTCTACAGAAGAAATACATAAACTTTGAAAAAAAAAAAAAAAAGGTCTTTTGCTCTCACGTTAATGGGAGGCTACCACTACCCGCGTGGAAAACGTCTGCTTGTCTCCAGAGCTGAGCACCAGCATGTCTGTGGCACCACCCGACCGCTTGCAGACTGCTGGTCCATGCAGGGAGTGGTGGTCAGTCAGCTCCACAGTGAGTGCACCGGCAGACCCAGCCCCTCAGCCTGGAGCACGCCATCACCTGCGCCTGTTACCAATCATGCTTTGGGTACAGAAGAGCCCCTCTGTGAGGACAGTTCTGCAGCAGATTTCAGCATGTAAGGGGAGTGTGATCTCCTGGAGTGAGACCTGTGCACGGGATTCTGCCTGTGCATGAGCTCCAGGTACCTCACGTTACTGCAGCTGGAACAACTTCAAGTTCCCTGGGGGCGGACTCAACCCAGGAGAAGATGAGGCTGAAATGCTTAATGGCAGAGATGCTGGGTCACCAAGATGGAGTCCTGCAGGACTGGGTCATTGATGACGGCGCTGGTAACTGGTGGAGACCGAATCTTGAACCTGCTCAGTACCCATATGTTCCTGGACATGTTACAAAGCCGAAGGAACATAAGACGTTGTTTCTGGTTCAATCTCAAGAGAAGGCCTTGTTTGCAATCCCTAAGAATAACAAACTGGGACCAGCAGTTGGCGTAATGGCTATGTCGCTGGACTCCCATGTGGTTGACCATGGTTCAAGTCCCGGACCTGGTGGCCTAAACTCACGACAGGCGCGTGTGTGTGCGTGCCCGAGATCCTAAGAGGAGAATGGAGGAGAAGGGATTGCAGCGTAGCCATCCCCCCTGGGGGGGGGGTGATTTCTCTCGCTTTCTGTCTCTCTGTCTCTCTCTGTCTTTCTGGCGAGCACACATGCCCTATAGCAAAAACCTCTCCCCCCCAAAAATTACAAACTGCTAGCTGCAGCGTTGTTCGAGTTGGATGACAACACACCAGGATATGGACCTGCCATGTCTAGTCCCTCAGCTGTTGAGCAGGTTCAATTTTATTTGCCGCTGAATTTCTGTGCAGTGGAGAAAAGCCGTCTCTGTGAGCACGGCTATGCAGTGTAGTGGGATAAACATGGTAGAAACTTTTTTTTACCTTTCCCTCAATCCCTAGTTGTCGCCTACTTTCTATTGTTTGAATAGTAAAGTTAACATGAAGGACTAGGGAGTGGTGAACAAATGTGATCATGTTTTGTTTACCTAGGGCTCTACTCACTTTCTTTGTACGTTAAAGAAAATGGATTTCTATTTGTATTTAAAAAAAAAATTTCATTAAACTTTTAAAAATTCATTTAAAAAAAGAATAAAAACTGTACCATATGTGATGAGTGAAAAGTACTACAGGAAAAGAGAAAAAGGAGTATAGCGAGGGGCTGGGGCTGGGGCTGGTGGCGCTGGCAGGAGTCAGGCAGAGGAAGCACCGTCCTAAATGTCACCATGTAGCAGGCCACATGGAGGGAGTTTGGTGGAACAGCTTGTCATGTAGCAGGCCACATGGAGGGAGTTTGGTGGAACAGCTTGTCATGTAGCAGGCCACATGGAGGGAGTTTGGTAGAACAGCTTGTCATGTAGCAGGCCACATGGAGGAGGTGAGGGAGTCAGCTCAGTGGGTATCTGGGGTCAGTGCTCCAGGAGGATTCGCAAGTGCTAAGGCCCCGAGGTAGATGAGTGCCTGGCTGTGTGGAGTCACCAGGAACCGTGGCTGGGAGAGACTGGAGAGGCCCGTGGGGCTGTGACATTATGATGAAAGAAGGAAATGAACTTGGCCCAAGTGCCAGCTGTGCGCCGGAATTACGCTTGACACACACCGGCTTTTCAGTCTCGGTGACCTTTCAATTCTTCGGGTAGTATGACCAACCTACCTTTGGAATGCAGGAGCAGATCAAGGGACAGAGATGAAGTCTGTCTTCCCCCATGCGTGGCCAGCAAGTGGCTGAGCAGACCCTTTCCTAGTGCCACGGACTCTTTGCCACATATCTGCTGGTGTCATAGTTAGAGCAACCCATGGAATTCCCAGAACCCGCAGTGAGAGGTGTCGAGGAGAGACTGAGGAGCAGACATGGCCTACGAGATGTCATCGGGTACCCTGGCATCTCGAGGCGGTCCTTGTCTGCAGAGGCAGGGTCTGCAGAGACATGGCCTCCCCAAGTCAGGAGCAAGGGGCTTGGGAAAGTTAAGAAACGAGGTTACCAGGGATGGACAGTGGCCCAGCAGTAACACCACACTGCGGGGCTGACCCACATGGGAAGGTTCTGGGTTCAGGTCTGGAAACCTCTCCGGGCATGGCGATGGTCTGAGCTGGCTGGTGTTGGGCGGTCACGGCACCAGGACCCTATTGGGAGTGCTGCCTTTGTCTCCTGTCTCTTTTACTCATGGAAGAAAATAATAAACAAACAGTGAGATTACAAATACTGCAGTGCATTTCGACTGATTACCTTTGATAAGATAATGATTTCAGAAGTGTCCAGGTCATAGCACGCAGTGGTGCTGTGTGGCAGGTCATCTCTCCGATGCGTGGTCTTCTCTCCATTGTGTGTCTGGGCTTTACCTGATCCTAACGTCGGGAGTCTACATTCGTGGCCCTCGACATGTGTAGAGAAAAACATGACGGCACGTATGCTGTATGCGATGCTTCCTGGAAATGCCGCGTGTACAGTATCTAATGCCTTCTTTTCTTTTCTTTTTTTCTTTTTTTTAGTGGAGGGGACTCCCTCTCGCCATAGGGCAGTGGGGGCTGGGGAGAGGCAGGGGTGGGGTAGGGTGAGACTGGCTCTGCCCCTGCCCAGGGGAAGCACCTCAGAGGGGAAATGGTGAAAGGGGGGAAGGGAAGAAAAAAGGAAAAAAAGAAGGAAGGGGAAAGGGGGTGGGGAAGAAAAAGTGAGACAGAGGTGCTGTTGTGTCTGAAGGCTAGGAAGGGAGGGGCCTAATGTCTTCTTTTTAAAAAGACTTGCTGGGACCAGCACATGATATAATGGTTATGTTGCTGGACTCCCACGTAGTTGACAGCTGTTCGAATCTGGACATGTGTGCGTATGTGCCTAAAATCCTGAGAGAAAAATGGAGAAGGGATTTTGGTGTGGCCATCCCCCTGGGGAGGGGGGGTGATTTCTTGCCTTCTGTCTCTCTGGTGAATGCATGTGCCTTACAGCTAAAATCTCTTTTTTTATAAAAAGAGTTTTGGTAAAGAGTGCATGCTCACCAGAGAGACAGAGAGAGGGGGGAGTGAGAAATCACCCTCCAGGGAGGATGGCCACACTGCGCTCCCTTTTCCTCCAGACTCTTCTCAGAATCTTGGGCCCAAATGCATATGTGTCTGGTGTGACTTTTAAGCCACCGGGTCTGGACTCAAATCACAACCACCCATGTGGGAATCCAGCTGCTTTTACCACCATGCCACCTGCTGGCCCCCCAAGCATGTTAAGTCGCCGGGTCTGGGACTCGAATCATACAGTTTGCCCTGTGGGATCCAGCCACCCTAACCACCGTGCCACCTGCTGGCCTGACAGCTCCATGCGGAGGTGTCATCGCTGTGCCTGTATGAAGGAAGACACTGCACAGGTCCCGGTTAACCTGCAGCCTTGTGACTAGGTGCTGTGGCTGTCCACGCTGAGAGGCCCCGTTTCCCCATGATTCACACAGGCTCCCTGGGGCTGGGCCTTGGCCACAGGCCGTCCCAGGTGGTTTCTCTCAAGGACTCCTTCCTGTTGTCGTAACCTTCTCCAGCACTGGGAGATCTCAGGACTGGTATTTCCTGGCCCTCATGGGATCTGCCATCTCCCAGGCTGACACCGACTCACTGCAGACTGGAGTGAGAGCGGAAGGAGGCAATCAGAGTGTGCCAGAGCACTGCCCTCCAGACTGGACTGGAGACAGGCTTGGGATCTGGCCCCAGGGCACCTGTGAAGTCCCTCCCATCCTTTCTGTCTCTTCTTTTATCTACACTGAACCTTTGTGTTTCAGAAGAGCACTGGACTCCGTTCCAATCTGCTTGCTAAGAGCTGTGTGATCCTGCTCGATGGCTTTCTGTTCTCGGCCTTGCTCTTTCACCTGCGATAGGGGACTAGGTAAGAGGCGCGGCTGGGACCCACCTGCCCTGACGGTCCCTTCACGTGCTCCCTGTGGTCCTCCCGGCACGGCTTGTGCTCTCCTTCATTCTGCTCAGGGATGACGCTGGCCCTGGCCCTCTGCGAGGGCTGTCCCAGGTAGCTGGACTGTCTGGACAATAAGAGGTACAGGGGATGCAGCTGAATTCTGGCACCTTGGTTACTGGCATGTCACCCTGCTATTACGTCCCTCCTCGTGGGAGGCTCGCGCTCCTGTAGGAGTGTGCTCAGTGAGTTGGCACACACTGACACCTGCACAACCTTGGCACCACTGCCCAGGGACCCTCGTTATAACCCCTCTGTGCACCCCCAGTCACCTCAGACCTCCCTCCCCGTGTTGCCAGCCCGTGGTGTGGTGCTAAGGCAGCTGGATCCCTTGACTGACATGCAGTTTAAGTCCTAGTGGCTTGAGGGACATGCCAGGCACGTGTGCACGTGTGCCCGACATCCTAGAAGGAGGCAGGAACGGAGGAGAAAGGCCATCGTGTGCTCACGCCCATGGGTGGGGAGTGCTTCCTCACTTTTCTTTGCTCTCCCTCTTTCTCTCCAGCAAGCACAGGTGCCCCCTAGCAAAATTTTTTTAAAAAGGTAATAAATCTCTGAAGGTGGGTCCCTGGCAACGATATTTTTCATTTAGGATAGAGCATGCATGTGCACGGGAAGCCTCATTATGCTACCCCCACTCCCAGGCCTTCCCACTTGTCAGGGCTCTGGGCACCGGCACATGCACACTGTGTCCACGCCACCGGCAACCTGTGGTTAGCTACACGGCTTCTGCCTCACAGCTGGTTTACTACTGCATGCACCACCAGGCTGGGCCAACAACCGCATTTGTGCAAAGCTTTGCGGTGGGTGATTCCCCTGTACAGCCGGGACCAATCCAATCTTACATTTTCAATCAACATTATAGGTTCAAGTCTCAGGTCTGCTGCTGCGGGTGGGCAAAAGCAGCTGAAGTGCCAGTGCCACCTGCCTGCAGATGTGGCCTTATTTGGACAGGGTCTCTGAGGAGCACTAGGGTAGATGAAGTTAGAAAGTAGACCCCTCCCCCTATTCAGTCTGACTAGTGTCCTTATGCTAGGGGCAAGTGGGCCCACAGACTGACACAGCAGGAGCTCCACGTGGAGCCCAGAGTTCAGCCACCACAGAGGGTGTCAGGGAGGCGTGGACAGCCTTCTCCTTCTCAGCCCTCTGCACCCACCACGCCAGCACCTCGGTGTCTGCCGTTCCTAACCTCTCGCACATCAGGCCTAACAAGCGGTCCCGGGCGGTCGCACCCCAGCCGCTTCCTCTTCTGCAGCCCCGGACCCCGGGCAATGCACAGCGCCTGCCGAGCTCACAGGGTTGCCCTGGTGGGCCTCGCGCTGCCTCTGGCTAGGGCGCCCCCGCTGCACCCTGCGGTGAGAAAGCCGGGCTCAGAGCCGTTAGGGAACCTGCTCTGGGTTGCAGGAAGACCAGTCCGACCACGCTGCGTCCTCTTCACAGTTACGGGCAGCTTCCGGAGGCCTAGGCGCTCTGCACACGCAGCGTCCAGCC
>NW_006159950.1:468246-482907 GCF_000334495.1 Tupaia belangeri chinensis
GAGGGGCGTGCTGCTCACGACCGCCGCGAGCCACCCCAGGCCGCCGGGCCGCCTGCCTTCGCGCCGGGCCGCCTGCCCCCGCCTTCCGCCTCCCTCCATTTCCCGGAGCCGCTACCCGGAGCACCCGGACCCCAGCCCTTCTCAGGGGAAGCTCCCGGCCGCCTTCTGGCTTCACTTCTTCCTCGTAGCCTGGGCCCCCTCTCTCCTTTCCCGACCAGGGTCTCACCCACTTGGGTCTCCTCCTTTAGGTCAGGCTCCTACCCCTTGCCTTAGCGCGGAGTCCCAGCTCGTCCTCACTTTGCTCAGCCAGAGGTCCAGCCTTCTTGCTGCTTTTTCCTTGGCGGAGGTCCAGCCTGTGCTACCCCTTCCTCTGTCCCTAGAGTGCAATCGGCTCCCGTATCCCCTCTCCCAGGCCTGGAGTTTCCCCAGGTCCTTCCCGGGCCCTCGTGTCTCTTCTCCGGTGTGGAGTTCCGGACTGCGCGTCCGGCCTCCCTCTGTCGCTGGAGGACTGCTTCCCGGAAAATCTCTCTGAAACATGCACTTTTCCTAGACTGCGGCTCCAGTCTCTTCCCAGCTGCCCGCCCGCCGCTGCCTCTGTCCCGTGTGCTCTCGGGTCGCCCAAGGTCCAGGCCTCCAGGCTGGGGGAGCAGCGCCATGCTCCTGGGCGCCGGCGGCTGTGGCCTCTTTCCTCCTCGGAGCTTGCCTTCGTTGCTGGTGGTGGTGGCCCTGGTGGGGCTGCTGCCTGTGCTGCGGAGCCACGGCCTTCAGCCTAGCCCTACTGCCAGCACCATCCGAGGCTCAGAGCCTCCCCGAGGACGCTCCATCGGGGATGTCACCACTGCCCCCCCAGAGGTCACCCCAGAGAGCCACCCTGTTAACCATTCTGTCCCTGATCATGGAATGAAGCATCGAAAAGCCTTTCCAGTCCTGGGCATCGACTACACACATGTACGCAGGCCCTTTGAGATTTCCCTCTGGATTCTGCTGGCCTGCCTCATGAAGATAGGTGAGTCCGTCTGTCCACCACTGTGCCCAACACTGCCACTGCCCAAGCTGGGGTGCGTGGGAGGCCGCCTGCTCGCCGGGGTCTGGCAGTACTCTGGACACAGGCAGCCACTGTCCTGCCTTCTCTTGGACTTCTCAGATTCCCGCTCTGGCCTTTGTGGTCCAGGGGCTGCCGGGATTGAGGTCAGCATGGTGCAGGGAGAGAGCAGGTCGGGGTGGGATGCTTCTCACCCTTGGTGTCTCTGGCTCAGCCGTGCCCCAGCTGCATGTGAGACAGAGGAGTGTCTTCTAGCAAGTGTCACGCTCTGCTCTGTGGACAGCAGCCAGGATAATTTATTATACACTTCAGGAGCATGTGTACCAGGAGGGAGTACGTTTCTCCTTGGCCTGCCCGAGGGGTTTGCGTGTCGTCTCGAATGTGTGGAGCACAAGGAGTGCCCGTATTCTAACCTTCCTGGAGCTCTAGAATGTTACCTGTTGGGCTCGCCTGCCCAGGCTGGCCGCAGCCCCAGCTGCCTTCTGGCCCAGGAGTATCGTCCTCTGTACCAGCATAAGGGACGGAGCCCTGGAAACACCTGAAGTCTGTTTTGGGGGTGGAGGGAAAGCTGGTCTGGCCCCTGGTCAGTCCTGATTGGGTCTCAAGGTGCCTTGCAGGAAAGGTACTGGGGAGTATTAGGGGTGTTCTGTTCTGAGGAGACTTTGGGATGTTCTTGTTAGGAAAACACAGTTCCCCCGAGAGGGCTGGTCCCCTGCCAGGCCTGAGCCCTGTTCTGCTGGGTGACTGATGCAGCCTGCATAGCCCACGGGCCCTGGCAGTGCTCCCGGGGGCTTTGAAAGCTGCTCTTGGTTATCGGTCTGTCCCCAGCTACCGTGAGAGGCCTGGGGTCCTGGGACTCGGCTGTCCTCTTTGCCTGGGATTTGGGTTGGAGAGTTGGAGACTCTTGGCAGGAAGCCCTGCAGCTTTCCCAGGGACATGCAGGAGCTAGTGGTGATGCCAGGCTGGTGCGAGGCAGGCTCTGGGACATGCTGCGGGAGGGCCCTGTGCCTTTGGTGTTGGGTCCAGGAGCCGGCTTCCTGCTGCAGGCCCCAGTGCTGGGCCTGTGCCTGGAGACGGGCCGTCTGCACCTGCCCTGCGATGGCTCCAGCTTCCTGGAAAAGAGCCATGGAACAGGCATGGGACCATGTGCACTGCTTCTGACACAGTGCTTGACCTTGAATAGCCAGGCCTTCTCCTGCAGGTCTTCCCTGCCGTGCAATGGGCAGGACTCTAAACTGGACCGTACCAACTGAGTCAGAACCTCGTGTCTGAATTTGGAAAAAGCTGAAGTGACTGTGATGTGTGACTTGCCTGTGAGAGGCCAGACCTAAGTGCCACCTCTCCAGCCCCTCCCTTCCCCACTACACCTGGCAACGTGTTAGGGCACGATGGACAGGCACAGTGCAGGTCACAGCATGACCACAGAGACCCCTCTTGGCAGTCATAGATGGGCCCTGCAGGCCAGTACCTGTAGTTTTAATGGCGTCAGGCCTGAGCTGGCCTGCTTTGTCACCACCGGAATGATGTGCCCGGCAGCTGGACGCAGAGAAAGTGCCATGGCCAGGATGTCCATCTAAGAGTCAGGAGACCTGGCCTCTGTGACCTTGGGCCAGGTCTGACATTTCTGGCATCCCACTGACTCAGGAAACCCTGGCAGGCCCTCAGCCTTGGGCTTCAGTTTTCCCACCCTCCGATGAGGAGGCTGGCCGCGCTTCCTGCCTTGGAAGGGCACTTTCCTGCCTCTGAGCACAGAGAGCCCTACCGTCTGGCCATTGTGGGGCGAGAGTGAAAGGAAAGGTAGTCCCGAGCGTGTGGGGTTCCTGCCCAGGCAGCAAAAGTACCAGCACTTCCCTCCGGCCTGCAGCGTGGAGTTGGTTAGAATTGCAGCTGTGGAAGTCACGGCCACTTGCCACTCTCCCTCCTGAGCCGCAGTTTCCCCACATCCAGGGTGGGAGTTGACAGTGTCTGCCTGTGGTGCTGCTGAGGCAGGATGGCGCTGTACCTGAGGAGAGAGCCCTGCCACCCCCACGGCATCCTCTGAGGGGAGGATCACACCTCTCAACTCTAAGCTGCAGCCAACTGCTTCCCTAAAGTCTCTTGGCTGGGGCCAGCGGTCCTGCCACTGTTCCCCCTCTGCTTCGTGGGGAGGGAGGTGGCACCAATGGCCTTCGGGCCAGGGTGGCGTGAGCCCATGCTTCATCTGCTGTGGCAGACACGGGGAGTCTGGGAGCGTACCTGGGTCTCGCTCTCGACACCCAGCGTGGGCAGGAGCTCTGCTGGAGCCCTCATTCTGTCATCTGTGGCAGCGGCTTACCCTGCAAGGTGCCCGTTCCTCGGAGAACGACGTGCCGTGTGCAACTCACATTCCCGCCTGTTCTGCAGTGGAGCCTCAGGTGGACACATGCAGACACCATGTGAGCATCAGGGCTAGGGCGAAGTTCTGGAGTTGGTACTTCTGGGTCGTTGTCTTTTTCCCTTTTCTTTGAATGAGGGAGACACAGCAAGAGAGGGAGTCAGAGACACCACACCCCTCACAGGTTTTCGAAGCTGTGCCCACGTCCCATCATGGGCAGTCACGTGCCCAGCACACTCAGGGAGGCCGCAGGACATGAACCTAGAACCTTCCCAGGTGAGCCAGCCTCACAGAGCATTGCGTTTTACCACCATGCCACCCTCTTGTCCCTGGGTTTACCTGGCTCTGACTCAGTGGTGATATTAGCTAGGTCATTTCCCTTCTCTGGTCAAGGGCCCTTACTGTTCCTTTGGGGAGAGGCTGGGGGCCTGAGGGTGGTTAGACCTAAGCATCAGGGAGCTGAGCCTTCAGGTGGCCCCACGTGAGTTGGCCCCTGTGTGGACATTGCTTTGTTCTGGCTCCCTGACTGCAGCCCAGAGCTCGTTCCAAGGGAGAAGCTCACCTGGAGGCCAGCGAGCACCGTGCCCTGCCTGTTTGCCTTGCTGAGGCTGGCCCGTACAGCAGCCACTCACCCGTCTCCTGGCTGGGGACAGAAAGGCTTCTTCTGTTCCTTTCTTGTAGCTTTTTTGGTCTTGGGCTTTGTAAGGGGTGTCCTGATGTTTCCTCCTTGGACTGAGGGACATGGCGGGGTCACTGCTGCTTCATGTGTGTGGGTATCAGACCAAGTAGCTGCTTCCTGTAAACATGAGAACAGGACTGGCCTTTGCTGCTTGTCTAAAGGAGAGGAGCAGACAGTTAAAGGTCGGCTTGAAACTGTCTCAAGAAGTCCAGAAAAGACTCTCTGAGAAGAAAGAAATGATCTTTTTCTTGGGACAAGCAGATGGCGAGGCAGTTACGTCGCTGGACTCTCACATGGCTGACTGGAGTTTGGTCCAGACCCCGTGGCTTGAAAATCACACCTGGTGTGTGTGTGTGTGTGTGTGTGCACATGCCCAAGATCCTGGGAGGAGCGTGAAGGAGAAGGGATTGTAACACGGCTATACTCCTTGGGGGGTGATTTCTCGTTTTCTGTCTTTCTGTCTCTGGTGAGTGCACACTCCCTGTAGCAAAAATTGCTCAAAAACAAACAAACTAACAAACAAAACACAAAAAAGTGACTTTTTTCTCTTTGGGAATAGCGGGTGACTGCGGGTCAGTGGGGTGGGAGGGGGGCTTGAGGTGGGGCCTGTGTCCCCAGGGGCCGGGTGGTCATGTGCCTGCTCCGTTCAGCTGAGCACCCACATGCTCACCTGGCACCTCATCCTGGCAGCTCCTCGCGGCTCTGGTCAGAGACACCGCAGTACACTGGGACCGGACTTGCCTGTCAGAGGGGTGCCCCTTAAGTTTATTCTGTTTCTTTATTCCACGAGCAGAGAGCGAGCACGGGGCATCCCAGCAGGTATCGATGCTACGATTGTCTCCACTCAGCCAGGCCCAGGTGGCGGCTACGTGGGTCCTCCAGACTCGAACTCAGAACCTCCCCATGGCGGTCTGCTTCGCCTGGTGCTCCCTCTGTGCCCAGGTAGAGATCGGACTGAGGCCGCCCACGGAGTGCCAGTCTGTGCCCCAGGCACCCTCCCAGCCCCGCCAGCTGTTGTGTGCTCCCCTCCCCCTGAGCCCTTTGCTCTCACGGTAGCCCAGGAGTTTGGCAGTGGGCTAGCCGGCCCTGCTGACAGCTCCTCTGTCGGGCCGTGTTTAATAACAGTTGCCATTTTCTGAGGACTGACAGCACAGTGCCAGCCACTTTCTGAAAGTGACCTGGTTTCATCCCAGCTAACATCGGGAGGTGAGATGAGGGCTTTCTGTGTTGCCCGTGAGGAAGCGGCTCAGAGGCGGTCTTCACTGATGCGGGATTGCTGTTTATTTTCTGAGTCTTGGCTTAGCCTCCTGGGAGTGGCTGCAGCTGCTGCTCCCAAGTCCCCTGAGCGTGTGCACAGGCCCGCCCCAGCACCTGACTGGGCCTCGCAGGCCCTTGTGTGGGCGGGAGCCTCTCTGCACCTGGCTGTGGGCTGTCCTCTGTTTTTGCGAGTGAGGCTGGGTGCACTGGGACCCCACAGCCAGTCAGGGCATGCCCCTCACCCTCTGCCTGCCACTCCCGGCCGTGCCCCCAGTGGGGGACTCGAGCTTGTGCCGGCCTGGTAGCCAGTGGAGTGCAGTTATGGATGGCGTCCTTGAGCCAGCAGCGGTGGCCTGTGCCCGTGCCTCCTGCCTCTGAGCAGGAGGGTGCTGTGTTGCTTCTGGTCGCTGTCAGGCCCAGCGGGGCCCCTGAGGCGCAGCCTCCGTGTCAGGGCAGTGGCTTAGCCCTGTGTGGCCCTGCCACCACCTCAGCGGTGGTGCTCAGAGGCCTTGTCCATGACCCTTGTGTGTGCAGTGTGCCCGTGGCCTCCTTGTGTGTGCAGTGTGCCCGTGGCCTCCTTGTGTGTGCAGTGGGCCCGTGGCACCCTTGGGGACGCACTGGCCCCGTGCCCCTTTTGGTCGTCCTTGTGTGTGCAGTGTGCCCGTGGCCTCCTTGTGTGTGCAGTGTGCCCGTGGCCTCCTTGTGTGTGCAGTGTGCCCGTGGCCTCCTTGGCAGTGTCCATGTCCCATCTCACATGAGGAGACTGTCTTGAGCTGTGACCCTTGAGGTCACTCAGCCAGTAGGTGGCAAAGCACCCTGTCCCTGGACTTCCACCACAAGGCCCTGTCCTCCCCATGCCTGGCCAGCGTGCTGGCTTCTGGGAGGGTCAGGGGGAGCGAGAACCTCAGGGGCCCTGGGAGGGTGATGACAGACATGCGCACTTGGTACCCTGGTGGTGAGGAGGGACTCTGGGTTCACTTGTGTGCAGGGAGGCCTAAGGGACAGGTAGTCTGCAGCCTGGCCCATTCAACTCCAGGTTCTTTTTGTTTATTTATTTATTTGGTGAGGTTTCTGCTATAGGGCGCGTGCGCTCACCAGAAAGACAGAGAGAGACAGACAGAAAGTGAGAAATCACCCCCCCAGGGGGGATGGCCACGCCACAATCCCTTCTCCTCCTTTCTCCTCTTGGGATCTTGGGCACGCACGCACATGTGCCCAGCGTGAGTTTAAACCACTGGATCTGGGACTTGAACCACAGTCGACTACATGGGAGTCCAGTGACATAACCATGACGTTAACTGCTGGTCCCCAACTCCAGGTTCTTAACAACCACCCAGACGTCTGGGTGTCTACATGGAGGAGGGCGGGGGCGGACGTCTGGGTGTCTGCGTGGAGGAGGGCGGGGGCAGACGTCTGGGTGTCCCTGATGAGGAGGGTGGGGGCAGACGTCTGGGTGTCCCCAATGAGGGCGGCGGGGGTGGACGTCTGGGTGTCCCCGATGAGGAGGGTGGGGGTAGACGTCTGGGTGTCCCCAATGATGTCTGGGGGCCCGCAAGGGGGAGGGGGGGGGTGGACGTCTGGGTGTCCCCAATGAGGAGGGCGGGGGTGGACGTCTGGGTGTCCGCGTGGAGGAGGGCGAGGGCAGAAACACAGAGGAAGGACCGTTGTCGGAGCTGTGGGCCCAGGCGTCCAGGGAATGCAGCCTGAGTGCAGCTGCCTGTCTGCATCGTACGGTCCTCCTCGTGTCACCCCACACCTGTCCCCTTTCCCGCAGGCCCAGGCCCAGCCTGCTCCTGAGTCACCCTTGCCCATGGGCCTCTTGAAGCATAGCTCCCGGCAAACGTCTGAGTCAGCCACGTCTCCCCAAGGTTGTCTGCACACACCGCGGGCCAGACAGCTTTTTAGATGCTGCTAAACATCAACTGATACTTTACGGCAGCCTGCGATTATGTGTGGGTATTTTTAATCTTGTGGCTAATCTAATTTTAACTGAACTGAGTTTTGGGTTGGGCCTGTGTCAGTAGGCTACCCCCCTTCTCCGGGATCATGGTGACTTCATTCCTGACCCTACGCTCACCCAACATGCAGGACCAGTTTAGGGGCTGGTTAGGCCACACCTGAGCCTGCGTTTTATTGCTCTTGGGTCAGAAAAGTCATGATGCATCTTTGCGTAGAAAAAAATACGTCATGACTTTTCAGACAACCCAATACTTGCTGAGAATCCAGTTTCCCAAATTGCAGGCTTTTCCTGGAAAGATAGGTCCTTAAGCTGCTCTGGCTGGGGCCCAGGGTGAGTTCTGTTCTTTCCCAGGCCTGCTCCGAGTCCCGGGGGACACTTACCCCAAAGCCTGGACAGGCCCTTCCACAATGCTGAGCCTACCGAACTCATGCCACTGCAGGTGGGGGTGACGTCATAGTCATGTGTCAGAGCCCACAGCCGTGGGGCCCCCCGAACAGCCAGCACCGGAAGGTGTACCACGTGTCGGGGGTGCTGGTCAGCCCAGAGCGTGACAGCTGATCCCAGCCTGGCTGGGACAGGCAGGGCAGGTGAGACCAGCCAGCAGGCATTCGGCAGGTGGGCTGGTGCGGAGCCGAGGGGGAGACCCGGGCCCTGCTCCTTAGGAGCGACCCATCTGTGTGCTGCTGCGGGCTGGGTGGGCAGTGAAGGCCTCACGGGGCAGACTTGAGCCAAGTCCCGAAGGAAGGCTAGGACTCAGATGAGCAGGCGGTTCCTGGCGTGTGTGCCCAAGAGGTCAGCACCATGAGGGCAGGCCTGTGGTCACTGTCTCAGCTGTGCCTGACACAGTGCCTGGGGAAGGAGTGAGTGACAGCGTGTGCCGTCCTCTGTGGAGACCACGTCCCCGGAGCCTTTGGGGCAGACAAGAACCCAGTCTGACTGCTCAGGGGAGGACAGCGAGGGCTGGAGAGGCCCCTTGGTACCGGATGGAGCCAGGTCAGGGGTCTGCCGGGCACTAGGAGTGTGACGCCCACAGGCCGAGGCCCGAGGCGGCCACCTCCGCAGCCTGGCTGAGGGAGGGTCTGCAGGGGCACCGTGGCTGGGCTGGGTGGGATTTCTGGGCAGATCTGGTCTGCTTGGTTTGCCTTCAGTTTGTGTAAGTGAGGACGAGAGCCCTGATTGAATCGGGTTATCCTGGGAAGGTTCCTCCAGCCGTGAGCTGGGCTGTGGCTGTGAGTTAGAGACCTGCAGAGCATGTCCATCGTCTGCCATGAGGGCAGGCTGCTTCTGCAGCCCACCTGGCGGTCACCCACGGCCTCTTTGCTTCCGTGTGTCGAGTGGACTGGGGCCCGAGTCTCCCTTCTGTGGCAGGCCTACCCAGCTATCTGCTTACGCATTTGTTTAGTTTTGCTATGGGGCACATGGAGGCAGACGGGAGGAGGGTGGAAAGTCCTGCCAAGGAGGGGTGGCCACGCTGTAGCCCCTCGCCATTTTTCCTCTTGGGATTTTGAGCACGTGACTCATCCCTGGTGTGTCTCAAGCTTCCAGGTCCAGGACTGGGGCTGGACAGTAGGCCCCAGCCAGCTATGTGGGTTTTCAGAAATTCTCCACGCACATGTATGTGTACACGTGTGAGGCCCGGCTTGTTTTTCACAAAGCTGTCTGTATATGGGAAAGCACTCTGGGCTGGGACATGGGGGTCTGAACTGAGCCTGGCCCTGCCTCTTGCTGTCTGTTGAGCATGGAAGGCCATGCTGTTTCCCTGGGCCTTCGTGTCCCTATCCGCAGATTGCGGTGTGAAAGGCTCGCAGAGCTTTCCCACGCGAAGGCAGTCATGGGGAGCCTCTGCTCTGCGAGGCCCGTGGAGGGCTCACTCTTCAGTGCCACCTTTGGGAATGGCCGGGTGTCGTCCAGCCCAGCCACAAAGCACAGAACCCTCAAGTGCAGGGTCACAGCCGTCTCTGAGCTCAGGCTGTGGGCTGGGGACGGGCCTGCTTGTGGGACGTAACGGCGCCCCGGGGGGCGCCTAGGCCGGGCTGCTGGGAGGAGCGGTCCCGAGGTGGCTGGGGGAGCACAGGACGCCGGTTCTGCTCGGTCCCTGAGGCTCTTTCCAAGGTGGAGGAGTTCGCGGCGCAGAGCTCCACCAGGGAAGGCCCGTAGTGGTCGTGGCTTCTGGAGGTTCAGAGCGTCTCCCTTTTGTGCTGTGGGAGCTGAAGAAGGCCAAAGAACTCACTGGTCTGGGGCAAACCCTCGGTCACGTGGTACGGAGGCTTGACTGGGGTTTGCCCGGACCACAGGGATCAGAGCTGAGCAGCCGCTCCCGTGCCCTGTGCGCTGTGCAGGCCAGCGAGATCAGGCTGCTGGCTCACCCTGCAGGTGACCTGGCTGCTGCTGCTTCAGGGGCAAACGGTCTCTGTTCTCTGCCTCAGCCTGTTTCTGGGAATGAAGTATAGAACACCCTAACTCCAGGGTGTTAGAAATGGAGAGACCCTTACCACTGCCTGTGGCCCCTGGCCAAGAGGGGAATAAAGATATGTTGATCCAGTCCAATCCTCATGTCCTCCATCCGAGGCCCAGAAAGGGCTGGCCCCAGTCAGGCTCTTCCCTGCCTGCTGACTGCTCAGGTCTCCAGGGTGGTGCAGGAGTGGGGCTGTGGCCTTTGGCCTGGAAGTGGGCGTCGAAGCCCTGGGTCCCTCGCAGGCGGTGCTGAGCTTGGTATCTTTGCTGTGGAGGCGGGGACTCGGTCCGTCTCCAATTGCTGGGCCAGGCCCACAGGGCCCTGGTGCTGCACCAGGTAGGCAGGTGCAGGGAGGTGGGCCAGCCACCTAGGAGAGCGGAGCGGCCTGGCTACGTCCTGGGGAGGGCAGCAGGTGCTCCGCCCCCTGGTGCAAGTGCAGAGGTGAGAGTCGTTCCTGAGAGGTGCAATGGTGTGTTGGACCGGGTGGGCAGGGTATGATCTGAGGTGCAGGTAGGCTTCCGTGGGCGCCTGGGTAGAGGCCGAAACCATTGCATACAGGAGGGCTGGGGGGCTTTGTGGGAGCGACATCGAGCCAGGCCTTGAAGGGCAGCTGGGGCTGAGCCGAGATGCTTGAGTGAGAGCTGTCAGCCAGAGCCATCCCTGGCAGAGCCTCTGGAGTGTGGGGAGTGCCTCAGAGCAGCACCTTCAGGAAACACATGGACAAGCATAGTTCTGTGGCCTGGCCGACCACTTATTGTCACCGTGACCTTGGGCAAGTCACTAACCCACCTGGAGTCTCGATTTGACCATCCGTGACATGGGTAACTTTCCTGGCAGGTGTCGGGGGAATTTGGGGAGAGCACCCCTGTAAGATTTGACACATTCCAAACACAGCAAATGGTGACTGCTATTCTCTAGGCTCAGGAAGAAGAGGAGCACTTGTTTTCTCAACCCTGGACTCTCCCAGCAGCTGCAGGAGACCCAGCCAGGCTTCCCGGAGCCCTGCTGTGTGCCCAGCACTGTGCTGAGCAGGAAGGCTGGCTGTGGATAAACATCGATCTCTGGACGTGCACCCCAGAGGGCACAGCCCTTCTAGAAATGCAGCAGGAAGTCTTTGCGGGCAGATGCCATTATTCCTTTCTGTTTTATTTGCCAGAGGGCATGTATACACACCAGAGAGAGACAGAGACAGGGAGAAAGTGCCCAGTGGGACGTGGTCACGCTACCCCCCCTTCCTCCCCCTTTCTCCAGCCTGTCAGGGTTTGGCACTCACGTACTCACTCAGCCTGTTCTTCAAGCTTTTAGGGCCAGGATTCCAACCTCTCAGTCAGTCGTGTGGGGTCCTGCTCCCTTAACCATTAGGCCATGGGGTTAGCCCTCCCTTATTTTATCTTATTTTTTGAAGGTTTTTGCCATAGGGTATAACTCTTGCCAGAGAGAGACAGAGACAGAGGAAAGTAAGCAGTCACCCTCCGAGGGGATAGCCACAGTCCCTTCTCCATTCTCCTCCTGGGATTTTGGACATGCATGAGCCCAGCGTGATGCTCAAGCTGCCAGGCCTGGGGCTCAAACTGTAGCAGCCACGCCACATGGAAGTTCAGCACCTCAACCACCATGCTACCTGGTGGCCCCAGCCCTTCCTTTTCTTTTTTTTTAACAATGAGGAAAGGAGGCCTGAGAGGCTGGTGAGCAGCTGAGGCCCCACCCAGAGCTGTGCTGTCTGCCAACAAAGTCATACTGGGTCACCCATCTGGTGGGAGCGGCGAGCCTCGTCACCTGGGGGTCTAACGAGCAGGCATGTCGAGGTGCACGTGCGCGTGTGCGAGTCTGCAGAGCGGGTGGCGGTTTGACAGGCCTGGCCTCGGTAAGCACCAGGTGAGCCGTGCCACTTCCAGCTGCAGAGCCCTCTCTGAGCCTCGGTCTCCCCAGCCCCTGGCATGTCTAAGTGCCCAGGGTGGGATCTACCACCGTCCTGTGTGTTAGAGGAAGAGACGAGGGTGTGGGTGAGCACTGGGGTGGGGGGCTCTGACAGGGCAGAGTGTTGTCCTGGGGGGAGAGCGAGTGAGGCCAGGTCTGGGTCGTCAGAGCTGGACCTTTGGTTGGAGGGAATGAGGCGGACAGCAGTCTGTGCGAATAACTGGACTGAAGGTAGGAAGCTGAATAAGTGTAACCCAGGCTTGAACGAGAAGCCGGCGTCTCAGCAGACACTCGCGGTGTTCTGGGAAATGCCGAGTCCCCAGGACGGCAGTCGGTGCATGCCAGGGACGCTCTGTGGGGCAGGGGCTGGTTTTGGAGCTCGTTCACATGGAGGGATGGCTGAGGGGCGCAGGGGCGAGCCGGTGCCGTTCGGACCCGCTGACCTTCCACCTCTCCCTGATGTATGTCAGCCACCCCCGGTGGGGCAGAAAGTCAGAGGCCGAGCTGTGCCTGTGGGTGGTGGTTGGGGGTGGGGCTGCTGCTTAGAGAGACCCTGCCAGTCAGTGCCTGGCCCCGGCCATCACTGGCACCTTTGGTCACAGCAACACCGATGGAACCGCCATGACGCCTTGCCCCACCCTGCTCACAGCCACCTCTGGAAAGCCAGATGGGATAGCTGAGAGCTTGGTGACTGCTCTGCTCCAACCTTGGCACAGGAGGGCGTCAGTGAAGGAGGTCATGCAGGAGCAAGCAGAGGCCTTCGTGCAGGGCGCTCCCCACAGCCTCAGAAGGCATGTCTGCGGGCCCATGGCTGCAGTGTGGCAGAGGCCCCACAGGCTCGTGGGAGGGCTGGGTTGGGGATCAGTGAGAAATAAGATGGGTAGGTGGGCTGGGCCGGGTTCCTGAGCACGTGGGGCTCCTGCTGGGGGAGGTAGGCTTGGCCAGGGCACCGTGGGCGGGGGAGAGCGTGGCCTCACGTGGGAAGCTTGCCCCTGTTTCTACATCTTTTGCCTACACCATCTCTGTCCCAGGTCCCTCCTGTGCCCTCCTGATGATCTCCCAGCACCGCTCCTGTCTGCTTGCAGTCAGCTCTCCACAGAGCAGCCAGAAGGCCCTTTGAGGAACATGAGCCCAGCCCAGCCTTCGGGTGCAGTTCGGGACTCTGCAGGGCTGGAGCCTGCTGACCCTAGCACACCAAGTGCATGCGTTGTGGCCCTGGCTGGAAGTCTGGGGTAGACTGCAGGGGGCCCATCTCCTTCTCTTTCTTTTAAAAAAGAATAGTTTTTTTCTTGTTCAAAAGAGCATACTTGTGCATGGCGTGGGTGACAGGACACTCGCTCGGAGACTGGCCACACCGAGGTCCTCTTCCTTCAGTCCCCTGGCCGGGTCTTGGACCCTTGCACACTTGGGGTGTGAGCCAAAGCCACCATGTGGGACCCTCGAGCAGCACATCACCACTGTGACACAGAGCTGGCCCTGTTTTATTTACTGGTTTTCCAGAGTGTGTGTGCTTGCTCGTTGGACTCGGGCCGCGCACACATGTACCTGGCATGTCTCTTCTCCATTTGTTAAAGGGCACCTGCATTTGCTGGAGAGGGATGGGACGTTGGCCATGCTGCAGTCCCTTCTCTGTTCTCCGGGGTTGGGCATATGCACACGCGCCTGGTGTGTTTTTCGCACTGCTGGGTCAGGGACTTGAACTACAGTTGGCTATATGAGTCTGCCACCTCAACCGCCGTGCCACCTGCTGGCCCATTGTTGGTTTATCACTCCATGAGTGAGAGTCAGAGTGAGCAGGTCTCCCAGCAGGGTCCGACATCTGACCCCGCCCAGCTTCAGCCAACCTCGAACCATGCCTGGCGTGCTTGAGGTGTCTGCATGTGTGCCCTCCCACGTGGGCCAGCCTCGTGGCTGCTCCTCCCTTCGGCCTGCCTTGCACCCTCTCTTTCTTTCTCAGGAAAGAAAGCAAAAAAGAAAAGAAAGAAACTTAAAAAAAAAAAAAGATGAGCAAACCAGAGCATGCACTCCCTGTTGGAGCCTCCGGGTGGCCTCCCGATGGGCTCAGGGCTAACCCAGGACCAGCAACTCCTCCACCTCGTGCCCCTCTTTCTGCTCAGTCACGCGGCCTCGGGTTCCTCAGATGCACCGCGCCCTACCAGGCCCATCCTCTGGGCACCCAGGCGCACTTGACCCGGCCTGGAGCACTGCTCGCGACTGCCTCCAGCCGACGCTCCCGTCCAGGCCTTAGATCGAATGCAGTGCCTTGCGTGAGGCCGTGCTGACCACCAGTCCGATGTGCAGCTCATGGCCGCTGGCCCCTGCGCCCCACCGCCAGCCCTGACAGACACTCTTTTGGGTACCAAGGATACAGGAACAAGGCAGAAGATAAAATAAATATTTAAAAATGATGCCCACGTCCCAGGGCTCTCATGCCAACCCAGGACAGTGGGCGGTGGGTGTGCGGGGCCAGAGAGCAGTGCATGTCCTGAGGAGACAGCCAGACTGGCTGCTTTAATGGTCCTCCGGGCTCGCAAGGAAAGGCCTTCTTGTTTGGGATCCGAATGACAGGAAGGAACACGGGCCGGGAGGTCGCGTCTGAGGAGCCCAGAGCGGGGTGTGGGGACTGTAAGAGAGCAGGCCGGGAGGCAGCTCGGCCTGACCCCATTCTAGGTGCCACATTGCCACCACAGGCCTTCAAGCAGGGTGCTGTCCTCTGCCCTGGGGAGGGAGACCTGCACAGCCGTCCCCGGCCCCCAGCGGCTCAACCTGGGTTTGGGGGAGCAGCAGGGCAGAGCACTCACCTGTAGCCTGGGGGGGCTGGCGGCGCAGGACCTTTGGCAGAGGAGAGCAGCTGCCAGGCAGGGCTGTCTGGGGGCAAGCAAATGGGGAGCCAGGCCCTGCTGGCCTGTCATTGCCTGCCACCGACCCTGCCCCCTCAGCTGCCACGTGGGAGGTGGGGCGCTACCCAGCACTAGGACCTGGCCGATTCGTTCCTGCT
>NW_006159950.1:483313-483918 GCF_000334495.1 Tupaia belangeri chinensis
GGTCCTGGTGAAGCCTGTGGCCACGGCCTAGGGCGTTGGCAGGCTAGGACGGAGCAGGCTTCGGCTCTGACTGGAGAGCCGGGATGGACCCCAGAGCAGCCAGGAGTCCAGGAGTGTGATGGGAAAGGGGTGGGGGTCTACAAACCCAGACTGCAACCTGCCCCTCCATTCTGCCCTGTGGCCCTGTGCAGAGAAGGGGGTCCCCAGCAGTCAGCGACAACCTGGCCCTGTCTCACATCTTGCTGAGGAGGAAGCAGATGCTGGAGCGGAAATACTTGCCCAAGGGCCACTGGGGTGGTGGCAGGGCTGGCTCAGCCCCTCTGCCTCCCTCTTGGGAACAGCCTCGGTATGCAGTGGGCGGCCCCCTTTCAGCTTGCCTCTGAGCACCTACTGTGTGTCAGGGACAGCTGTGCGGGAGGTGGTCCTCTGCGGGAGGGGGCACTGAAACGTCATATGGGAGCCAGTGAAATACCAGGCTGCAGTGACACAGGGGCACAGCAGAAGCAGCAGGGCCCCGGTGGCAGACGGGCCTCGGTTCTGGCGTGGCCGCATTACACGATGACAAGGCCCAGACCTGACCTGGAACAGACCGGAAGGCCTCGGGT
>NW_006159950.1:484681-492975 GCF_000334495.1 Tupaia belangeri chinensis
CAGCAGGGGAGCGTGGACTCTTCTGCAGCCGAGGCTTGGCAGGATGCTTGGGCCCGAGCACCTGTGTCTGGGGCGAAGGCTGTCCTGGCAGCGGGGAGTGGGCTAGGTGCCGTTCCTTCCGTGTTCTTGTCTCTGGGAATTTTCCACTTCCTTCCTCTGTGGATAGTTATCCTTGCTCAGAAACTGATCGGTTAGGAAGTGGCAGGAAATGGTTTGGGACAGGGTTGTGGGAACTGGGGCAGCAAGGGGAGGGTGTGGCAGGAGGGGTTGGTGCCAGGCAGCAGGAGGTGCCTCCCTCCCCTTCAGAGGTGTGGGAGGGACTCCTGGGCACGGTTGGGGCTTCTTGTTCATGGTGGAGCACGTACATGCACGTGTGGGCTCGTGAGAGACGAAGGCATGCACAGCGTCTGGCTCACCGCGGTGCCCTTCCTGTCTTCCAGCCCTCCCACACATGTGCCTGCTGTTTCAGGCTGACCAGGGATTCGAGTCACACAGTCCTGGGGACACGACCTCTGTGGGGCCCTCGTTTTGCTGCCTGCCGTGTTGCCGCCGTGTGGCTGTAGGCCACGGTGCCCTGTGAGGGTCACTTCGCTGCAGGTCACTCCCGCCCTGTGGCTTGTTTCAAAGCTTTCTCCCCTGTTTATCTGAGGGGTAGACATACACGCACACCGCAGAGTGCACCAGCCTGGAAGCATACAGCGTAGTGGTGATTCCCGAATGCTGGCATTCACGTTACCTGCCCAGGTCCAGGTGCGGGACATCTGGGGCCAGCCCCGTGGCCTGGTTGTTAAGGCAACTGGGTCTCACTTGGCCCGCTGTGGCTGCCTGAGAACGTGTGCGTGTGCCCCGAGTCCTGACAGGGTGCAGTGGAGCAGGGATGGCAGCGTGACCTGCCCCCGGGGGCGGCGCCTTCTCCCGCCCTCCGTCCCTGTCTCTGGCAAGTTTCTTCTGTGCTCTGGCCAAAGAAAAAAGAGGAACAGGGCCCCGTGCGTGCTCAGCCCTCACGCCCTTCCCGTTGTCCCACACTTCCCCACAGGGCCCGTTATTCTGATGTCTGTCATCTTGGTTGGTATTTCCTGTTTTTAAAATGAATTAATCTGTTTCTTCCAGGAGTGGGAGAGACTCAGGGTGAGAGGCAGAAGGGCGGCGGCCCCTGGGCCATGACCAGTGGCTTGGCCCCAGCCTACCTGTCATGGTCCTGCGCTCTTGGCCGGGCCCTGCAGCCTTCCCACGTGGGTCGGCTCAGTCAGGCCTCCTGCCATGCCCTCATCCAGGCCCAGCCTGTCTGGTTCTGAACCCCGCACCGGAGGCACCGCTCCGTGTCTGGCGGCGTCACTCGCTGTGTCACACTCTCTTTGTGGTCACACGTGCCGTGCCTGTCCTTTCTGTCACTCTCAGCCTCGTGGATGCACCCCTCTGATGGGATCGGCCCCTTCCTGACAGTCCTGCAAAGCTGCACCGAGCGCTCTTGTATCCACGGGTTTCCACGAGAGCTAAACGAGGCTGTCATGGTGAGGCACCTAGTACTGGGTTTTCCTATAGGGCACGTGTGCTCGCCAGAGAGAGAGAGACAGAGATCACCCCCCAGGGGAGATGGCCACGCCGCAGTCTTTTCTCCTCTATTCTTCTCTCGGGATCTTGGGCACGCATACACACGCGCCCAGCATGAGTTTAAGCCACCGGGTCTGGGACTCGAACCACGGTCGACTACATGGGAGTCCAGCGCCAGCCATTATGCCAACTGCTGGTCCCCTAATACTGGGTTTTGACTCAAAGCAAGTGCTAAAACAGTGTCCTGTCTAGAGTTGTCTGTCTCACGTATGTGCAGGCCAGCGCAGGACCCTCGGCTACCACCCCTGCTTTTGGCGTGTCTACAGGCTCTTCACGCAGGGCGAGCCAACAGTGTAGTGCAGACGGCGTAAGAGCACCACATGGTCCCTCCTTTTATCACTTATTTCTTTCCCTTTGTTTTGCTATATAGCATGTGTGCTCACGGAGGGGAGAGGCATACAGCAAAATCAGCCCCTGGGGGGACAGCCACACCGCAGTCTCTTCCTCCATCCTCCTCGGGATTTCAGTCACGCATGCACATGTGCCCAGCGTGTTTTTCCATCTGTTGGGTCCAGGATTTGAACCAGTCAGCCATGTAGAAGCCAGTATCTTAACCACTGTGCCACTGCGAGCCCCTCCACTTACTTTCTAAATCAAATTTGATCTTTTAAAAGAGTTCTCTTTTCTGTACTTGGAAGCCACTCCATGAGGGTGGATCTGGGTGAGTGCAGGGGTGAAGGCCCCTCAGAAAACACTCCAGACCCTGTGCCCTCACCTTGGTCCCTGGCTCAGCCACTTGGCCGGCTGGACACTCAGACATGAGGCATGCCAGCGTGGTCCCAGCAGGAGAGGCGCAGAGCGGGGAGGGTGTCACTGCCCAGCAGCCCACAGTGCCCTCCCTGTCCAGAGTGTACCCCTGAGTCTGGGCCTTGCGCAGCCCCACCAGGCCTACCCCACACCCAAAGCCATCACCCAGACCCCTGCTTCCTGGGCTCACAGGTGCAGGCCTGATCTGAGGGGTCTTCCGCCTTCCTCTAGCCCAGCGTGTGGGTCTCTGTGCTTCGTCCTCACGGTCCCCCAGAGAGGAAGGAGACCAGCTGAGGTTACAGGCCTGCGGGGAGCCCTCACGCTCTGCTCCTTCTGCGTGTCCCCCGAGGGCACTGGCGTGGTGAGGGTTGCCCTCTCAGTGCCAGGTACGGCGGAGGTGGCCCCTGGAGCCCCGCCCCACCCCGCCCTCTGCTGTGGCATGTTGTGGAAGGCCGTGGGGGCGATGGCCACAGCCTGCTGCAGAGTGCCCTGCTGGCCGGTGGAGGTGGGGCTGGACTCCATGCCTGCTCTAGAGGCAGTGAGTGTGACAGGAGGCCCCACCTGGCCCTGGGAGGCAGGAGGCAGGACCTCAGACGCATTTCAGGGACAAGGACCCTGAGGTCCAGAGAGCTCCTGGCCTGCAGAGGGTCACTTCGTGTGCACAGGAAGTGGTGGGGCCAGACAGGCCCGCGTTCTCAGAGTCAGAGTGGAGGAACCTGGGAGGTTCCCTCATACCAGCCCTCACCATGGGCCTGGGCAGACCTGAGGCCTGAGTGTCACCGGGGTGGAGGGGTGGGCACCGGCGTGTAGGAATACACCACTCACTCCAAGCTGTCGGTCACTGTGGCTATCACACTTCTCCGAGCCCCCGCTGCTCCTGTGGACACTCCGAGCCGTCCTGGTTGTGTGTATTCTTCAGTGCATGGAGCAGAAGCCGCCCTATCCTTCTCTAGTCCAGGACGGGGTTGGCTGGGAAATGCCCTGGAGGTCAGCACTGTGGGTTCTGCACTCAGCCTCCTGGCTCAGACCCTTCTCAGCCCTGCTCTCAACACGGGGTGGTCTCTAGCAGGTACCCCTGCCCCTGGAGCTCCAGCCACCTCCCCTGTGCTACAGGAGTGACAGTGCCTGCCTCGGGCAGTGACACACCTGAGGAGCGTCAGTGAAGGCTTCCGTCATGAACGCACCCGCCTCAGAGGAACCAAGGCTCGTGCCCGAGTCCTGGCCCTCCAGCTGCTGCCTAGCAGTGGCTGCTTCCCCCGTCCCCATTCCAGCTGCCATGGGCTCCGCCCCTGCTCTGGCCCTGGGAGGTGTGAGTGTGCTGCACGCAGGGTCACACTGCAGGCCCTGCCAGGACCAGGCAGGAGCAGGCCTGGTGAGGGCCCCGGAAGGAGTGAGCACACTTACTCCTGGGGCAGGCAGGAGCAGACAGGCAGCCCCAACCTGCCAGGACTCTTGGCCCCCGTGCCTGGCATGTCACGAAGTGTCCCCAGCGTCTGGCCAGGCTCT
The DNA here is from genome assembly GCF_000334495.1 of Tupaia belangeri chinensis. Classification (NCBI taxonomy): domain Eukaryota; kingdom Metazoa; phylum Chordata; class Mammalia; order Scandentia; family Tupaiidae; genus Tupaia; species Tupaia belangeri. The sequence continues at coordinate 488,546 of NW_006159950.1, forward strand.
CACCAGGAACCTGCAGAAAGCAATGACCAGGCCTGGCCTGGCTGAGCTTGAGCTCTGGGTTTTAGCAGTCCAGTGGGGTAGAACTCCTGCCTGTGTGTCATCTGAGCAAGTTCTTCAGGGTCTGAGTCTGTTCCCCACTGGGAAAAGGGACCGAGTGGTGTTCCTCTGAGGCATTGCTGAGGTTGTGTGAGACGTCCTCTGAAGGTGGGGCCAGCGGAACCCCATCCGCTCCCCTGGGCTGCCAGACAGCTCCTGCTCCTCCCCAGCAGGACACCCCAGAGCCCAGGCCCTGGTACTGCTAGGCATCTTGGGGAGACTGGCAGTGTGGCGTGGTGAAAGGCCGTGAAGGTCAGTGGTGCAGGAGGGGGCCACTCACTGGTGATGAGCTGGGCTCCTGCTTCTCATCTACCCACTCAGTCCAGCTGCAGACAGGGCACCAGGCCCGCGCCTCGGGCAGTCTGACCCTGGAATCAGAAGGGCTGAGCTGTGGGGCCTGGCGTAAGTCTGTTTGCCTGCCTGCCCCAGTGCCGTCTGCTATAGTGTGACAGAAGTGGAAGCAGGTGTCACCAGAGGTGTTAGGAGAGCAGAGTGGGCAGGGCTGGTGTGTTCCCCAGAAAGGTCCAGTATTGGGGGGGTCCTTCCTGAGCCTCACATTGCTCTGTGACCTCGGCCCACTCCCTGCCCCTCTCTGGCTTTCTTCTGTGCATCTGTGAGACAGAGGGGACTGGAGGGTCTCAGCGTCCTGCCTCGTTCAAGCGTGTGTGGCTTCTGCTGTCCCTCTTATGCCCCGTAGAGACCTGACCTCCCTTTGCCGTTCCTTGAGTCCTGGCTCTCCTGGCACAGGGGCCAAGGTTCCTGTGTCCTCACCTTTTCTCTGCAGTGTCCTCTGAAGGTCAGCCTCCTCCGAGCATGCTCAGGCCCTCTCCTGGCTCCAGAGGCCCGAGGTGACAAACCGTCTCCACGTGCGAGAGGCCCACCTTTGTGGGCGCAGCCAGCTGGACTGTCCCCTGAGACGTGTGCAGAGGTCTTCGAGATGTGCTCTGGGGTGGGTGTCTCAGGCTCTCCATCCGGCCTTGAGGACCTGCTGCCGATGGCTGTGGGGGTCGTGCGTGTGTGCAGGAGCGTTTGGCTTATGAAGCCCAGCCACGTCCACAGCTCTCGTGACCCGTGGACATCAGGCAGCTTTATAGACGTCATGGGTCATGGGAGCAGGCTCAGTGGGGCCCGGAAGGGCTTCTGCTTCCCTTGGTGCCTCTGGTGCCTTTGCCAGCCAGGCTCAGCCTGAAGCTGCTGACAGGGATGGGCACCCGTTCTGGCTGCCTCTCTGCTGTGTGCTTGGTGCCAGTTGCAGTCTGTGCGGGCTGCAGTGGGCAGGTGTGCCGTGCCTTTGCAGGGCGCTTCCCCACCCTCTGCTCCAGCTCGAGGTAAGTCACTGCCTGTGTTCTCAGAGCTGCCTTCACAGCAGAGACGATTTGGAGCCTGAGTTTCAGAGGGGACTGACTCGGAGGTCCTGCCCAGGGGCTGAAACGGGCAGGTGGCAGCAGACCAGACAGCCTGGCTCTTGAGCCTGCATGACATCACCCACGGGCTCTCCTGTGCCAGCTGTGACTGAGTCTGTGTTGACGCTCAGGTCTCTGGGGGGCCTCATTGGTTCTTTTGCAGCCTGTACCGGGATAGGGCCCACCCCCGTTGGGCCGGCTATCCTTCCAGCCCAGGCCGTGTCCCCCTGCCATGGTCCCTGGTCCCAGAGTGCCGGCTGCTCAGCTCCAGAGAGCTGCTGGCCCTGGCGTAGGCCCCTACCTGACCCTGGGCCTCCCCTAGGCCACAGGCCACACTCTGGTTTTGTTCCCTGCTTTCATTCTTCTCCCTTTTCTGCCCCTCCCTCCCTTTCTTATTTTTGTTGCAGGGTTCTTGTGCTTGCCAGGGACAGACAGATGATAAATAAGTCACCCCCCTGGTAGGGTGGCCATGCTGTGGTCCCTTTTCCTCCTGGGATGTTGGACATACACACACGCGCGTGTGCACACATGATCAGCCCCCTGTGCCTTTTCTTTCTAAGTGTATTTAGTGAGCAAGGTGGGGGGAGGAGAGGGGAAAGTGCTCCCAGTGGGGTCCTCCTGTGTGGGCTGGCCTTAGAGGCAGCATGTCCCTGGTGTGCTGCCGCCTGGCCTTCTGCCGTGCTCTTGTTAGGAGCCACACTTGGCTGATCTCCCGCGCCCCCCCAGGACGGCCGTGACTCTTGTATCTTTAGGGACTTGCGGCTCTTCAAAAGTTCATGGAAAACGTGCACCATGAAAACTGCATGGATTTCCAACTGTTTTTGCACTGAAGTAAACCCACACTCTAATTCCATTTCCCGTGAGCCTTTGCAAGTCCCCTCGCACATTCCCAGCTTTGCTTTCCTCTGTCTCTCCTTTCTTTCAGCAGCCCTGTGCCATGGACAGGGGGAAGAATTGGAGGCTCAGGGCAATGGTGGGCCTCGTTGTGGGTCGCAGAGAAGTTAGGGTTTAGAACTGGACGAAGCCAACTCCCGTCAGTAGGTAGAACAGGGCTCTTTACCCTGCCTACGCTGCCTCTCGTGAGCCTGCATATCACAAGAGCCGTGTGGGTGTAGATGCCACGCGTGTTGGTGTGGCCGCTGTGGGAGCGTCCCCGAGCACAGGTCTGTCGGCCGGAGCTGCTTCAGCAGGCCTTGGTGGGGGCAGAAACAGGCCAGAGAACAGCAGGGCCTGTTCAGAGCACCCCATGAGCTGGGAGTAGGTCTAGACCAGAGCCCAGGTGCTCTGTCAGCCTCCTCCCTCTGAATGCAGCTTTCTGGTTTTCTGGGACATTCGGAGGTGGGGTGTGAGGGCCTCCCTGCCCTGCTCATCTCCTGCAGAAGGCAGTGCCAGCTGTCCCTGCCCAGAGTGGTGGCCATGCCAGGGCCACGCAGGATGCAGAGCCTGGCGGCCAGTCCTTTGCTCTCGGCTGACTTCCCTGAGGCTCTGTTGCTGTCCAGGTCCAGGCCCTTCAGCGCTGGTTGGGAGCCCCACTGTGCAGACCGTTCACAGCCTGGCCTTGGTGAGCACTGGCCCGGCTTCAGCAGTCCTGGGGACCACCCGGCTCCACTGCTACTCTGGGCTCTCTCGGGCCATTCTCCCGGACTTCCATTTCCTCTGCTGTCCACTGCCCAGGCTGGTTGTGAGGGACAGACAAAAGGCTGCTGTGTGACCCTCTACGGGGTGACCTCCTCAGGCCTCGCCGTGTTTGCTCCCAGCAGAAGGCCTCTGCCCACACTGTGCATGTCCCCAGGCCTCGCCAGACGCCACGCTCTACCTGCAAGGCCTTGATGGAGCCTGACTCAACTGTCCCTTCAGGGGTAAGGCTCGTGCGGTGCCTGCATGCTTGGCACCAGACCCTGAAGGCTGCAGACAGGTCCACTTTGTCTCGGCCCTTACTGAGTCTGGGCTCCGTGCTGGTGCTGCAGTTGGGGATGGTGGGGCAGCCCTGCCCTTGCCAGAGGGGGAAGGGAGTGGCCCGTCGACAATGTGGTCATTGAACCCTTACCAGTGGACTGCGTGTCTCAGGCCTGCAAGCCTGCAGAACCAAGGGGTACAGGTACCTCTGATGAGAGGTGACTTTCCAGGGGACAAGTGGGCCAGGGCCTTCCTACCTGTGCTCCCAGAGGGTGCTTATGACAGCCTCGTTAGGTCTTGAGGCAAGAGAATGGTCCGTTCAGCTGCCAGGGCCAGCTCAGCGCCGGGCCCACAGTGATGGGCTCCAAGTCCGCTCCCACCGACCTCGTGGTGCAGACGTCCTGGCTGGGGGAGCCATCAGTAGGCAGGGGCTGCCAGGAAGCGGCAAGTCCGTCCTGTAAAGAGAGGTGTCGGAAAGACCTCTCTGAGGAGGTGACGTAGGTCAGGGCCTGAAGGTGGGGAGGGAGTCTGCTGCCCGGTGTGCTGAGAGCATTCCAGCAGGGCACAGCGAGTGAGGAGGTCCCGGATGTGGCCTGGTGCAGCCTCGCTTGTGCTCGAGAACAAGGTGGCCAGGAGGGCTAGAGGGGGAGTGCAGATCTGAATGTGGTGAAGATTATTGGGGCTTTGCCCCTACTCAGAAGCCCCTTGTACCTTTGAAAAAGCTCACCCTTGGCTGGCATAGGAAGGGCCAGGAGTGAGAACAGACACAGGAGGGCGATGGGAAGCTGCCATGGTGGTCTCCGCAGAAGGTCCTGTGGCCTGGAGGAGGGTCAGCAGTGAGGTCTGAGGGTGTCAAAGTCTGCTCATGAGAGGGCAGGGCCAGGGCTCCATGGATCCCACGTGGGTTGTGGGAGGAGCAAAGAGGTTGGGGTGACTCTGTAGGCCCGCAGGTTGGGGGTGTGGCTGGTTGGGGGTGTGGCTGGTTGGGGGTGTGGTGTGGCGTGGCGTGGCATGGCATGGCATGGCTGGGCTGGT
>NW_006159950.1:493162-509945 GCF_000334495.1 Tupaia belangeri chinensis
TGCCTGTGTCCTGTGCCCTGTTGGGAACTGTGCCCTGTGCTCTCGCCACTCCACAGATGACCAGACACGCTGCCTGAGGGCGCCCTGCTGCCATCTTCTCTGGCCCCTCCAGCCCCTGTCCTCTGAGTCATTTTCTCTCCCTGATGTCCTTCTGACCCTTCTAGAAGTCACCGAAATGCACGAGTTGAGGGGCTGGCACCCTCTGCATCCCCGCTCCACATGCTGTAAAGCACACGACCGACCCTGTAGAGCTGCCCGGGTGGGCATCGGGTGGGGCCCAGCTGCCTCCCTGGGGCTGCCGTCCCTCCCACAGCCCTTGCCGTCGGTCTTGCTCATTTCTTTGCAGCCCCACCCTGCAGCTGAAATGTGGCGCCGTGACTTCCACAGGGCAGTTGCCCTGGAAATTTGCACCCAGGTGTGACGTTATCTGCAGTGCGTGCACGTTAGACTGCGAGGTTCGGTGTGTTATGCTTCTAAGCCAGAGGGCTCAGAGCTGGAAGGGAAGCTGGCTAACAGGTGTGTGGTGTGCTCCATTTCCGATTTCTCCCAGCTCTGCATCTTGCACGCTGTACCTTACCCCACTTAAAAAAAAGAGAAAGACGAGAGAAGAGGGAAGCCCAGCTTTCTCACGGCTCTGACCGGTCTAGAAATGGGCAGCTCTTGCTGAGCCTGTTCCCGTCCTGCCCTCCCCAACCCCGCTGGGCCGAGGGGTGCTCAGATCACCTGTCCATCGCCCAGGCCTGAGGCCAGGCGGCTCGGCCAGCCTGGGTCCAGGGGCTGGCAGGGGGAGCCCTGTGTTCTGTGCCCCACACAGGTTGGGGCTGAGAGCCAGGAAGGGCCCTCACAAGAAAGTTCCATGGGGTTTTTTCCTTTTTTTTTTTTGAAGAGGTTTTTTCGCTATAGGGCGCGTGCGCTCACCAGACAGACAGAGAGAGACATAGAGACAGAAAGCGAGAAATCACCCCCGGGGGGGATGGCCACGCCACAATCCCTTCTCCATTCTCCTCTCGGGATCTTAGGCACGCACGCACGCACATGCGCCCGGCGTGAGTTTAAGCCACCGGGTCCAGGACACAAACTGCGGTCGACTACATGGGAGTCCAGCGACATAGCCATTACGCCAACTGCTGGTCCCCGAGGTTTTTTCCTTTTTAATTTGCCAGAGGGTTGGGCACTCACCAGAGAGAGACAGAGAGGGGGCAAGAGAGAAAGCACCCCTTGGGCATGGTCATGTCCGTCCCTTCTCCGTCTTGTCAGGATTTTAGGCACGCATGCACACACACCCAGCGTGTCTCTCCAGCCACCAAGGCTGTGATTCTGACTGTGGTGACCTGTGCGGGGTCTGGCTCCCTTAACCACCAGGCCACGGGGCTGACCTCGTCCTTCCTCTCTCCTTGAAGTTTTCTAATGCTGGTGGTGCCGTGTAGAGACGGCAGATGCCAAGACCCTCTGGTCTCACTGCCAGCAGCACAGACAAGGCCCGCATGGGGTCCTTGGCTAGCTCTGTGGGGTAGCAACTTACCCAAATGCTGCTCACTGTGGGGTGAGCTAGGCCTGGAACCGCCATCTGATTCCCCCCACGCAGGTGGCCTGGCGTGGGCCCTTGGTATTTTCAGCTTTTTAGCTCTTCCTGTCCTGGTATGCCTGCAGGCAGCACCTCTGAAATGTGGGTTGAAACAAGCCAGAAACAGGTACCACTTGTTTGGAGGAGGACAGGCACTGAGGCAGCCCCCTGGCTTGGGGTGCCTACCCCAGGGCTCGAACAGGCTTGTCAGTGCTGTGTAGGGAGGCGTGGTGCTTGGGTTCTCTCCCTGTCGGACCCAATGGGCCAGGTTTTCACAGAAGCAGGGTTCGAACCATGGCTCTGGACTCCCAGCTGGGAGCCTCAGTCTCTGTCTTTCAAGGTCAATAGATGAGAGAAAACCAGAGGCTCACTCCAGCACAGAGCCTCTCATCAGACGCCGTCAGTGCCCAGGAAGTGGCAGAGACTGTATCTGTTTTTTGCAGAGTTTTGTTACAGGGCGCACATGCTCACCAGAGACAGAAACCGAGGCCCCCTGCCAGGGTATGGCCACGCCGCAGTCCCTTCTTCTCCATTCTCTTCTCTGGATCTTGGGCACACTTGCACATGCGCCCAGTGTAGGTTTAAGGTGCCAGGCCCAGGACTGAAATCGCAGTCGCCCACGTGGGAGTCCAGTGCCCTAACCACTATGCCACCTGCTGGCCTCAAGACTGTACCTTATTGTGGGTTGTGATCACGTACTGTCCTGAAAGTAGACATCAGTGATCTGCTTTATTTTTTTTTAAAGAGAGATTTTTGCTATAGGGCAAGTGTACCCACCAGAGAAACAGAACCAGAGAGAAAGGGAGAAGTCACCCCCTGGGCCCGGGAGGATGGCCACGCCTTCAGTCTCCTCCTGGGATCTGGGCACACACGCACAAGTGCCTGGCATGAGGTTTAAGCTGCCAGGTTCACGGCTCAAACCGTGGTTGACTACATGAGAGTCCAGCAACAAAACTGTGATGCCAAATGTAAGTCCCATGATTTACTTTTTTTTTTGGAGAGGTTTTTTGCTACAGGGCGCGTGCGCTTGCCAGACAGACAGAGAGAGAGATAGAAAGCGAGAAATCACCCCCCAGGGGAGATGGCCATGCTACAGTCCCTTCTCCTCCATTCTCCTCTCGGGATCTTGGGCATGCACACACACGCGCCTGGCGTGGGTTTAAACCTCTGGATCCAAGACTCGAACCATGGTCGACTACATGGGAGTCCAGCAACATAGCCATTACGCTAACTGCTGGTCCCCCATGATTTACATTTTTAAAAAAACATGCTATTCGGGACCAGCAGATGGCATCATGGTGATATTACTGGACTCCCGTGTGGTTGACCGTGGTTTGAGTCCTGGACACCATGGCTTAAACTCACACTGGCATGTGTGCACACGTACCCAAGATCCCGAGAGGAGACTGGAAGAGAAGGGATTGCGGCGTGGCCATCCTGGGGGCTGACTTCTCGCTCTCTGTCTTTCTGGAAAAAACCACAAAAAACGTGAAATCGGTTGAGTCACGTGTGGGCCCGGAGTTGTAAGTAGGGTGTGCAGGTACCTTGGGTGGCTCCTGAGCCCCTTTTCCGAGGGAGTGGGACTCAGGTGTGGCCGGAGCAGCACTGAGCGTTCTTCACGTCCCGTCTGGTCTCTCTTCACGGCCGTCGTCATGTTCGGGTCTCGGCAGACCTTAGTGAGTCAGCCTGCCTTCCCTGCATGCCTCTCCCTGTCTGCCACTCGCTCTGACTCTATGTCCCTACATGCCTCTCCCTGTCTGCCACTCGCTCTGACTCTATGTCCCTGCATGCCTCTCCCTGTCTGCCACTCGCTCTGACTCTATGTCCCTGCATGCCTCTCCCTGTCTGCCACTCGCTCTGACTCTATGTCCCTACATGCCTCTCCCTGTCTGCCACTCGCTCTGACTCTATGTCCAGGCGTGGCAGAGCATATAGACCTTTTCCGGCAAACTCCTGTTGACCCTTCAACACCCAGTTTAAATGGTCAGTATTCTGGGAACACCACCCTTTCTGCAAGTTCAGAGCTGTCCAGCTTCCTCTCTCCCTCTCGTCACATCTTACAAAAGCCAGTCTTATTTCATCTTAGAAGTCCTCTGAAGAGCATTTCCTCCTCTGGAAGCTGGAGACCCAGATCATTCTCACCCACTTAGGGAGCTCACAGCTCGTGGATGTACACGCACACGTCACGGTCATGGTAACCGAGGAGCCCATGTTGTGCATTTTAAGGACAGTTATGACAGCGGCGGTTTGGAGTCAAAGTCGCTGCGAATACCAGGGACTCATTGTACCACCGGGGGCACCATGGCCTCCCAGGCCTGTGGGAAGAGGCAGACGTGCTTCGGAGTATCAGAGCACGTTCATTACCAGGCACCGTTCTCCCTACCCTTCTCCTCTGTGCTGGGACCCTCTGAGATGGGCTGTCACCGAGACAGGGAGAGGGGCAGGTAGGAGTCTCTCAGGCTGTGACGGCCTCGGCTGGACCCGCTGTCCGGCCGCAGGAGCGTGAGGTGGGGCGTCTGTGGGCCTGCTGTGGCATGGCCACGTCGGTTCTGATCTCATTTTCTGTTCTTGCTTTTCCCCCTGTAGGGTGCGTGCATTCATTGGAGACAGAGGGAAAGTGAGACACAGCCCTGGGGGCAGTCGCGCTGCAGTCCTTTCTCCATTCTCTCGAGGTTTTTGGCACATAGCACACACCTGGCTGGTGTTTCAAGGCACCAGAACTGGGATTCAAACCGTGCAGCCATGTGGGGTCGGGCTGCCATAGCTCCACACCACCTGCTGGCCCCTCTAGGTAGTCCTGCTCCCTGGTCCTCACAGCTGACATTGATGGTGGGAAGACTTAGACGCAAAAAGAGTCAGGACCCTCCTCTGCCCCACCCAACAAGGGCCTCTAGCTCCACCAGACTTGGGGCTGAGTGTATCTCAGGGAGTAGGACCTAACAGGCCGAGGGATTCCCACCTCTTGCCCTAAGTGTTTGGTAGAGAAGTCTAACTCCACCTGGCTGAGTCAACTCTGGAGGGCTTCCTGGAGGAGTCAAGCTTATTAGGAAGGATTTCATGAGGTGTTTACTAGGTTGCTATACTGGAAGGGGGAGAGTGAGGCAAGCCCTCCCTGGAGAAGAGCTTGTGGAAGAAGTAGTTCCCTCTGTGGTCCTGGGCGGACGCTGCATAGAAACAAGGGTGAACCTGGGTTCTGTGGAAGAGGCTGAGAATGCAGCCCACAGCCCACTGGGTCTGACTGGTAACCGGGCAGCTCGGAGCACTAGACCTGACTTTTCAGTGCAGTGTCCTCATTGTACCACCGGGGGCACCATGGCCTCCCAGACCTGTGGGAAGAGGCAGACGTGCTTCGGAGTATCAGAGCACACCTGTCATGTGTGGGAGCCGTGTGGGCACACCCGCCATCACATGTGGGAGCCGAGCGTGCTGGCTCACGTGCCATCACGTGTGGGAGCTGTGTCGACACCTGCTGCTGACCCTGGCGGTGCCGTTCTTCACTGAGAGGCATCTCCCTCGGCGGCCTAGGTGACACTAGTGGCTGGGCATTGAAAGAGGGAGGTAAGGGGCGGGATTGTGCCACCAGGATCCCTTGGGACCTGGTGGAGATGAGCCCCAGGGCTGTCCTCAGGCCTGGAAGTGGGCGGCCGAAAGCCCTGTGGGCCCAGTCCCCGGTAACCCGGCACTTCCCTGACTTCTGGCCAGGGAGGGCTGTGGGGGTGGGATTGGGGTGTCTCGTCGCCCTGACAGCCACGAGTGCACTGTGGCCGACTCGGGTGGGGACGCCGTGAGACGTGAACGAGCCGTCCAGGGTGCTGCGAGGGCCTGAGAGGCTGGCGAGCAAGTGTGTGCGCATGAACCAGCGTGTGTCTGTGTGTGCACACGTGCCAGCAACCACCTCTCCAGGTAGACTCCACCTCGCCCCTTCTGCAGCCTCGTCTTTTTCCTCCTTCTTTTTAGTTTTTGCTATAGGGCACGTACACTCCCTGGAGCCAACTGGAGGTGAGGGGCAAGTGAGAAATCCCCACAGTGCGGCTGGCCACACCGCAATCCCTTCTCCTGTCTCTGTTCAGGATTTTGGATGTACATTTACCTGTGGCAGGCATGATTTTCAAGCTCCTGGGTCTGGGACTTGACCTGTGAAGTCGGCCGTGTGGGAGGCAGCCACCCTAACCACCGCGCCACGGGTGGGCCCTTGCCTCTTCTGAAAGGGCTCTGGCTCCGCACTGTCAGAGGGCTGTCCCGCGGCCCGAGGATGCCGAGCTCCACACTGCCCTCCTCCTCGCTCTGGGAGGGCTGCATGCCCTCGAAGGAGGCCGAGCCAATCCCTGGACTGGATCCCTGTGGGCTCTTCCTGGGACACTTGTCATGTGACCGAGACAGCCCTGGTCTCAGAGTCTCCATTTCCTCAGCCACATCGTGGAGCATGTCCATGCCCTCTGAGGTTCCAGCTCTCAGGTCTCTGGATCGGGGCCGCCTCACCTCTGGGTGTGTCGTGTGCTGTGTGGTGTCACTGGTCGCAAAAACTCTGTGGGGTGCCCAGTCGGTACATGGGAGGGAGAGGAGCCACCAGAAAAGGACTCCTGCCCTCACCTGGGTAGGCACAGGTATCAGGGAACACTTCCTGGAAGAGGAGGCAGGTAGTAGGAGATGGGGCAGCCATGTAGAGTGGGGTCAGGGTTAGGAAGGCGTTGCTGAGAGAGGGGCTAGGCCAGGCAGAGGCCTGAGGAGAGGAGGCATTTGGCAAGGCCGAGATGCCTGGGCTGTGGGCGGTGGCAGAGTAAGGCTGGAGCTTGGACTTCCTGCTTACCCCCTTTCCAGGGTACCAGCAACCGAGTGTGGGTGTTACAGATGGACACAGACAGGACTTTTTAGCAAAAGAGGTGACTTTGGGTCTGGGTCGAAGTCGGGGGAACATGCCTGGTGGCTTCGAGGTCCTCCCCAGCCACGTCTCCCAGCGTGTCTTGAGTGTGCCGAAGGTGGCTGTCCTGGTGCCGGGGTTCTGGGCCTGGATGTTCTGAGTGTGTGTGAGACCGGCCTGAGAGGGGGAGGGCTTGGACTGTGGGGACCAAGGCGCCTCCCTCTTCCCAAGGGTCTCAGAGACCTCTGATGCTCGAACGAGCCATGACAGGCCCCTGGTCTCTGCCTTGGGTAAGGAGGCAGAGGCCTGGCCAGACTGGTCAGCGGGAATCACGCGGCAGCACCCCTTTTCATTCTCACTTTTCTAAAGAACCCTTTGTTACTATTCCTTAATCCACTATTCCTTAATCCGCTATGGGTGCGTTTGCTCACGAGAGACACAGAGAAGGAGAGAGGGGAAGTGAGAAAGCAGGCAACCCGCTCTGGGACTCGAACCACTGTTGGCCATGAGGGAGTCTTGTTCTTTAATCACCACGCCACCTGCTGGCCCCTGGCCTGTGCATCTTCAAATTGAAGGTGACCTGAAAGGACATGCAAGAACGGCTGGGCCTGATCCCTGACAGAGGCCCAGGCACTGTGTCCCAACCCTGGGCAGGTCGCAGTTAGCAGATGTGGGATCTGCCTGCCTGGCACTCCTGGGCAGGGGAAGGCACCTTCGCCCTGAGCCAAGGGCCACACCCCCTTGTCCAGGCTGCCTCTGGGGATTTTGTTTCCCATCATGCACCTGGATGCCCAGAGCTCCACCCACCTCCCCACCCAAACAAAGCAAATACAGACACACCAAGAAAAACAGGCAGCTGCTGGGGAGCCCTGGGCTCTGTGCCAGGCCTGGCATTAAGAGAGATCCTCTCCAACGGGGGTTGCGCTTTCTCCCGGGTCTGGGTGGGTCATAGCAGAGGGGCTGCTGGCAGGGGTGGCTGGGGATGGTGGGCAGGTCTCAGGTGGGGGTGGGGGGCAGATGGGAAAACAGGTAGGGTCTGTTTTTTTCCTAGAGTTAAAAAATTTTTTTTTTTTTTTGCATGCTATAGGGTGCATGCACTCGCCAGAAAGAGAGAGACAGAGAGACAGAAAGCGAGAAATCACCCCTCAGGGGGGATGGTCATGCCACAATCCCTTCTCCTCCATTCTCCTCTCGGGATCCTGGGCACGCATGCACACACGCCTGGTGTGAGTTTAAGCCACTGAGTCTGGGACTTGAACTGCGGTCGACTACAGGGGAGTCCCGCGACATAGCCATTACGCTAACTGCTGGTCCCGAGAACAGGTAGGGTCTTGAATTAGAGAAATGTGGAGCCTGGGGCCGCCTGTGCCCTGGTGGTTAGGCTCTGCTATGGCGGCCAACCCAGCAGCTGGAGTCCTAGTGTGGTGCCCTGAAACACCCCAGGTGCTGGTGTGTGCACCCCGAATCCTGGCAGGGCAGAGAAACCTAGGAGAAGGGGGTGCTTCCTCTCTGTGTGGGGCAAGTGCACACACCCTCTGGTTGAAGAGAGAGAACCCTAACCCTGGTGGCAGCAGGGTCTAGACCCGGGTTCCGGCCCGGTGCTGCCACTCTTTGGAGAGTTTTTTTTTCTTTTTCTTTTTTTTTTTTCGCTATAGGGAGCGTGCGCTCGCCAGACAGACAGAGAGAGACAGAGAGACAGAAAGCGAGAAATCACCCCTCAGGGGGGATGGTCATGCCACAATCCCTTCTCCTCCATTCTCCTCTCGGGATCTTGGGCACGCATGCACACATGCCCGGCGTGAGTTTTAAGCCACCGGGTCTGGGATGCGAACCGCGGTCGACTATGTGGGAGTCCAGCGACATAGCCATTACGCTAACTGCTGGTTCCCTCGGTGCTGCCACTGTTGCATTGTGGCCTCGAGCACGTCCCTTCCCCTGTCTGAGTGTCAGCCCTACCTTCAGAGTGGGCAGGATTGCTGTAGAAATGGAGTGACATCAGGTATGTGTGCCACGTGTCAGGTCTGGTTGCTGTTGACCCCGCACCCCTCCAGAGCAGCTCTGGCATCGGCTGGTGCCCCTGCCTGTGTCTGGGGTTGGAGCCTGCTGCGTGATCCCCAGGCCCGAGGGGTGCCGAGGCCCTTCCTGCCCTGGTATGCTGTGAACCTGTGCTCGCCCGCCTCCTTTGGGGCTTCTCCACCAGCCAGTTTCCACTTTTTGTTAAATACCTCCCTGATAGGGCACGAAGTACCCTCCCTCAGACAGGGCTTTGGGTGTCACCCCTCGTGGGAGCGCAGGGCTGCCTCCCCAGACTGTGCCCTGAGGCAGACAGTGTCCTGAGGCGGGCAGTGCCCTGAGATAGGCATGCCCTGAGGCACTGGCGCTTCTGTGACCCGCTTGTAACTTCTGCCCTCGGGAGGCACCCAGGGCCACTGCTTTCCAGCACTCCCTGAGGGTAACAGCTGGCGTAAGAGCACGTTTGAGCAAATCACTTTTTTTAAAATTAAATATGTATGTATGTGTGTATGTATGTATTTTCAGTTTGGTCAGAGAGGGACAGAGTGAGAGAGAAGGAAAGTGAGAAAGCAAACCAACAGGTCTGAGACTCAAACTGTGGTCAGCCATGTGGGAGTTCCAGCACCCTTAACTACCATGCCACCTGCTGGCCCCGCAGAGCACTCTTTTTTTAATTTTAAGAATTATTTTATTACTTAATTCCATTTATTATTATTATTTTTAAAATTTGACCAGAGAGAGACAGACAGAGAAAGGGAAAGCCGCCAGGTCCAGGATGTGAACTATGGTCGGCCATGTGGGTGCCCAGCACCCCAGCCCCCTTGCAGCCCCTAACAAAGCACTCTTGAAACACCACATCGTTCATCCTGCAAACTGCAAGGCTGGTGGTATCCCTTCCGTTTCGCAGGCGAGGAAGCTGGGTCCCGAGCTAACGGAGTGGCCCTCTGAGACCAAGCCTCACCAGCTGCACCCTCGTCCCTGCCCTGCCCCGGCCCGGCCCCCATAAGCCCACGGCCTCCTGTTCTCGTCCCCCAGGGTTCCATGTGATCCCCACCATCTCGAGCATCGTCCCGGAGAGCTGCCTGCTCATCGTGGTGGGGCTGCTGGTGGGCGGCCTGATCAAGGGCGTGGGCGAGACGCCCCCCTTCCTGCAGTCAGACGTCTTCTTCCTCTTCCTGCTGCCGCCCATCATCCTGGACGCCGGCTACTTCCTGCCGCTGCGGCAGTTCACGGAGAACCTGGGCACCATCCTGATCTTCGCCGTGGTGGGCACGCTGTGGAACGCCTTCTTCCTGGGCGGCCTCATGTACGCTGTGTGCCTGGTGGGCGGCGAGCAGATCAACAACATCGGCCTCCTCGACAGCCTGCTCTTCGGCAGCATCATCTCCGCCGTGGACCCCGTGGCTGTCTTGGCCGTCTTCGAGGAGATCCACATCAATGAGCTCCTGCACATCCTCGTCTTCGGGGAGTCCCTGCTCAACGACGCTGTCACCGTGGTGAGTGGCTGTCCCTCTCATAGCCAGACCCACGGTGCAGCCCAGGTCTGCACCGGCGGGAGTCCTTCACCTGGCACTGAGCCGCGACGGGGACCGATGTCCACGCCTGTCCCTGTGTGCTTCCCGGCCGCTGGCGTGGTCACCGGGCATGGTTACCTCCCTCACAACTCATGCCAACATAGGGAAGTGCCCTTGGGCCCTCAGCAGCCACCCGCGGTGTCAGGTCCAACAGCTCCGAGGTGTCGCCAGCCGCAGGCCAGTCTGTGGCCAAGGCAGGCCTGTCTGACTCTGCGCCTGGGCCCTTCCCTAGCCAGGCCATGTGTTCCCTCTGTGACTTGCGTTTTGACGTGCTCTTGGGCAGATTTCTGATCCTCTTCTTGTCTCAGTTTATTTTTTACAGGACATTTAATCTCTGAGGGGCCTTTCTGCTCTCATGTTAGCTGTCTTTTATTTTTAGGTTTTTATCATAGGGCACATGTGCTCGCTAGAGAGAGACTGACAGAGACAGTGAGAAGGAAAGGAGAAATCATCCTTGGGGGTGTCCGTGCCACAACCCCTTCTCCGCTCTCCTTTTGGGCACACAGGCACATGCTCTAGGTGCCATTTCAAGCCTCCAGGTCCGGGGCTCAAACTGCGGGTGGCCATGTGGGAGTCCAGTGCCTTAGCTACCAGGCCGCTTGCTGGCCCCAGGGTGTACCTTTTGAACAGAGCCTAGGGAAACCTGCCTTGCCCTGTAAACCCACGAAGGGTGACAAGTGAAAGGGGCCGCTTGCTTGTGCTGTGACTTAGAGCAAGTGGCTGCCTCTTAGCCTGACCTGCGGCCGCTGCGGAGTAGCCGTGTGTCAGTGCTTTCCTTGGTGAGGACAGGCCCCCAAGTAGGTCTGTCTGTGACAGTGCTGTGTGGGCCTGCACACGCCCTTCCGGCTGGTTTCCACAGGAAGCCTGAGTGTGCACACGCACACGCAGTCCATGTTACGGACACACCTCTATCCCTCTCAACCAGACCCCGCATGGAGCAACCTCACACACAGGAAACACAAGGACACGCGTGCACATGCGCCCCAGCCCCTCAGGAGCAACACCTCAAACTAGAGACAGGCCACGGTGCCCAGCACCTCCACCTCAGCTCCCCTTCCTGCCCGCCTCCTCGCAGCTCCTCGGGGAGCCAGGCAGAGCAGCAGCTGGCCCGATAGGCGGGCGTCCGTCCTGCGTCCCGCCCTGGTTACCACACGAGCCTGTTTTCCCCTCTGAGACAAGGGCAGCTGCACCGGCTGTCACCCTTTTAGGACCCGTGCCCTCTGAGGCCTGTGGGTCTAGTGGGTGCCGAAGATAGACCCTCCCCATGGGACGTGGGAGGGGGTTCAGCGGGCACTGCCAGGCAGCACTGTTCTGTCACATGGTTCCTCAAGTCCCCTGCATGTCACCCAGGGCAGCAGTAGAGGTTGTCGGTGTGCGGAGCACTTGCCGTGTGGACACGTGTTGTTGGTTTGTCGAGCACTCTCTGTGTGGACACGTGTTGCTCACCAGTCCACACAGCAGCTCTGTGAGGTTGGTGCGGTCATGATCCCAGCTTTCCAGATGAGAACTCTGAGGCACCGAGAGATTAAGTCACCCACCCAAGGTCACATTCGCCTGCAAGTGATGTGCTGGTGACCAGGTCTACGTGGTCTGAGTCCAGAGCTCAAACACCGACCACTGGGCCATGAGGACCCCGAGCCCTTAGGAGTGAGTGTAGCAGCTGTGTGCAGCAAGCTGTCCCTCCTGGCAGCCCAGCTGGTCTCCCAGGTGACTGTGGTCCAAGCACTTGGGGTCCTGGTCTGTCTGAGGACTCCCTTTCTGCCTAGACCACGTCAGGCCTTTCTGGCACTCGGAGTGAGTATGGCACCCTGGTTTCCAGGCAAGAGCTGTGGGGTCGCAGGTCCGTGCCCCACCTCACAGGTGTTGCTATGACCAGGGTGAAGGTCATCGAAGTGCCACTGAGCCCCTGGCGGCAGTGAAGCACCGGGTGGTGAGCACACCTCGGCTGCCTTTCTGTGCCCCTGAACTGGGCTGTCTGTCCCAGCCTGGGAGCTGGTTAAAGGGCAGTTTCCAGCCCCCGACATTGAGAAGTCCTGTCCTACTGCGCGGATGGAGAGACGAGACCTAGAGCAGGCTGGCTTGCCCGGCATCGTTAGTGGGCAGCAGACTCAGTCCCTGCAGCAGCACCCCTAGGCGCAGTCCCAAGCGTGGTCCCTTCCTTGTCTGACACCCCTCACCAGAGCTGCAGAGTTGATAATGTTTTCACCTGCATTTTTCCCCCTAGAATTATTTACTTAATTTTACTTATTACTACTATTATTTTAATTTACCGTAGGGTACATGTACTCACCAGAGAGAGAAAGAGAGAGAAGGAAAGTGAGAGTGCAAGCTGCCAGGTCTGAGTCTCGAACTGTAGTCATTCATGTGGGAGTCCAGTGCCTTAACCACCATGCCCCTTGCTGGCCCCTATTATCGGCATTTTACAGCTGGTAAAACGGGCTAGTTTGCTGTGTGTCCTCAGAGTGGCGCAGCGCTGGCGTCTGGCTGAGTTTGAGCTTTGGGTCCGCCCGGCATGCTGAGCCCGAGCTGGGCCCCTGTCCCAGGCCATGGCTGTGGGTGCCTGACTGGCACGAGGGTTTCTCGCTGCCGCATGGCCTCTTCCTGTGCCAGGTTGGCCACGGGGTGGGCTGCCCAGGGGCACCTGGGGAGCTGTGGGTGCCCTCCCCACCAGCCTGCACTCCCCCAGGTCCTGTACCACCTCTTTGAGGAGTTTGCCAACTACGACCACGTGGGCATTGTGGACATCGTCCTCGGCTTCCTGAGCTTCTTCGTGGTGGCCCTGGGCGGGGTGTTTGTGGGCGTGGTCTACGGGGTCATCGCGGCCTTCACCTCCCGCTTCACCGCGCACATCCGCGTCATCGAGCCGCTGTTCGTCTTCCTCTACAGCTACATGGCCTACCTGTCGGCCGAGCTCTTCCACCTGTCGGGCATCATGGCGTGAGTCGGGGCGCGGCAGTGGCTGGGAGCCCCACGCTCATGGGTCATAAGAGCTCTGCAGATCCACTGGTGGCCACTTAAGTGACCAGGGTCCTCAGGGCCTTCTGAGAAGGGCGCTTCTGGGTTCTGTGGGATCTTGGAATCTGGCTCTGAGCAGGTGAGGCCGGAGTGGATGCAGGTATGGCCTGGCTGCCCTGGGTTAACGTCCCAGGAGTCTCAGCCTGCCCCTCCGCCCTGAACTCGTGTCAGAGGGGGAGTCCTGTGGATGGAGCTGTTCACGGCACCATCCTCTCCTCCCTCCATGGAAGGCCTGAGGCCTCCTCTGGGTCCCAAAGCGGGGGAATGGGGTCTGGGAACAGTGAGGTACGAAGGGCTCCCATTGGAGCGCCTGCGAGGGCAGAGCTGGGCTGGACTGGGGTTCAGGGTGACGGCGAGGAGGCCTGGCCGAGGAGCAGCACCCAGGAGGGTGCTGGGCTGGAGGACCTGGGCTGCTGCTTGGATCAGAGGTCCCCATGGAAGCCTCGAACTCTGGGCCTGCCATGCTGTCGTAGGCCGGGAGCATTGACTCGGGCAGGACAGGCGGAGAGGCAGGGAGGAGAGGCTTTGGAGCTGGACGGACCCTCCTCTGTGGTTGTTCTACTTTATTTTTTGTGGTCATGATAAAGTGTGCGCACACACGAGAGGGAGGGGCGCACTCTCGACGTCTCGCAGAGCCTCAGCTCCTTGGGGGCGTGGGTGCCCTGGTGAATAGCCCCGTATTGTCAAGCCGACCTAGAGGTCGGAGGTCACAGTTGGCCTGATGGCTTCCTGCACCGCAGTTAAGTGTTACCCACAGGGCCTCATCTGGACCTTAGCTCTGCCTTGCTGGTGGTGAGTGGACAGGGGCTGCTCTCTAAGAGTCACGGTCCCCTGTGCTGCAGGGTCAGGGTAGACTGCAGCCTGCCCTCGAGGCCGGCGGGGGGTGGGACACGCCTGGCAGTGAGGAGCCCTCAGAGAGGGCTAGATCTGAACCCTGAACCCTGAACCCTGCCTTCTTGACCCCAGGCTCATTGCCTCAGGCGTGGTGATGCGTCCCTACGTGGAGGCCAACATCTCCCACAAGTCCCACACCACCATCAAGTACTTCCTGAAGATGTGGAGCAGCGTCAGCGAGACCCTCATCTTCATCTTTCTGGGCGTCTCCACCGTGGCCGGCTCCCACCACTGGAACTGGACCTTTGTCATCAGCACTCTGCTCTTCTGCCTCATCGCTCGTGTGCTAGGTGAGGGCCGGTGTGTCACGTGCAGGGACCGGGCTGTGGTGCATATGTCACGTGCAGGGACCGGGCTGTGGTGCATATGTCACGTGCAGGGACTGGGCTGTGGTGCATGTGTCACGTGCAGGGACTGGGCTCTCTGGCTGCAGTGTGTCACATGCAGGGATCAGGCTGTGATGCGTGTGTCTTGTGCAGGGACCGGGCTCTCTGGCTGCAGTGTGTCCTGTGCAGGGACCGGGCTGTGGTGCATATGTCACGTGCAGGGACTGGGCTGTGGTGCATGTGTCACGTGCAGGGACTGGGCTCTCTGGCTGCAGTGTGTCACATGCAGGGATCAGGCTGTGATGCGTGTGTCTTGTGCAGGGACCGGGCTCTCTGGCTGCAGTGTGTCCTGTGCAGGGACCGGGCTGTGGTGCATATGTCACGTGCAGGGACTGGGCTGTGGTGCATGTGTCACGTGCAGGGACTGGGCTCTCTGGCTGCAGTGTGTCACATGCAGGGATCAGGCTGTGATGCGTGTGTCTTGTGCAGGGACCGGGCTCTCTGGCTGCAGTGTGTCCTGTGCAGGGACCGGGCTGTGGTGCATATGTCACGTGCAGGGACTGGGCTGTGGTGCATGTGTCACGTGCAGGGACTGGGCTCTCTGGCTGCAGTGTGTCACATGCAGGGATCAGGCTGTGATGCGTGTGTCTTGTGCAGGGACCGGGCTCTCTGGCTGCAGTGTGTCCTGTGCAGGGACCGGGCTGTGGTGCATATGTCACGTGCAGGGACTGGGCTGTGGCTGCAGTGTGTCACGTGCAGGGACCGGGCTCTCTGGCTGCAGTGTGTCACGTGCAGGGACCGGGCTCTCTGACTGCAGTGTGTCCTGTGCAGGGACCGGGCTCTCTGGCTGCCTTGTGTCAGAGGCTCCGGCTGCCCCAGCAGTGTCATTGGCACACATGCCCATGCCCTACCTCTGTGGGCTGACGCCATGATGGCCTGTGTAGGGGGAGCCTCTGCTCATGCCAGGCTGTTCTCTGCACAGTGGTATGTGTCAGATGAAGGAACCCCTGAGACCTTAACTTGGGGCCTGCTGGTTTTCTGAGGAAGGGACTGAGGCCCCAGACCCAGACCCATGGCCCTGCAGCACAGATGCGCAGACAGTGTGAGACTTCCAGCCCAGCCTGAGCTCCCTGCCCAGCGAGGGGCCAGCCTCAGGCCCTCAGACCCTCTGCCCTCAGTGACTGGAGTGATGAGGTCCCTTTCTGTCTGGGTCTCACACACCTCTCTAAGTGAGGGTTAGTCTGTGGCCCCTCGGCTGGGGGCCGTGTTGAGTTGGCATGCCTTTCTTTTAATTTGTATAGGGTGTGTGTACTTGTCACGGAGACAGACAGGGAGCTCACGCCCCCAGGAAGATGGCCATGCAGCAGTCTCTTCTCTGTGCTGCTTGTGGCATTTTGGGCACCCATGCAACATGCCTGGAATGTTCTAGAACTGCTGGGTCGAGGACTTGAACCGCACAGTCAGTCATATGGGATCCAGCGCCCTAAGCACCACGCCACCTGCTGGCCTAGTCCTCCGCACCTTAAGCTGAAGTTTTGAAAGTAGAAAGTAGAATAGTGGCCCTGAATATGTGCATGAGAACCGCCCACGACAGGTGAAGGGTCTGTTGCACCTTTTCTCTCTCCCCTCCCACCTCTGGCCCCTGGACACCTCTGTTTGCCCCCAGGTTGAGAAAGCCCTCAGGGTCCTCTCAGCTCTTGGACCAAGGGCCTGGCGGTGGTGGGCTTAGTGGGGGCTCCCTGATGTGTGAGGCCTGACCGCTCGCTGCCCCTTCCCCGGCAGGTGTGCTGGGCCTGACCTGGTTCATCAACAAGTTCCGCATCGTGAAGCTGACCCCCAAGGACCAGTTCATCATCGCCTATGGCGGCCTCCGAGGCGCCATCGCCTTCTCTCTGGGCTACCTGCTGGACAAGCACCACTTCCCCATGTGTGACCTGTTCCTCACCGCCATCATCACCGTCATCTTCTTCACTGTCTTTGTGCAGGTGCGCGCCGTAGGGAGAGGAACTGGGGCCATGCTCACTTGCTGTGTGACCTTGGGCAAGGCACACCCCCCTCTGGACCTCGGTTTCTTTAACTGTAGAGAGAATCGTGACACCGAGTCGTGAACGGCCCGGTCAGAACGTAGTGACCGGAGGCTGCCCAGCTTTCGCAGAAACCCAGATGACCTTAAGGGAAGTGGGTAAAGTCCAGTGTTGGACTTCACACCAACCCGGTGTAGGGCTTCGGGTGAGGGTTTCCTGTCTTGGCTGTTTCTGCATCTTTTTTTATTTGTTTGCTTTTTTTTTTTTTTTTTTTGAGAGGTTTTTGCTATAGGGCGTGCATGCTCGCCGGAGAGACACAGAGAGAGAGAGACAGAGGCAGAAAGTGAGAAATCACCCACTGAGGGGTGGCCACTGCAATCCCTTCTCCATTGGAAACACCCACCTCTTAGGGCCGTGGGGACTGAAGCGCTAATGCTCGTGGGACACCTACCCCGGCCTATCCCCGGGCAGACCCGCAGTGGGTCAGCCGCTGCTGCAGTGGGGGTCCTGCCGTC
>NW_006159950.1:511046-512607 GCF_000334495.1 Tupaia belangeri chinensis
TTGTTTCTGCTTTTTTTTTTTTTTTTTTTCTTTTTTTTTTTTTTTTTTTGAGAGGTTTTTGCTATAGGGCGTGCATGCTCGCCGGAGAGACACAGAGAGAGAGAGACAGAGGCAGAAAGTGAGAAATCACCCACTGAGGGGTGGCCACTGCAATCCCTTCTCCATTGGAAACACCCACCTCTTAGGGCCGTGGGGACTGAAGCGCTAATGCTCGTGGGACACCTACCCCGGCCTATCCCCGGGCAGACCCGCAGTGGGTCAGCCGCTGCTGCAGTGGGGGTCCTGCAGTCCTTGCGGGAGACCGGGCAGAGGTCACTGTCCTGACTCCTTGGGGTTCAGAGTGAGGCTGAGATGGAGCCTGCACACGAGCCCAGGCCCGGGCTGCATGGGCAGTCTCCGGAGGAGCAGGCCTTAAGGACCAGCCTTTGTGTAAGTGCTGGAGTGGAGATGGGCGTTGGAACGCCTGCCCTGAGAGGCTGGAGACCTCGTGAGGACATCCCAGCCTCAGGGGACTGAGGGCAGGGTGGAGGCCTAGCGTCCTGCCTGGGCCGCAGAGCTGGAGTGCCTGATGCCCCGCCTCCCCAGGGCATGACCATCCGGCCCCTGGTGGACCTGTTGGCGGTGAAGAAGAAGCAGGAGACCAAGCGCTCCATCAACGAGGAGATCCACACGCAGGTGCGGCCCGGCTGCCGGAGTCCAGGGTGCAATAGAAAGCGGGACAGCTGGGCGACACCACCCACTCTGCCTCCCCCACCCGCTCCTCCCTGGCCTAAACCCAGTGGTCCTCACTCTTGAGGGTCTGGCTGCAGGGAAGGGGAGGCATTTTCACTGAAGGCAGCGTGGGGCAGGCACCTCCCCCTGTAGCCAGCCTAACTGGCTTTGCTTTTTGGCTTTCCTACTTCTGTGGAACCTTAGAAAGTTGCTTAACCTCTCTGAGCCGTGTGACGCTAGCGTCCTGCCATGTCTGCCTCCTGTTGAGCTTGTCCCAGGCACAGTCCTGGCTGGAGTGGGGGTTTAGCCAGGCCCAGGGGGCAGAGGGTCTCTAGAGCTCCTCTGCTGAGCTGCTGGACTCAGGATGTGTGGGGTGTGGGCGCCACCTCCTGGCTGCTCCTGGAACTGCAGGGCTGGGTGGTGTACCGCTACAGTGTGGTGGGAGGGAAGAGCCCAGCAGTGAGCCTTGACTTGGCCCTGGGCCCATTTCAGTTCCTGGACCACCTTCTGACAGGCATCGAGGACATCTGTGGCCACTACTTCTGCTGAGCTGCTGGACTCAGGATGTGTGGGGTGTGGGCGCCACCTCCTGGCTGCTCCTGGAACTGCAGGGCTGGGTGGTGTACCGCTACAGTGTGGTGGGAGGGAAGAGCCCAGCAGTGAGCCTTGACTTGGCCCTGGGCCCATTTCAGTTCCTGGACCACCTTCTGACAGGCATCGAGGACATCTGTGGCCACTACTGCCACCACCACTGGAAGGACAAGTAGGTGCCAGGATGGCGGGCAAGGGCAGGGGGTCTCCCGCACTGGAGTAGCAGCGGCTGCACCCCGCCCCCACCCCGCCCTCTCCC
>NW_006159950.1:512696-515026 GCF_000334495.1 Tupaia belangeri chinensis
CTGCCCCAGCCCCTACCCCTGCCTTCTCCCTCCTCCCAGGCTCAACCGGTTCAACAAGAAGTATGTGAAGAAGTGCCTGATTGCGGGGGAGCGCTCCAAGGAGCCCCAACTCATCGCCTTCTACCACAAGATGGAGAGGAAGCAGGCCATCGAGCTGGTGGAGAGTGGGGGCGTGGGGAAGATCCCCTCTGCAGTCTCCACTGTGTCCATGCAGTGAGTGCACATCCACCCAGTCGGCGAGGGCCCTGCCTCGGGGTGGGGGGGTGGGGCGCCAGCTGCAAACACCAAGGCCGTCCGGCTGCAGGGTTTTCTGGGGACCGACCCTGCACCCTGTCATCCCAGGAACATCCACCCCAAGACCCTCCCTCCTGAGCGTGTCCTGCCAGCCCTGTCCAAGGACAAGGAGGAGGAGATCCGTAAAATCCTGAGGAACAACTTGCAGAAGACTAGGCAGCGGGTGAGGCCACTCCCCAGCTGCTCCCCATGCAGGAGCCCCATCCCCTGCCCAGTCTGAGCCCACGCCCAGCACCCCCACACACATGCCCTGAGCCTCCAGCCCTGGCCCTCAGGCCCAGCTCCCAGGGCCGCCCTGCCTGACAGTTGCCCCCCCACAGCTGCGGTCCTACAACAGACACACGCTGGTGGCCGACCCCTACGAGGAGGCCTGGAACCAGATGCTGCTCCGGAGACAGAAGGCCCGGCAACTAGAGCAGAAGGTGTGTGCCCGGCCTGGCGTGTGTGCCTGCCTTCTTGGACCCAGGCTCTCCTCCTCCCTGTAGCCCGCCCAGTCTGCCCAGACCCTCTGAGCGACTGTGCCCATGCTAGGAACGGAGCTCAGCTGCTGGAGCTCCTCAGTTAGGGTTTGGGCTGCCCCTGGGACCTGCAGAGCACACAAGTCTGAGCTAAGGCGTGGTGAGGGAGAGGTGGTCACGAGCCCCTCTGCAGCCTCCACCATCTCCGTGCAGTGCCCACACCCCTGCCCAGGGGCTGGGCCAGTGGAGGAGGGGTGGGCTTAAGGAGCACAGAGAAGGTACTAGCCAGACCTGGTCCTGAGGTAGGGCTGAGGGGAGAGGAGAAGAGGTTGGGGTCAAGGGTCAGGGTCAGGGATCAGGTCTGGCCTTCTGGATAAAGTTGTTGGGAGTAGTGACTCCCATAGGGACCCCAAGGAAAGAACAAGGTTTTGGGCGAAGGTCAGGGTACTGGGGCCTCCCATGGTTAGGTGTCCACTCCTGAGACTGGGCAATGCAGGAGGGGTGGGAACTGCCCCTGGAGATTGCATAGGCCCAGGACCCCTGGAAATGCCGGCATGGGTGCCGCAGAGGAGCCCGGGGAGGGGCTGCCCAGAGGGTGCGGGCGCTCGCGAACTGGCGTGGTGCTGAGCAACAGGGACCCTGCCTGGCTGCCTGCCCACCTGGTGGCTCTTGTCAGATCAACAACTACCTGACGGTGCCGGCCCACAAGCTAGACTCGCCAACCATGTCTCGGGCCCGCATCGGATCAGGTAAGGCCTGGAGAGGGGCCTCGGGACTGGGTATTGGGTGCCACCTCCTGGGGATGAGAGACGGGAAGGGTAGGCCTCGAGCTGGGGCTGGGGGTCACCAGGGGTGGCAGGCCCTGCCCATCCCCAGGACAGAGGAGCTCAGTGGGGCTGCTGGAGAGGGGCATGAGGGGAGTAGGGTAGGTGGGCTTGGCAGGAAGGCAGAGCTCCCCTGGAGGTCCTGGCGTGGGCTTTCACCTGGGCCAGGCCTGGGCCACAGTCTGGGAAGAGGAACCGTGACGTGGGGGACGGGTCATAAGCCCCTGTGGACGAAGCCCTGAAGCCTGTGGGCGGCTGCCCTCCTGAGGGCACTGAGGCACTGCTGGCCGGGCTCGGGCAGCCTCGTGGGGTGGAGCCCACCCAGCTTGTGCCCTGGTTTTGGCCCCAGACCCACTGGCATACGAGCCGAAGGCCGACCTGCCCGTCATCACCATCGACCCGGCCTCCCCGCAGTCGCCCGAGTCCGTGGACCTGGTGAATGAGGAGCTGAAAGGCAGGGTCTTGGGGCTGAGCCGGGACCCAGCAGGCATGGCCGAGGAAGACGGGGACGAGGACGGGGGCATCGTGATGCGCAGCAAAGAGCCCTCGTCCCCAGGCACCGATGACGTCTTCACCCCTGGGCCGAGCGACAGCCCCAGCTCCCAGAGGATACAGCGCTGCCTCAGCGACCCAGGCCCCCACCCTGAGCCCGGGGAGGGGGAGCCTTTCATCCCCAAGGGGCCTTAGCACCAGATGTAGGCACAGACACTCCCACCGAGCAGGGGCTGCTGGGGACTCCCCTGCCCTTCCTGAC
>NW_006159950.1:516097-534515 GCF_000334495.1 Tupaia belangeri chinensis
GTAGTCCAGCCCCCTCCCACTAGCACCGCCCACCCGGTCCGGTCAGCAGGGCAGAACTGCTGGGGCTGGTGAGGTGGCCTCATTCCGGGTCCAGGCCCCTCCCACACTGGACTCGGGTCTCTGTCACCCCCCTCATTCAGACCAGTCTTAGATTCTAACCAAAGAGCCTCTGGCTCAGCCATGGTCCTACCAGGAAGGGAAGAAACTGAGGTATCCCTTGGTGAGACCTCAGGGGACACACCAGGATGACAGGCATGTGGCTGGGGGAGACTGGGACCAAGGCAGCCCCACCTCCCTCCTGGCTCCATCACCCTGGCCAGTCCCTGACTCCTCGCTCAGAGCTGCAGGCCGAGGGCACCTCTGAGCTGCTCTGGCTGGGCTGGGCATTGTGGACAGGGTCGTGACTCGGGGTTCTCCTAACCGCTCTGTGGGGCCAGAAGAGGAACCCAGGATGAGCTGCAGGGCGTGTCCTCCTGCGTCCCTGGGTGTTCTGCCTACAGGGGCCGACCAGAGCACTGCCCTGAACTCCTCCTCCAGACATCCGTCCCTCCTCACTCAGCTCGGCCTCCTCCGCCCTCCCTGCCTGCCAGGCTCTGAGCTGTTGCCCAAAGGCACTGACCTCAGAAGTGACCCCCAGCCCCAGTCCACTCTGGCCTTACAAGTACGAGGCCTCCTAGTGTGTTCCCGCTGGTGTGTTCTTCTTTCTCACTTCCTTGGCTGGGTTGAGCCCTGGAGCCTCTCGCTTGGGTGCACCACACCTAGCGTGCCGGCATGCCCAACTCCACCGAAAAGACCTCCTTGAACTGAGGGGCCAAGGCTGTTGGATTGGGTGGAGTACTGGACCCCAAGGCCTTTGCTCAGACACACTCCCTGAGCCCCCAACTGCCACCATGGCCAGTCCCAGGCCTATGGGTGTCTGTCCCCGCCCCCCAGGACACTCCCTTCCCAACGCTGTGCAATAGTGGAGCGTCCTTCCTGGTGGACTGGGCTGTGGGTGCTCAGCCCAGCCTCCTCTCTGTGCAAGTGCTATTTTGGGCAGGGGTCATCCGCAAAGGTGACATCGACAACCATGCACAAAGCCACCGCAGCTGCTGCCGCTCTGCCGCCTGTACAGAAGAAACGGGATCTTTTTCATACTCTAATAAATCAATGTGAGTTTTTGGTAGCGTTGGGGCCACTTCCTGGGGGCAAGGGGCTTGAGGAAGGAGAGTGGTCCGGGGCCTGAGCACGTGGGCAAAGGCTGGCACAGACATCAGGTTGTCAGGTGCTGGGGCAAGGCCTGCCGTGTGCCAGAGATGCGGGGGAGAATCCAGAGCAAGCAGGGCTCTCCCGCCCTGGGGAGCCCTTGGCCCCATGGAGGAGCAGCACCCACAAGTGTCCAGGAGACGTGGGAAGCCCAGTGCGTTCGAGTGGCAGCGAGGAGGCTTTACTGACAAGTGACTCTCTAGGAGGAGACTGGAGAGGGGCTGAGGTTAGCCAGGTCGGCCGGACAGCAGGCCAGGCAGCGATGGAACCTTGCAGTCCACGGACAAAGCCCGGTCCCTATGCTAGGGCAGGCGAGAGCACTGCAGCCCTTGTGTCATCCCGCCGCCGACATAACCCCGCCAGCCTGGGCTGGAGTGTCGGCTCAGTGCAGCACCTCCAGGAGCGGCCACCAGAGGGCAGCGGGGCCTTGGCGCACACCCGGCCAGCCTGGGCCCTGAGTGTGGGAGATCTGGGGTGGCAGGACCAGCAGGACAGGAGGGGTGGAGCACGCCATCCATATCTGTGGTAACCCTGGTCCATCAGGAAAGGGACAGTAGCTCTGAGGGACACTGGAGATGTCATCTGAGAACAGTTGGGGATCATCCTCAGAGGTGCGGGCAGGGTGATGGGAACCGGCAGGGATGGGACCAGTGGTGCTCAGACTGCAGAGTCTCCAGGGTCCCAGACCAGGAGGCGTAGGAGGAGGGATGTCCACGGGACAGAACACAGCGCTGCCAGGGCGTGGGGAGTGGGAGTGGGGCTAGGGTTCTCGCTTGTCTCTGTTGCTGCTCTCCTTGGCTGGCCCGGCAGAACCGGCTGGAGAAAGCCAGTGCAGCGTCATGGAGCTTGGCCCACATGGCCAGCTTACACGGCGGGGAGCAGGTGTGGAGGAGCCGGGTGCCAAGCAAAGCCAGGCCTCTGCCCCTGAGCTTTCATCACTGTTCCCGTGATTGCCAGGGAGAGAGCAGAGAGTGCACCTCTAAGTGGGCTGTGGCCACGCCATGGTCCCTCCCCCATCTCCACCCTGTCAGTATTCCTGGTGTGAACACACATGTGCTAGCATGTTCTTTGGTCTGCTGGCACCATGATTCAGGGACCCAGCACCTAGGGACAGACTTCTGTGCTGTCTCGAGTGCCAGCCCACAGGCTTTCCTTGTGTGGAAAACGCTGGCCCCATTCCTCGGTGGTTACAGAATTTCTGATCGGAAAGAGTTGTGGAAATAGGTCGTGGAGGGGTCTTACCACATCATGGGTGGACTTCTAAATGGCTAATTCTGTTCTGTGACCTTCAAGTTATTTATTTATTTTGAAGGAGGGGAAAAATTAAACCCTCAGCTCTGAGGAGAAAAGTGAAGTCTCATCACAGCCTACCCTGTCATCCTGCACACCCCTGTCAGCCTTCAGTCCTGTTCCCCTTGATCCTGATTTAAAATGTCATTGCCAAGCTCTTTAAATAAGACCACAGGGGGACCAGCAGTTGGCGTCATGGCTATGTCACTGGATTCCCATGTAGTTGACTGCGGTTCAAGTCTCAGACCCAGTGGCTTGCGCGTGTGTGTGCGTGCCCAAGATCCCGAGAGGAGAATGGAGGAGAAGAGGTTGCGACATGGCCATCCCCCCTGGGGGTGATTTCTCGCTTTCTATTTCTCTGTCTTTCTGGTGAGCGCACGTACCCTATAGCAAAAAAAACTCTCAAAAAAAGAAAAAAAAAAAGGCCACAGGGGGCCAGCAGGTGGCTTGGTAGTTAAGGTGTCTGATCCCACATGGCTGAGTCTCCCTGTCTCTCGGTCTCTCTCATCCTGTCCAGGAAGAGTCATCCCTCTCTCTATATATCTCTATCTCTTTTTTGGCAAGTGCTTGTGCCCTGTGGCAAAAACCTAAAACAAAACAAAATACACCAGGTGTGTGTGCGTGCCCAAAATCCAGAGAAGGGATTGCTCTGTGGCCATCCCCTAAGGGATGATTTCTCATTCTCTTTCTCTCTCTCTCTCTCTTTCTATAGGTGCCCTATAGAAAACTTTAAAAAATAAAAGAATAAAAAAGCCAAGGGACACAAGCAGCAACTGAGAACTGCTGCAGTGTCCCCCTGGGGCTGGCTACAGGCCATGGTGCCCCTACACCCTTCCCCCATCTGCCAGACTGGCTGACAGGCTCCTGTCCGCCCTGGCCCTATCTCCCGTGCTGCTCAGTCCTGTCAGGGTCTTGGTTTGCTGGGCTGCCCAGTTTCCCATGACTGTCCTTACTGGACAGGGAGACTGGTACCCCATGAGCCCCTGGGTCCCTGTCAGCTCGCTCCGGCACTCATGTCACAGGACTGACCCTCCTCCTGATAACCTAGCTCGCTGTCCTGATACAGCCAACCCCTTCCTGCCTTTGGTTCAGCAACATACAGAGCCCAACCGTTGGCGGACGTGGCACTTCCACACCTGTTCCCCGGAGGAAGCATCTCTCCTTCGGGCAGGAGGACCCCAGTCCTACTGAACTCAAAGTCGGGATAGCAAGCAAAAGCCCTTCATGATCATGCAGAGGAGCAGTGATAAGGGCCACTCATGTCTGGATGTTGGCCCCGATTAGGAGCCCTTGAGCAACCACTGTGGGCAGCCTCCTAGCCAGCACAGCCACTGCTTCTGCTGGTACCGCTGAGCCCAGCGTGTTCCGTGGGTGGACCCTTGCTTGCATCCTTCACGTAGCAGAGAGGAGGCCCCACCTGGGACAGCAGAGTGACCGTGGGGTACCCTGTAATGCCCATCTGGGACAGCGGAGTGACCGTGGGGCACCTTGAAAAGTCTAGGACGAGGTGCCGGCAGAGGCCGTGCAGGCGGGGAAGAAGGCCTGTCAAGAGTGCGTGTTTGTTACATGACGCAGTGCTGGGGAGGTGGGTCAGCACAGTCAGCTGTGTGCGATGGGTACTGGCTGGCCCTCTAAGACAGGGAGTCTTAAGTTTCAGGTCTCAGGAGCCCTTCACACTCAGAAATGATCCTGGACCCCAAAGCATGTTTGTTTCTGTGTTATGTCTTTTGATATTACTACATTAAAAATTAAAGCTTTAGGGGCCAGCAGGTGACATGGTGGTTAAGGCACTGGATCCCACATGGGAGATAGAATAGTTTGAGTCCTAGACCTAGCTGATTGAGGACCATGCTGAGTGGATGTGCATGTGTGCCTAAAATTTCAAGAGGAGAAGGGAGTGTGGTACAGCCGTGCTCCCTGGGGACTGATTCCTCACTGTTTCTCTCTGGCCAGTGCATGCACTGTATAGCAAAAGCAAACACGAAATTAAAACTCTAAAATATTAGGTCTCGGAGGCCAACAGGTGGTGTGGCGGCTAAGGCATTGGACTCTCACATGGCTGACCACAGTTTGAGTCCTGGACCTGGTGGCTTGCCTTCTCACTTCCTCTCTCTCTCTCTGGTCAAATTAAAATAAATTAATTAATTTTGAAAAATTAGGTCTCCAGGAAAGTCATATGTTTTTCTCTGCAAAAACGTGTCATGACTTTCCTGATAACTCAGTCATTTAAAACTAATAAACCCATTCATGTTCATATAAATAACATTTTTAATGAAGATTTTTTTCAAAACAAAAATTATGAGAAGAGTGACATTGGACTTTTTTTTTTTTTTCATATCTCATTAGAATTTAGGTTAATAAAATATAGCTAGGGTCCCCAGAATTGAAAGTCTAAAGCGGGCCTCACCGGCTGAAACCGCACGTATGTCTTCAAAGCTGGCAGTGGCCAGGAGAGTCTTTTCTTTCTTTTTTAAAAAAATTATTTATTTCTTCTGCGAGAGAAAGAGCACATGGTGTGAGCAAGGCACCACCAACAGGGCCTTCATGTCTCAATCAACATTCAGACCCAGCCAGCCTGGATCACAGGCACACCTGTGCCTGCGTGCTCATGGAGGTCTTGGGACTCAAACCCAGGACCTTCACGTGGGTGCAGTATTAGCACCATACCACTACTGGCCCAGGAGGGGCTTTCTCACATCACATCACCCTGACAATGACTTCTGCCTCTCCTACATGCAAGGGCCCCTGGAGTACGCTGGGCCCACCCAGATGGTTCAGGGTTATCTCCCTGTTTTTAAGGCCAGCTGACAGCAACTTCAATTCCATCTGCTATTTTAGTTCACCCTCTGCCATGTGACTTGTGTGGGTCGCAGGGATTAGAACATGGACGTTTTGGAGAACCATTATTTTGCCTGTCACACCTCGCTGCCACCATGGCCACGATGTATGTGTTCACTGAACAAGAGCCATGGGGCAAGGGCAGCTGTCCTGGCCCTGCTTACAGAGGGCTCCTCCCCGGTCACTTGGGGCTGGTCTCTGTCTTAGCTCAGGTCCTTGACCCGCCCCGCTGGCGACTGCTCAGGAGCGTGTGTAGACAGGCCTCCGTTATCTCCCCCATGCCGTGGGTAAGCCATATGGTCAGAGGCCCCACCCACTGCTTTGAGGCGCCCTAAGTGAGGCTGCCATGCCCAGGGCCGTCTGTGGTGTGCTAACAGCCATGCCGACGGGTCTGGAAAGCATGCCTGTGCCTTTTCCTCAGTGTGAGCTGGCCCTGGAACCACCAGGAGTGGGTGGAGGGAGCAGAGGCGTGAGGTGGTGCCTTTTGGACCTGCTCAGCCTGATCTCACGGACACTTCAATAACAGAGGCTGCCAGACGTGTCCGAGATTAGGGTAGGGGTCCTGTGAGACCCACTGAGGTGCATGGGGGGTAACTCAGTGCCCCGCGCTCAGGCTATCGGCTCTGCTGTGCCCAGCTGTGAGCCAGGAGGGGCCTTCAGTGGAGAGTTGCCATTGGCAGACAAGGGCACGGCTCCATCCCAAATCTCAGTGGCTGGCGGTGATTCCCACTGGAGCAGGTCTGTGTGGGCTCTTCCTGCCACGGTGTCTCCCATGTCACACAGCTCACGTGGCAGCGCAACCTCTCAGCCTGGGCCTGTGCTCATGGGCTTCAGTAGGGGCGGAGCAAACCCAGAGTCCCATCAAAGATTTTGCCTCTTTTTTTGGCCGTGCCGTCTGTGCACTTGTTGGAGAGAGCCAGACTGAGACAGTGAGAGGGAAAGTGAGAAGTTACCCCATGGGAGATGGCCGTGCTGCGATGCATTCTCCTCCTTTCTCCTGGGATGGGGGGCATGCATGCATGGACCCGTGCCCCATGTGATTTTCAAGCCAACAGATGTCCAGGACTTGACCCGTGGTCAGCCACGTGGGAGTACAGTGCCTCAACCACCATGCCATCTACTGGCCTGACTCCTTGTAGTAGGCAGGATGAGGTTCAACAGCTTGTCTTTCCTGTTAGGGGCAATATCCTGACAGGCCTCAGGCCACTGGATTGCCTATAAACTTCACTGACCTGGCATGCCCCTGAATTTTTGTGGGTTTTAGTCTTTTGGCCTTTCAAGTCCTGGACCAGTGGCTTTAAAACATGCTGGGTGCATGTGCATGTGTACCCAAAAAGCCTGAGAAGAGAATGGAGAAGAAACGCCTGGGGGGTGATCTCTCCTCTCCCTGGTGAGTGTGTGTACCCTATAGCAAACTAAAAAAAAAAGTCCCATGTCTGGGGCCACAATCGCTGCTGCACCTGCCTTTGTAGTGATCTGCAGTCTGCCCAGGACCGGCCGGTTCTCACACCAGCCGAGGAGGTGAGTTAGACCGGGCCGTGACAGGGACGACGGCCTGTCCTTCCTTCAGGTCTTTAATGGTGGTACTAATTTCCAGAGTTCTCTTAGAGCTGCGGTATTACCTTTGGCTGGGTTTTTATTTTTTATTTGATTTATTTCCTCTGGAAGCAACAGAGACAAGAAAGAGAGAGACAAGAAAAAGAGGCAGACCCACCACACTGCATCCCCCAGCCCTGGGGGCCCACTGAGTCACCCAGGCTGACTCCACCTGTCACCTGCATCAATTCCCACTCTGAGCAGTGACCATGTAGAGTCTTGAATCTCCAGGGATCGCCATCAGATGGGAGCCAGGACTTCCTCCACTAGCAGAACACAGCTCCTGCCAGGGGGACCAAGGGGACCGCCATGGGTATGCTCATAGCAGCCCCATGGAGCTCTCCCTGAGTGGGACGGGTCTGCCCTCAGCCAGGGTCCAAGGAACTGATAGGAGCCTGTGAATCCTCATTAGAAAACTTGAATGAGCTTTCTGCCCACCACACCTAGTAGAGTTTTCTGCTATTTGAGTGCAGGATCAGTTGGGAGGCCTCCCGTGTCCATCATTCCTAGGGACCCGTGACCAATTAGCCATGACACTGATCTAGGGAGGTCAAGACCACTTTGTGTAAAAACCTCGTCTCCATCGTAGATGGCCACCGCCAGGCCTCTACCATTGTAGGCCCCTGTTTGTTGGTCTGGGTACCAAGAAGCCAAGTCCCACTGGGCCAGCCCCACTGGCCCAGGCTAGAGGGAAACAGCCCAGAGTGTCTGGGGAGCTCTGGAGGGACGCTGGGCAGAGCAAAGGCTCACACATCCCCACCTCGGCTTTCTCCGTGACTGGCCGGGGGTCCCAGCGCTTCCCTGCTCTGACTGGCCATCGCAGACTGGGGGCTACACCTGGGGCTCAGAAGAGCAGGGGAGAAGAAGCTGGGGTGTCCACATGACCCTGGTCACGGAGTGACGCCTGTGCAGCTCCTAGGTGTCATTACGTCATTCTATTTTGTATCTGAAAATGTCTGTAATAAAAATTTTCAAGAGAAGTGCTCATTGGATTTGCAAAAAGCACATCAACGACCGGTACAATCTCAGTGGACGAAGTCAGATGGAAGTGGGTGAAGGGCGAATGGAAAATGGACCTGAGCTCTCGCGGCCTCGCTTCAGAGCTAACGAAGAAAAGAAGGAACCACGGCCGTGCCAACTGTGCCCAATGTGGGCCCAAGGACAAGGCTATTAAATTCGTCATCCTAAACACAGTAGAGGCCGCAGCCGTCAGGGACATCTCCGAAGCAAGTGTCTTTGAAGGGTGCTTCCCCTCGCCCTCCGCCAAAGCCCATGTAAGGAGCAGAGTTTTAAGGACTGAAGAACTATCTGTCCTGTGGGAAAAAATAAAGCGCCGATTATACATTTAAAAAAAAAAAAGAAGAAAAGAAAAAAAAGAAAGTGGACCCAACAAATCTTAACTACCCATGAAAGGTTACAGTGTGGAGAGGGCAGTTGTAATAACTGGAGGAGGTGAGTGCAGGGCAACCCGGCCCTACGACTTCTCTCCGTGCAGGTGTTTTGTGTCATCCCCTTCCCTTGAGTTCTAGCAGAATGAGGAAGTACGATGGGGAATTGCTGTGATGAGGCTACATTATATGGCAGGGCTAATTTCACAGATATAATCGAGTTTCCTAAGAGGTGAACTTTGAGTAAATCAAAAGGGAGAGTATCTGGGGGGGGGGGGTTGGACCTAATCAGGTGAGCATTCAAAGAGAGGCTGTTGCTGACCTTGAGGGGGCCAAGCACCACCACCGTGTCGAGGAGCTCCAGCCCTGCAGTTGCAGGGAACTGAAGTCTGCCTGTGTTGTGGGCTCAGCGGGAAGACAGGAAGAGCCAGAGTTGGCAGGTTGGTGGAGGGAAGATGGGACAATGTATGATTAAAGGCTCTAGTGTCCTCGAGAGAGAATGAGGCGAGGTCCAGAAGACGACAAATCTAGAGTGGGAGACAGGGCGTTTGGGGAAAGAGGAAAAGGAACAAAATAGTTACCTGAGAGAGAAAGAAATTGTTTATTAGAAGAATAGTGAAGGCCTGGCCCCACAGCCTGGTGGTCAGAGGAGCTGTATCTGACATGGTCAACCACATGGTTTGAATCCTGGTCCTGGTGGCTGGAAAAGCATGCCAGGCACATGTACATCTCAAATAGATAAAGAACTCCTATGAGTCAGTAAAAGAAAAACACACTGGGAGAAAAACAAACCAATTAATTTAATACACTCTTCACACACATTGGATATCTATCCAAATGGCCAATATATAGAAAGTTCCTAACTCCATAGATAATCGGGGGAATGCAACACCTGTACTGCAATGCCAGCATCCACACAGCAGGTAGAATTCAAATGTCTGGCAGCACCCAGTGGTGTTCCAGGAGCTCTTAGACACTGCCACGCTCAGACTGCTCTTGGAGTCTGGTATTTCTGGCCAAGTGGTGTAAAAGTCGATGCCCCGTGGCCTCGCAACACCATTGCTGGAAAAAAGCCCTTAGAAGAGTGTCCACCATGTGCTAGGAGACATGTCTGAAATATCCGAGCAGACTTGTGTGTGGCATTCCAGACTGGAAACGATTCAAATCCCTATCAATAGTAAAGTAGATAAAGAAAAACTTTATAGTCATGCTATGGAATATTAAACAACAATGGAAGTAAACAAACTAGAACTTCACGAAACAAGGGATTGATGTTGTAAATCCAATACTGAGATGAAGACACAGCACCAGACACACTCAGGGAGATTCTTATATAAACGTCAGAACCAGAGAGGTCCGGTTGTATGCTCTTGGGATGGATAAACCAGAAAACCATAAAGCTACAAATGGCAGTCGAAGACAGAGTGAGTTCTCTGAGGAGGAGTAAGGGGTGGGGTGGGCGGGTGCTTGGGGACCTCACTGCAGCACCTCTTTTTTTTTTTTTTTGGGAGAGGTTTTTGCGATAGGGCGCGTGCGCTCGCCAGAGAGAGACAGAGAGACACAGAGAGACAGCGACAAATCACCCCCCAGGGGGGATGGCCACGCCACAATCCCTTCTCCGTTCTCTCGGGATTTTGGGCATGCACGCACACGTGCCCGGCGTGAGTTCTAAGCCACCAGGTTCGGGACGCGAACCGCGGTCAACTACGTGGGAGCCCAGCGACATAGCCATTATGCTAACTGCTGGTCCCGCACCTCACTCTTTTTATTTATTTATTTATTTATTGGAGAGGTTTTTTCACTATAGGGTGTGTGCGCTCGCCAGACAGTCAGAGACATAGAGACAGAAAGCGAGAGATCACCCCCCAGGAGGGATGGTCATGCCGCTATCCCTTCTCCATTCTCCTCTCGGGATCTTGGGCACGCACACACATGCGCCCAGTGAGAGTTGAAGCCACCGGGTCCGGGACGCGAACTGCGGTCGACTACGTGGGAGTCCAGCGACATAGGCATTACACTAAATGCTGGTTCCCCTGCACCTCACTCTTCAGGTGGGTGGTGAGCACATCAATGTTGGCTGTATAATTGCATATTGCACGATGCATTTGTATTTTATGCACCTTTCATTATGTGACTTATATTTATTTAAAACTTTTCTAAAATCAAGATTTTAAACAGAGAGAAGATATTATAAACACCCTTATTCCAATATATTTGAAAATATAGGCAAAATAGACGAACTTCTAGAAAATGATTACTTTCCAAAACTGAATCAAGAGAAAGAAAATACCTGAATACTTTCATAACTATGAAGAGTTGAACAGTTATCTATTGCTCTATAACCAATTAGCATCAACTCAGCAATTGAAGAACACACGTTTGAGTCAGCCCCATGGCCTAGTGGTTAGAGGAGGCAGCGCTCACATTGGCAGGCCACGTGATTTAAACCCTATCCTTGGCAGCTTGGAAATATACCTAACATGTGCCTGTGGGCCTGATACCACTACAGGATGGGAAAATGGAGGAGAAGGGATTGTGGCATGACCAAGCCCCATTGGGAATGCTTTCTTCCCTCTCTTGTTTCTCTCTCTTTGTCTTTCTCCAGTGAGTGCATGGTCCCTCTGGTGATTTAAACACATGCACATGTACATACTCATGCTTATCATCTCGATTGCTCTGGGCTAGGAGTCTGGGCACAGCTTAGCTGGTCTGTTCCAGGGTCTCTCACAAGCTGCAATGGTTGGCCAGAGCTGGGGTCACATCTGAAGGCTTGACTGGGGAGGGATCACATGGTTGTTGGCAGATTCCTTTACTAAAGGATTATTGAACTGTGCATGGGCCTCAGTTCCTGGCTGGCTACTGGCTAGAACTGCCCTCTGTCCTTGCAGTGAAGATATCTCTCATACTTGGCTTGTCAGAGTGCCATGGGGAGGGCCTGCTAGAAGGTAGAAGTTGCAGCCAGTGTGACTTGAACACAGAAAACTGACAAGAGATCTATCCCAAATATGTAAAGAATTATAAAACAACCAGAAAAAAAAACAACCCACCAATATAAATGTGGACAAATACTTAATACCTCTCCCCCAGTAAAAGGATATCCGAATGGCCAATAAATATATGGAAGTTTTTAACTCTATAAATAAAAAGAGAAATGAAAACAGTAATGAAATAGCTTCATACACATACCAGAGAGGCAAAATTCAAAAGTCTGACAGTACCAAGTGGTGACAAGGATATGGTGCAACAGCAGCTCTCCTTCACAGTTGGTTTTATCAGGACCAGAACTTTGGGGGATGATTTGGAAGTGTCATTCCATTCTGTTTGCCATATTCTAGTGGCTAGAAGCTAGCCACGTGCCCCTCCCAACTCAAAGAGTTGACACCGGGAGGCAGATATCACTGGGAACCATCACAGAGCCTGACCACCACACAGCCAGAGGGACTGGGACGGTGGCTAGATATTTCTCTGAAGACAATTGCACACAACCTTGCTAAACTCAGCTAAGTCATGAAGTAAGTTCTGGTCTTATGTAAATCTTCGTTCTCATTTCCAATTATTCCTAGAAATTAATAGGGTGAGTCTCTGAAAAACGAAATGGTGCTGTTTTTCCCAGGAATGTTGTACTAATTTACGATCTTCGTGTTTTATCACATTTTATCATTTTAGGGTGAGCCAGGACTCGAACCTGGACCTGCGATGCAGACTCGGCCTGCCGAGCAGCAGCGTCCAGCATGTGCTACTGGGGCCAGGCTTCTTATTTTCCTAACTATGACTTCAGTGAGCAGCAGTTTTATGAGAAGTTTATGAGTCTTCATATGATGAAATCTAATTTATTATTTTTTCTTTTTTTTTTTTGGAGAGGTTTTTGCTATAGGGTATGTGCGCTTGCCAGACAGACAGAGAGAGACAGAGAGACAGAAAGCGAGAAATCACCCCCCAGGGGGGATGGTCACACCGCAATCCCTTCTCCTCCATTCTCCTCTCGGGATCTTGGGCACGCACGCACATGTACCTGGCGTGAGTTTTAAGCCACCGGGTCTAGGATGTGAACCGCGGTCGACTACGTGGTAGTCCAGCGACATAGCCATTACGCTAACTGCTGGTTCCCTCTAATTTATTATTTTAAGTGGTTATTGCCATGCCCACCTCCAGGCTCTGAAGACTTTCTCTTATATGTTCTCTCTTTTTTTTTTTTTTTGAGAGATTTTCACTATAGGGCACGTGTGCTCGCCAGACAGACAGAGAGAGACATAGAGACAGAAAGTGAGAAATCACCCCCCAGGAAGGATGGTCACGCCGCAATCCCTTCTCCTCCATTCTCCTCTCAGGATCTTGGGCATGTACGCACACGCGCCCGGCATGAGTTTTAAGCCACCGGGTCTGGGACGTGAACCACGGTCGACTACATGGGAGTCCAGCGACATAGCCATTACACTAACTGCTGGTTCCCTCTAATTTATTATTTTAAGTGGTTATTGCTGTGCTCACCTCCAGGTTCTGAAGACTTTCTTTTATGTGTTCTCTTTTTTTAAAGAATGATTTATTTATTTAATTCCATTTGTTATTATTATTATTATTTAAAAAAAAAAAAAACTAACCAAACAGAGACAGAAAGGAAAACAAAGAAAACAAGCCTCTAGGTCTGGGACTTGAACATGTGGGAATCCAGCACCTTTACCCACCACACCACCTATCGGCCCCTCTTATGTGTGTTCTTCTAGAAGCTTTGTGGCTTTAGCTCTGCATTTATTTTTGACAACTCATAAGCATTCAATACTGTTTTTCCCCCTTTATAAGGGAGGAGACTAAGGCCACAGAGAAGCTAAGCAACTTGCATTCGGGCACACACATGTGCACATGTTCCTGGTAAATTTTTGTGCTAGGACTGGAATCCAGAAGGTCAGACCACAGACCCAAGCTCTGACACACCACAAAGTCACGCTCCACCTCTGCAAGGTACTATAGAGTCCTCCCCAGGGAGACAGAGCCAGATCAAAGTATCCTCTGGGGCCAGGGAGGGGTGGCACCAAGAGCTGGAGAGGGCTGGGAGAGAGGCCAGAAGGACTCAGGGTCCCAAGTGACTCCAGGAGGGGCTGGTCTGGTCTGCTGGGGTCTGTCTGCCTGTCCCAGTCTAGCCCCACCCCCTGACACACACCACAGACCCCCTGGGACATCTGGTCCTTCTGGACCCTGAAGGGCCTATTTCTCACCAGTGTCACCTCTCAGCCAGCACCGCAGCTAAAGGATTCACCCGCGGTGTGAACGTTTATTCTCGAAGGATCCAAACTCAGAATAGTCCTGTCCGTTTGAGCGAAAAGCCTCTGCTGACTTTCGCCACTGGGTGCGGAGGTGCCGGCCTCTCACATGACCGCTGCTCGACTCTCCAGAGGCCTCCACCTCCCTCTAGTACTCAGGGCCACGGCCCCGCCAGCACCACCACGCACCTGTTAATCTGCTTTCTCTGTGACCGTGACATTTCTGGTGGTGGTGACAGCCTCGGTATCCACTTCAGCGGGGTCATTCTTGTCTCTCTTGCCAGACCCAGTCCCTGAAATACCAGGTGGGGGCCTTTCCTCCCCCTGCCCTCGCTCTCAGACTCCCAGAGGAGAGTGTCACAATGCCGTGTTGGCTGAGGGCGGGGGATACCCTACAACTTTGCAGCCTTCGGTGTGAGTCTCCGCTCCCGCTGCTACGAGCCGGCACAGGCCTCCCACACAGCGTGGCAGGACAGATAGCGCGTCCTATGGGTGCTGACCACTGTGCTTCATCTTCCGGGAACACGCACTCCTTGGTGGGAGGCAGGGCTCTAAAGAGCTATCGCTGCCCCTACAGCTGCAGGCACTGGTGTCACCGAGCAGTCACCAGACACGGGCTGACCCCCCCCGCACAGGTTCACAGGTCTGGCCACTCAGAGGTGCTGGCAGCCAGGTGGCTCTGACCAGGGAGTCCACACTGCAGAGGCCAAGACCCGCCTCCAGGGCCACTTGCTTCAGGGCCAGAGCTTAGGTTCTTGGCCAGCAGTGACTATGGGGGACGAAACCCGGGATGTCACTGTGTAACAGTTTGTCCCCTTCCGGGCAGCAGATGGGATTAGCAAACTGTGACTATTAAGCAAGCTATACCGGACGTAAATTACGCATGCAGCCAGGGAAGGAGGATGTTTGTGGAATTCTTAAGGGAATCTGTCCTTGTCCTGGGGATAAAAAATGCTGGCATGCTGTTCAGCATTCCTCTGAGAGAATGAAGGCTGTGTGTCTTTTTAATAAGGTAAGAAGTCATGCTGGAATGTCACCCTGGGCACTGCCTCCAGTGGAGTCAGTCCCGGCCTGGCTATGACCAACTCCCCCTGGGGAGTCCAAGGCAAGCACTGCTCAGAATGACTAGATCAGGATGCTGGGGCAGAAACGCCCCCTAAGTGGTTCTGTATCTCTTGTTCTAAAATTTAAGTCTCCTTCAACTGGACATTTCAAAGGTAAGCCATACTGTGTTGAGGTATCTCCTCTGTCCAGGTCCATGAATAAAGAAAGGGAAGACGGGGATAGCCAGCTGCCACCTAATTGTTCAGTCTCCTTGCAAGGGGTGCCCTTTTAGTGCACAGTCACAGGGACCAGAGTTCTCCCACAAGCCGGCCCGTCCTGAGAGTCCAGCCACACCACGGCACCTAACAGCTGGCCGCCAGCCCTCAGTCTCCTGCTGCCGAGGCTCTGCCCTCCAGACATGACAGAGCTGCATGCCACCTCTCTTCCCATGCAATGGGCCCCAGCGGCGTCCTGCTGCAGACCCTGCAAGCTCTCTCCTCCTCCTGTTGACGGAGACAGGCGGCCGAGCACAGCGATCGATTTCTGGCTGGGGCTGGCCGCCTGCGGAGCCATCTGTTCACCGGCTGTGGGGAGAGCTCAGAGCTGTCTGAGAAATGACCTCCAAGGCTCATCCTGGTTGCCTGGCAACAAGCAGGCAGGACCAGTGGCCCCTGTCCCTGAAGGAGGGTAGGCGGGGCCTGAAATCCACTTTCTGTGGGACAGGGAGTTGGAGACCCCAGGCCCCAGGCAGGCACTGACCTCCTCCACAGCTGATGCTGGCGCTGGGGCTGCCTGGTGTCTGAGCACTGCGCATCGCCCCAAGGTCGTCCTCAGGCTTGCTGGTGAGAAGGAGTGGTGGAGGGGGGTCCAGGCTCCCTCTGCTCTATGCACTCCTGCCTCAGAGGAGGCGAGAGGCAAGTGCCTGCGGGCGCTTCTGCAGGAGCCCGGGCTTCACAGGGCTGCGGCCCCCCAGAGCTCTGTGCATGCACGGGCTTGCGTTCCCACCTTTGCCTCCTCGCTCCAGGACCAGGTCGAAGGTGTGGTTGGACATGCCGGTGCTCAGTGACACATGCTGCTGGGCATGCCTGACTTTGTGGCGAGGTCAGACAACACCAGCATCCGTCACATGGTCCCCAGGTGCCTCCTGTCAGGCTCGCAGTCTCCCTAAGGACCTACTATCATTCCAAGGCATTGGGCTGTTTCTCAGAGGAGACCGTGGCTTGCCAAGGAGGGCACAGCTCTGCACTAAAATCTCGGCTCCCGTGCCACTAGCTGCCTCCTGGGGCTTGTCGCATGCTTCACGAGGGCATCTCGACATGCAGATGTCCAGGGCCTCGAGGGGTGGCAGCGGCTCTGTAGCAGCTGCTGTGGGGGCAGTGGGTAGAGGCTGCTGGCCATCCACACGGTCATGCCAGGATCCCCAGGACAGAGCTGCCCCTCAGGGAGGGCCTCCCAGCACCCACCTCAGTGCTGAGGAATTACCTGGGGCCTGGCCCTTGACCCTACTCTTAAGCTTCACTTTCCCCACAGGGCGGAGTCTCTCTGCACTTAGCTGTACTGGGGTTGGGGTGGGCTCCTACCCTCCAGCCTTGCTCGAGGAGGCTGGACAAAGCCTAGGCTTCCACAGCTGAGTGCGCTTCCCACTCTGTCTGCGTGGGGAGGGAGTGTATGAGAGAGCTTCCAGGCTCCAGTTCTGGAGAGAGACACAGCAGAGCTAGGCGGTCCCTGTATGCAGCTGTGTTTGTTTTTAAGGTTTTTGCCATAGGGCACGTGTGCTCACCTAAGAGACAGAGGAAAAGTGAGAAATCGTCCCCCGGGGGATAGCCAAACTGCAATCCCTTCTATATTCTCCTCTCAAGATTTTGGGCACTCAGGCACACACACCTGGTGTGATTTTCATACCGCTGGGCCCAGGACTCCCGTGGTCAGCCATGGGGGAATCCATAGCCTTAACTACTACACCACCTGCTGGCCCCTGGAGTATGCATTTTAAACAAGCCCTCCACCCTATGATTCAGATTCAAGAAGTCTGCTGTCTACACTCTGAGAATCACTGGTGAGGCAAGCCTGGGTCTAAATCCAAGTTAGAGTCC
The DNA here is from genome assembly GCF_000334495.1 of Tupaia belangeri chinensis. Taxonomy (NCBI): domain Eukaryota; kingdom Metazoa; phylum Chordata; class Mammalia; order Scandentia; family Tupaiidae; genus Tupaia; species Tupaia belangeri. Next base: position 532,847 of record NW_006159950.1, read on the forward strand.
TGTATCATTTTGATTTATTTCAGCCACGTGTAATGGATACCTAATAGGACAGGAACCTAAAGAAGACAGAAATTTAGTTCTGTCATCTGAATGTCTAGGAACACAGACTGAGATGGTAGGGCGACACCATCATCACTGCTCCCAAATCCTCCACATTTAGTGTTTGCCTCATGGTCCAAAATTGCTGCTCCAGCTCTAGCCATCATGCCTACATTGAGTCCAGCAGGAAAGAGGAGAGGGTACAGGAAAAGCACGGTCTCTTCATTGAAGGACAGTTTCTGGAAGTTGCACATATTAGTGCTACTAACATTTCATTTGGCAACCCTTGATCATGATGGCTGGATCTTCAGCGAAAGAAGTGGGAAACTGTTGATGTTCATTTAACTACTTGTAAATGGTGATTTAAGGCACAGGAAGAGTGCCCAAAGTAGCTGAAACAGAGAGAGGAAGAAGTAAAAGCTAAAGATAAAAATCAGCAAATAGGTCCGGCACTTTCTCAGCAGGTTGAAGCTGCATGGACGCCCCACTGGGTGTTTTCCTTGCCCACCCTGAAAGCCTGGCATGGTGGCAGCTACTAGAGAGACTGTGGCAAGAGGACCGCACCATCATGAGACCCTGACCAAAACAAAACAGCCCCGCAGAAAAGTGGTTAATAGCAACTACGTGCTCGCAAAGCGCCAGTTACTGCTCCAAACGCTATGTGTACAGGGAATTTAATTCTTTTACTGATCGGGGAGGAATGGCCTACCACAGCACAGGGATACCTCCTGGCACAGGGATACCCACACTTCCCTAACCCACACAGATGGGAAGGTAGGAAGGTTGCTTTTGCCCTGACTTCAAGCACCTTTTTTGTTGACCAAAGGTAGTGAGAAAAATATACTTAGTTCAGAACTGACACCATTCGCCTTTCTAGACTTGGGTATATTGCCCTAAACCTGGCAGAGCCAGGCCTCTGCAGGCTGGGGGCATGGGCATGCGCTGTCCTGCCATCCTCAAAGCAGGAGTCGGCAGGGGAGTCCCGTGAGTCCCAAGTAAGCTTTGCTCCTGCTTTACCCCAGGCCCTGTGGTCAGGAGAGGCCCTCCCAGACCCTTCCAGTCCAGGAGGCGTTCTCAGGGCACCTCTGACTCTGACTCCTGCTTCTGCTGGGTCCTGTGGGTGGGTGTTCGGAGCCTGGAGGGGCTGGCCTAGGGCACCTCCTGCAGCCTGCTGCTGCCACAGCCTGGACATAGACTGGGGCTCAGAAATGCTTGTTGAATGATAACGATGTGACATTTCTGTGTTGTAAGTGCCTGTCACATGCCGGGCACCACACTGCGAGCTTTTCACACGTTATGCCACGGACCCTGACAGTGCCAAGGTCTTCATCATGGCAGAGACAGAGACTCACATCACAATGGTTAGCTACTTGCCAGAGGGCTCAGAGCTGATAAGGGGCAGGGCTGGGATTTTTAAAATACGCTTTAAAAAAAGCCCACCCTTTTACCCGTGCGCACTGGGAAGACGCCGGAGCCTAGGTTCTGACAGAGCCAGGGCCTGCCAGGCTGATGGTTCTGTGGGCTGACACAACAAAAAGAATGAGTTTTTTTTTTTTTTTTTTTTTTTGGGAGAGGTTTTTGCCACAGAGTGCGTGCACTCACCAGATAGACAGAGAGAGACAGAGAGACA
>NW_006159950.1:535415-558524 GCF_000334495.1 Tupaia belangeri chinensis
CCCCAGGGGAGATGGCCACGCTGCAATCTCTTCTCCTCCATTCTCCTCTTGGGATCTTGGGCACGCACACACATGCACCTGGTGTGAGTTTAAGCCACCGGGTCTGAGACTCAAACCATGGTCGACTACATTGGAGTCCAGCCACATAGCCATTACGCCAACTGCTGGTCCCAAGAGTAAGGTTTTTTGGGGCTCCCAAGGGTTTGAAAAACTGCCAGATACTCTGTCCAGTCTCCCCTAGTTCTGTCCTGACTTCACAACACACTGCCTTCCCCACCAGCAGTCCTGCATAGCATGGAAAGGAAGCCATGCTCTCTGTGGGCCAAGGGAGGTCAGGCCTTCCATCCATAGGGGAGTCAGAAGCAACTTCCAGAAATGCAGATAGTTCAGGCTAAGAGTCTGGACTCTGACCTGCCATTCTCCGGCTCGATGGTCTTGGACAAGCTAGCAGGGATTAATGGATTCTTGTAGGTCACGCAAAGCACTTGGAAAGTGGCCAGGGCATTACCAATACACCTATGCCAGCCACCACGGTGACGGTGTCCACTAGAGCTGGTCAGTACCAGCAGAAACAGCCAGCCTCTCTTCTTTCTTTTTATAAATAATAAAATCGAGGGCTGGCTCCGTAATATGGTAGCCTTGTGGTCAAAGGAGCTAGGTCCTACGTGGTCAACCACGTAGTTCGAATCCTGGCCCCAGCAGCTTGAAAACCACACTGGGCATGAACTTGTGCTTGCTCCAAATCCTATCAGGGTGAAGAAATGTTGGAGAATTGCAGCATGACTACGACTCACTGGAGTGTGTTTTCTCCCTTTCTGTCTCTCTGTCCTCACTAGCCAGCACACATACCCTCTGACAAGCAATACTAATAATAAAATTGGGTTTTAAATAGCAAGTGATAGATGGTCAACTCTAGAAAAACAGAAAAATTCAGATTTTAAAAAACTCACCTGCAATCCCACCCTCCAGAGGTTGCCTCTCTAGCCTCCTATTTAGCACACACGTAGAGACGCAGCACTAGTTGTCTCCCCAGAGACAGCAGGTTTGTGTCTCTCCCGCAGGGCAGCATTTGCTGTGGAGCCACCCCCATCCTAGTCGCCCGTGACTCTGGGTTGGCAGAGTCTTGCAGGAAGGAGGCTGAAGAACAGCCACGCAGGGCAGCTGCCTTTTCCCCGACACAGAGAACTTCATGAGCAAAGTATTTCGGTGACTTTTAGAGGGTGAGGTGGGGCCAGCCTGGTGGTGCAGGCGGGAGCAGGTTGAACTGCTGAGCTGGGAGCCCGCGGCACAGGGAGGTTCTGATGCCTGGTTGGCATGAGTGTGCCCGCAATGCAGCAGAGCTGGGGACTGACAGAGGGGGACTGTGGCCTGACAAGGCCCTGTGAATGGCCCTTTCTCTCTCATGCCTGCACACACCTTCTCCATCATGCCTGCACACGTGTTCTCCATCATGCCTGCACACACATTCTTGTCATGAAGAAGGTAACCCAGAGCTGCCACCCCTGCTCATAAGCTTTCAGCAACTCCCCCTTTTGCTTAGGAAAAGGCCAAGCTCTCAACAGTGGCTTGAGGTGCCACACTGCACGACCGGGTCTGGACTCGGGACTCTGGCCTCCACATGGCAGGCACGTGACTTTGGGCAAGTTACGTAGGCCTGCCTGTGCCTCAGTTTCCTTATCTACAAAATGGGAGCTGCAGGACCTAACTTGGACACAGACTGGCTCTGGAGAGCCCTCGACAGACAGTAGCTGCCGTCCCTGTTCTCGCTATGGACACCCACCCAGCAGCTGGCTGTGGGCCTCCACTTCTCAGCCCTGGGCTGCATGGCCTGTGACAGGACCCACAGGCTACAGGTCAGGGCAGAGCTTCCCTGCAGTGTCTTCCTGGTTTGCTGTGGGGGGCTCTCTCTCCCCCTTTTGCCTCACTGACCACAGCAGGGCCCTACAGTGCCCCCAAACCAGTGCTTGGCCGGGAAGTGTGGAGAGCACGGTGCGTGGCCCGAGCACAGGCTCCCACAGCCCAGCCCAGCCCAGCAGTCTCCAGCCCCTGGTGCGCAATCTGCAATCATCCCAGCGTGTTAAAACACAGCTCTCCAGGCACCCCCTGGGAGGCCTGACTGAGTAGGTCTGACATGAGTTCAGGAATTTGCTTTTTTTATTTTTAAATCCCCAGAGGGCATGTACCCTCCCTGGAGAGAGGGAGGTAGAAAGTACCCCCCTTGTGTGGTCCTGCCACAATCCCTTCTCCATTTCTCCATTCTGCTGGGATCTGGTTTTCAAATCACCAGGGCTGGGATTCAAACTGCCATCAACCACAGAGATCGGGTCCCTTGAACATTGCATTATGGGGCTGGCCCAGGAATTGGCCTTTTTCCTGTTGCCGGAGATGCTGATGCTGCTGGTCCAGAGGCCACCCTTCTGTGGGAGAGGGTGGAGTGAAGCCATGATCCAGCCTTCTGTGAAAGCCGCATGCCAGGCTGGACAGGGGAGTGCAAACCCCGCCCTGGCTGTGGCTGAACAAAGGCCCACGAGATTCCCGCCAGCTCTCAGCTCTCAGCCGGTTCGTTCTCACGATGGTGTCCTGCTTTGCTGATTTTTTGCAGCTGTGCCTTTCTTTCTACCCTGGAGTTGACCCAAATGAGAGACAGTGCTAGAGGACATTTCTCCTAGCTCCCAGAGCAACACAGAGGGGCTGTTTATTAAAGGGGCAGCACTCACAGGAAGGAGAAGAAGATTCCTGTTCTTTTGAAAAAGACATTTTGTGATAGAGTGCACGCACGAGAGAGAGGTGCAGGCTCCACAGAGCTCTGCTGGACCCAGCCCTTCCTCCAGCCCTCCTTCTCCTCAGACACCAGGCACCACACACAGCCGGTTTGTTTTTGGCCAGCCAGCCCAGACTTGGACCATGGCTGGCCTGTGGCTACGGTTCCGCTCTGCTGAGTAGCAGGAGCTGGGTCGACACATGCCTCTTCTTGAAAGCCCGAAGGCTGCCCCACACCCAGGTTCTCAGAGTGCATTCTCAATCCCTCCCTCTCTCCTCTTCCTCCTAACACCCTCCACCCCCCCCCTCTGCAACCAGAACAACTCAGCTCCCTCCGCCTCCCCTCTGTAACTGGCTCTCCTCCTGCCTACAGCCAGACCCTTGAGCAGAGGCACCAGGCAGCATTGCAGAGCTGCCAGCTCGAGCTGAAAGGGAACTGGGCCTCGCTCCGCTCCGGGGATACTGGGGCTGAGCGCCAGCCTGGGGTGGGGGCTCCTTCTCTGAACGAGCCCCAAGGGTGGGCAGGAGACAGCCACAGCCTGGGCTGGATGTTCTTATGGCAGGGCCCAGGGCAGGGCACTGCTGCCAATAGGTCAGGATTGGACTGAGCTTCAGGCCTGAGCCATCCTGGCCCTGAGATAAAATCTAGGAACATGGCGGGGTGCTGGGCTTCTGCTGGAGTGGAGTGGGATCTCCCACCTCAGCTCTCAAAATTCCTCCTCAAAGGAGGTCTGAAAAACGGCCAGCCAGTGAAGTGGTGCTTAAGGCAGCTGGGTTCCATATGGCTGTTTGTGTGGTTCGAGTCCTGGATATGGTGGCTTGAAAACATGGAGCATGTGTGAGTGTGCCCAGAACCCTAGAGATGAATGAGAAGGGACTGCATAGCTGTGCCCCGGGGCGGTTTCTCACCCCCTGATCTGTCTTAATCTGCAAGTACACTTTCTCTCTAGCGAATTAAAAAAAATTGTACCCACGAAGATGTACAATTAAATGGAAATAAGAAATTATAAAATAGATTTTAAAAATTAAAAAAATATATATTTTAGGACAAAAAAGGAATCACTGAAGCCTTTGGGCCTCAGACCTAAACCTGGTGTCCAGGTGAGGTGACCCCCTCAGGATGTCTGAGGCAACAGTCTTGAAGACAAAGCATAGAAAACTCAAGGAATGCAGTTCGATTTTACCTTCTCAGCGTTTGGAAAAGTGACTGTGTTCTTCTTTGTGAACTTCCCAAGGACTCTGAAGGGGCTTAGACAGACCCTGACAGGGGAGGGCCCTCTGGCTGGGGGCTAATTCTGAAATTTGAATTTCCAGTGTATCTAGAGGGCCCTTGTTATTTATAACCACAGATTCCATCCGGAGTGCCTGCTGCTGCACTGAAGTGAAAGGCCCTTTTGTTCTGAGACCCTTATTGGGTTTGGCCGGGCAAAGGCGCCTGGTGGCTTGTTTGTGTGGAGGGGTCTGGGGAGAATCAAGTTGCTTGGCATCTCAGGTGAAAACAGGCCCTGGAGGCTTTGAGGCAGCAGGCAGGGTCTGCAGAGGGGGGCAGAGGATGAGCCAGAGAGGGAGCGGGGAGGGATGGGTGAGAAACCAGCTTGTAAGAGGGATACCCCTGTACCGTTTTCAGATGTGTGCTGGGCAGCTCTCCATAATTCTCCTAGAGATCCACAAACCTCCGGTGAGATTCCGCTCACGGAGCAGCCTGGTGTTTGTGGTTTCCTGGGAGAAGAAACGGGCTGCATCCTGCTCCAGGCAACTGCAGGGCAGAAATCAAGGAAACAGCTGCTAGAATTCAGCAGCAGGAAACCAGAACCACTCAGGCAACAGCCTGAGACATTGCTGAAGTCTTGTGGAGAGCGAGGCATGGGGTCTGAGCCAACCTCATTTTAATCCCAGTGGGCTGGCACACCAGCTAACTGTGGATTCCACCCTGGGACAGGCGTTTGCCTGCTCCTTTTCTTAAAGAAGCCCATGCGTTTAAGGGAGAGGGCATGAAGCGACCTGCCTCCCGGTGGATGGAGCTGGGCGCAGATAATCACATGTGTTGCCACTCCCCCCTGCGTGTGATTGGGTTGGAGAGACCCACGTGACCCTGTTCTGGCCAATGAGACAGAAGAGGGCGTATGCTGGGGGCTTCTGAAAAGAATTTTGCTCTCTACTCAAAAGAGAGACCCTGGGCCAGCTGGTGGTATGGTGGTTAAGGTGGCGTTGTTTGTGTGCCCAAAATCCTGAAGAGGGGTAAGTGGAGGAGAAGGGATTGAGTGTGGCCACACACACACACACACACACACACACACACCCATGGGGGATGCGTTCTCCTCCCCTGGCCTGCCTTGTCTCCCTCCAGCAAGTGCATGTGGCCTCTAGCAAAATTATGAAAAAGATAGAGACCCTTCCTGGGCTGGCCCTATGGTGCACTGGTTAAGCACTGTGCATTGGGAGCCAGATCCCACATGGCTGACAACAGTCTGAGTCCCAGTCCCAGTGGCTTGAACTTCCCCTATTTAAACACATTGGGCACACAGACCCATATGCCCTGTTTGATCCTGATGGAATGAAGGGAAAAGGAATGAGATGTGACCATGCCACGCTGGGGCACCCTCTCTCTGTGAATTAACGAGGAAGAGAGAGAGAGAGAGATCCTTTTGGGACAAGCACGCCCCAGGCTTCCTTTCCTGGGAAGCTGCCTGCATCAACCCAGCTGAGCAGTTCCAAGTAGGGGCTCCAGAGCCAACCACCTGGGTTAGAAGCCTGGGATGACACTGGTCAGCTGTGTTGTCCTAAGCAGGTTACTTGGCCTTAACACAACTCCCTCATGTCCTTAACCTGCAGATGAAATGGATAGTTTGTCTTCCTCAGGGTTGCTGTGGAGACCAAATGAGTGAAGTGTAAATAGTTCTGGCACAGGAAGTACTCAATACATGAGAGCTGTTGTTCTTTTGTTATCTGTGGATATAATGCTTAGAGCCCTGGTATCATGTTTCAGCCATGAAGGAGAACTTGAGACAGAAGGTGAGAGGGCAGAAATAAGAAAAGAATGTTGATTCCAAAATGGTCTATCTCAAGACCTTGAAGATAGTAATACTCTTGACTCTTAGGGCAGCTTTTAGTTCCTCCCCTGGTATTTCCATGAGTGCTCCCAGATAGTATTCTGTTACCTGCAGCCTAAAGCATCCTAAGTCATTCATACATAAAAGCTTGATGTTCACACTTTTTTTCAATAAGAAGTAAAACCATTGAACCCACAGGGTATTCACATTACATATGAGATTGCTCACCGTAAAGGTAGACTAGATGGACTGCTAGTTATTCTCAAATACAGATTGGGTTGTTGGAAAAGTCATGACATATTTTTTCACTTCTTTATTTTAGAATTTATTTACATTTCATTGTTGTACTTCTTTGGGGGAAACAAAGTTTTTCAAAGTGCTTGTGCAATGTGTGATAATCAAATCAAGGATATTACCATATTTATCATCTTTAACAAGAAGAACATTTGATTATGCACGTCTATATGACTGGCAACACCTTTCCTTCACCATGTGCTAGTATCATGTCCCATAAGCTATTTGCGTTGTGTGTGCTAAGGATTCTCCTGAGCCCCTCTTTCTCCCTTCTCCTCTTCTGCCCCTGTACAGTCTTTGGTATCTGCCATTGTCCTCTACTCCTGTGCCTTCAAGTCTTTTGATTTCTGCTGTAGAGTGCAGACATTCAGTATCTGTTAAGCAGGGACATACAGTGTTGGCCTTGCACAGTCTGGTTTATTTCACTTAGCATTAAATCTTTTAGATTCATCCACTTTGTATTGAATGACAGGATCGTACCGTACAGTTCTTTATGGCTGGGTAATATCCATTGTATAAGTGCCACATCTTCTGAATCTAGTCATCGGTGGTTGGACATGTAGGTCGATTCCATGTCTTAGCTGTTGTGAACAACGCAGTGCTAAATGAGGGTGTGCAAGTGTCTGTCTGATGAAGCAATTTGCTGTCCTTTGGGTAAGTACCCAGGAGAGGGATTACTGGGTCATATGGTGGTTCTATTAGCAAACTTTAGGGGGACTTCCATGTGGTTTCCCCAGGACTCTGCCTGCAGTGCAGGAGGGTTCCCTTTCTCCACAGCCATGCCAGCACTTGTTCTTTTGTGTTATCGATCCTAGCCATTCTGACTGTGGTTAGTGATACTTCCTCCGTAGTAATTTTGATTTGCATTTCTCTTATGCAAGAGATGTTAAACATTTTTTTCACATGCTTTTTGGCCATTAGTACACCTTCCTTTGTGAGTTTTCTGTTCAGCTCGATTGCTGCTTGAGTTCCCTTTGTATTCTGGTTATTAATCCCTTATCTGAAGTACAGTTTGTAAATAATTTCTCCCGTTTCATGGGATTTCTTTTTATTTTAAAGGTCTTTTTTTTAAGTGTATATATCTTCCGTGAATGAGACAGACAAACATACAGAGAGATAGCAACTCTAACTGTCTTGGCTAGCCCTGTATCAAGGGCATGCCCGTGCCCAGTATTCTTAGGGATGTCTAAAGATGCAAACTGGAATCTTCCCAGGTGGGTTGGACTAACAGAGTGTAACAATCTACCACTTTGCCACTGTCCAGCCCCCAGTTTACCAAATTTTAGCCAAGAAGTGTGATTAAAAGTGGTAGGTGCCACTCTTGGGTTCTACCCTTAAAAGGACTGAGGATGCCCTCACCTCACTCTTCTCTCTACTTGCTGTCAGGAAGAGAGCAAGACTGTGGCATTTACCTTGGATCTAGAAATAGAAAGCCATTCTGAAGGTAGTCAGAGTTGCCTCACCAGCCCTGAGCTGATCTCTCACACACAAGAAGAGCAACACCCTTGGTGAACAGCCACTGTATTTTTGCATTGCATCATTGAAGCAGATCAACTAGGCTCCAGAATGCCAGGTGGAAACAGTGGCAGAGAAACACACTGTGTTATGTGATTATCACTGTGAACCTTTGTATTAGTTAGCTGATGCTGCATAACAAAGCACCTACGTTTAGGGGTTAAAGCAGTAATAGCTAATTATTCCTCATGAGTCTACAGGGAGGCTGCACTCTCCTGCTGGAGGTTTTTCCAGAGCTTACTTGTGTGGTTATAACCAGCTGGAGGAATGACTAGGTCCAGTTGGAACAATAGGGATGGTTAAGTCTTCCTCTCCAGGTGGTCATTCATCCTCAAGAAAGACAGTCCAGGCTATTTTTCCTCCCACAGTACTTCCGTGACTGTATCACAGTTGCTATTATTCACTGGCCAAAGCAAGTCACACAGTCAAGCCCAGAGTCAATGCAGGAGGGACCTATGCCAAAAGCCACAGATACCGCGAGACTCTATTCACAGGGCCATTTAAGTAGCTCTCACCCTCACCCTATTATAGCCCATGAATTTTGGAAGCTCATTAAAGATAATTGGAAATCTGAGCATAGTGCTCATTAGGCTCCTCTGTACAGGGACTAAGAATCGCCAGTACTAGGGACAATTGAAATTTATTCCATTATTTTATTATTTGTCACCCAGCTCCAAAAGAAAGGGTGTCAAGTTGTTTCTGTAAATATAAAGATTTTTAAATGATAAAAATAGGTGTTGGAGAGAATCACAATAGAAAGAAAATGAAGGTTGGAGACACAACAGATGGTATCAGGAGTACGGCCAGAACAGAAGATGGGCCATCCCCTGCTAGAGACACAGGGTCAATGGAGTGTGCGTGGAAGAGCAAAATGGAGGAGGAGGTCCAGGGGTGGTGGATGGGTGGGGCGAGGACCTGGCCTCCCAGAGAGCTCCAGCACTTTAGAGACTTCAGGGAAGTGGGACGAGGCTGTGTTGGACACTGTAAGGTAGCAGGTCCAGCATGAGGACCTCCTGTGGAGCACATCGCACAGCAGATTCCTGAGTCCAGTCTCTGGAACCTTTTTTAAAAAGATTAGTTTATTGTTTATGCTTATGAGTATTCTTTCTTTCTTTTTTGGAGAGGTTTTTGCTATAGGGCACATGTACTCACCAGAAAGAGAGAGACAGAGAGACAGAAAGCGAGAAATCACCCCTGGGGGATGGTCATGCCGCAATCCTTTCTCCTCCATTCTCTTCTTGGGATCTTGGGCACGCATGCACATGCGCCTTGCGTGAGTTTTAAGCCATCGGATCTGGGACTCGAACTGAGGTCGACTACATGGCAGTCCAGTGACATGGCCATTACGCCAATTGCTGGTCCCAGTATTCTTTCTTTTTAATTGCCAGAGGGTGCACATGTTCACTAGAGAGAGGCAGAGAGACAGATAGGCAGAGAGGGGGAAAAGTACCGCCTTGGGGAATGGTCACGCAGCAGTCCCTCAGTTTCTCCATCCTGGCAGGCACATGTGTACAAATGCCTGTGTGTCTCTCCAGCCACAGTCAGCCACGTGGGATTTGCCCCCTTAGCCATTAGGCTATGGGACTGACCTGGAACCTGTATTTTTAACATACTTCCTAGGTGATTCTAAAGCATGTGGTCTTTGAACCACATTTTAGTGACTCTTAAGCACCTAACCCTAAGTGGGTACCAGAATTTGGGAAGGATATCCACAGGGGAAGAGCAGGTGAGAGGAAAGCTTCTTGAGGTAAGGAAGTGGCTCTGGGTCCAAGGAAGGGGGACGTAGCATGTGCTAGGTTAGCCCAGGCACTGCAGAGCAACCCTTCCCTGAGGAGCTCTCAGTGAGGTCCTTGCCCTCAGCAACATGACCCAGTCAAGGCCCACCCCCACTCATGCACTATTATGGCATGACCCCATGCCTTCTTCGCTAATTGGGGGGATTGCCTGACTCAATCAAGCCAATCAAATTCTTTCTGTTGGGAGGATGGAGCTGAGGCTGGAGTCTTTGCCCCACCCCCAGATGGGCGCCATGTTGAGAGCTGTGCACCCCTGCCTTCATGCTCTGGGAGTCTGACCTGGCCCTCCCTGACCTTGGCTCATCAGCTGCCCTCCCTCCTGTGGCATGCTTGTTCTGTTTGCATTTGCTTCTGTCACTGGTTCTGAAAGAGCCTTTGTTGTGGCAGGCAGGCAAGGTGAGGTGGGAGCCCCTTAGTGGGCCTGTGCTTGTCCCCTCCCCCCACCATCAGGACCATCCCAGAAGAGGAGAAGGATGGCTTTCTCTCCCATAAAATGGGAATAAAGGAACTTGGAAGGAGATAAAGTTTTATTCAACTCCGAGGAGGAGTGAACAAGCACACTAGGAGCAGGACAGGGTTGTTGGGGCGAGGCCCTGAGATGCAAAATATGCAGCCTTAATGAGGTAAGTCTGAGCCCACTCTCTCTCATCCCACAAAGCTGGAAACTCCCTGACACAGAAGTCTGCCTGGAGAACCTCAGGAATGTGATTGCAGGCCTGAACCCGGTTTGTTAAATGACTGAGTTAGTCAGTGACTTGGAAAACAGCTCTGTGGAATCCTGAAGTCTGAAGTCTGACTCTTGGAGGCTTACAAGAGTCAAAACTTGGGACCCAGGGGACCAGCAAGTGGCGTGGTGGTTAAGGTGTTGGACACTCTCCCATGGTCAACCACGGTTCCAGTTCCAGTCCTGGTGGCTTGCTTTCTCACTTTACCTCTCTCTCTTCGGAAAAAAAAAAAAAAAAAAACAAGGGACCACGATTGGTAAAAAAAAAAAAAAAAAAATTAGGGAACCAGCAGTTAGCGTAATGACTATGTTGCTGGATTCTCACGTAGTCAACCATGGTTCATGTCCCGGACCCAGTGGCTTAAAACTCACACCGGGTGCGTGTGCGTGCGTGCCCAAGATCCCGAGAGGAGATTGGAGGAGAAGGGATTGTGGCGTGACCATCCCCCCTGGGGGGTGATTTCTCGCTTTCTGTCTCTATGTCTCTGTCTGTCTGGCGAGCTCACGCGCCCTATAGCGAAAATTTCTAAAAAAGAAAAAAAGAAAAAAATATTTAAAAACAAAACAAAATTTGGGACCCACCTCTCAGCCCCCAGACCCAGAATTCCTGATGATGCAGCTGAGATTTTTCCTCAGAGCCACCTGCTGGTGGGTGCTGACTCTGGCCAGCTGCTGCTAGTGAGGGAAATCCATGACCTGAGTGGGAGTGGGATGATGGAGGAAGGGGGACCAGACTCCCTCCAGATAACCTGCGCCCTCAGAAACAGATGCTCCTTGTTTACCCTGTTTCTTCCAAGGGGTCAGTCAAGAGAATACATCAGGACTGACTCTGGTGCTGGTCAAGGGAAGCCAGGTCCCATGTGGCAGATACAGTTCGAATCCCCCACCTTCCCGGTCAGCCTGAAGCAAGCTGGGCCCACACACTAATGCCGAGATTCAGTGGGCCGGGGGACTGGGCAAGAGGCTCATGGCTTGACCAGACTGTGTTGAGGGTGCTCCTCGCTCGCTCACTCTCACTCTTGCATGTGTGTGCACATCCATCACTCTATTAACAATAATATATATATATTTTAAAGGAAAACACATCAAAGTTCTGGAGAAGACAAAAGAGATTTCCTTGGTTTCTGTCTTCTGGAGGAGAACTGGGTGTCACCTCTCCAATTATGATCTGATTTTTTTGTGGGGAGTGTGCTTTTGATAGTCTGATTGTTTTTGTAACTCTGCAGCAATTTGTAGCAAGCAGATTAGGATGCTCATGACTGTGGGAAAGAATGTTGTCCAGTAGAGAATGTAAACACCTGCAGAGTCAATTTCTCATTTGAACTAGTTTTAACATCTTGCTGGTTCCTTGTCAATTAGTGAATTAAATAAAATCTTTTATTTTTAAGGTTTTTTTTTTTTTTTTTTTTTTTTTGCTATGGGATGCATGTGTGCACATGCAAGAGAGATAGTGAGAGGGAAAGTGAGAGACCACCCCTTGAAGGGATGACCATGTCACAATTCCTTCTCCATTATCTTCTCAGGATTTTGGGCATGCATGCACACGTGCCTGGCATGATTTTCAAGTTGCTAGGTCTGGGGCTCACACTGCATTTGGTCATGTGGGATATATGCCTTAACCACCATGCCACCTGCTGGCTCTTTTATTAGTTTTTTGCCATAGGGCATGTACACTTGCCCTGGTGAAAGACTAAGAGCGACAGAAAGAAATTACCGTCCCCCCCCCCGGGGGACAGCAATGCCACAATCCCATCTCTGTTCTCCTCTTGGTATTCTAGGCACACATGCACATACACTCAGTGTATTTTTCAAGCTGCCAGGTCTGAGACTTGAACTGCAAAGTCGGCCATGTAGAATCCAGTGTCTTAACCACCATGCCACCTGCTGGTCCCCTGTGTGTGTGTGTGTGTGTGTGTGTGTGTGTGTGTATAAAAGTTTATTTTTATTTATGTCTTCCATGAGTGAGTGAAAGAGAAAGTGAGACGACATTCCCAACAGGGTCTTGATGCTATAGTCCACTCGGGCTCAGCTGCCTCAGGTTGTGGGCATGTGCATGCCTGGTGTACTCAAAGAGATCTGTGAACGTGAGCCCAGAACCTTCTCTCTGGGGTCAGCCTTGTGGAACATTGTATTTTTCTGCTGCACCACTCTCTGGCCCCTAAAGGAAATCTTTGACATACATTCATTTTTTTTTTTTTTTTTTTTTTTTGAGAGTATTTTTGCTATAAGGCGCATGTGCTTGCTGAGGGACACAGAAAGACAGACAGACAGAAAGAAGAAATCATCCTCAGGGCAGATGGCCATAATGCAATCCCTTCTCCTCTATTCTCCTCTTGGGATTTTGGGTACACACACATACACATGCACCCAGCGTGAATTTTAAACTGCTGGGTCCAGGACTCCAACTGCGGTCAACTATGTGGGAGTCTATTGATGCAACCATTATATCATCTGCTGGTCCTAACATATTCTTTTTAAAAAAAAGATCATAGGAGAGTAATGATTTTACCTTTTTGAAAATTTTACTTGGGACTGCCTCATAACACAGTTGCTAAGAGGTTAATCACTTTGCAGAGGGAGCTGGTTCCTTGTCAATTAGTGAATTAAATAAAATAAAATATTTATTATTAATTAAATTATTATTTATTTTATTTTATTAAAACACATGCTGACTGTGGTTTGAATTTCAATCCCAGAAGCTTGAAAAACATGCCACACATATGTGTGTGCATGCATGCCCCAAATCCTGACTGATGGGAAATGGAGGAAGACAATTGCGGTGTGGCCGTATAAGCTCCCCCCCTCAAGCACACGAACCTTCTGGCAATTAAAAACATACACATACTTGGGCAAGTCCTTTCTTCCTAAGGGATCTATAACGTCTCCACAGCTTCCTGCCCTTCTTTAACCCCAGCCTACTCCTGTGGAGCCAGCAATCCTCTGAGTCCCCACCGTGCCCTGCCCCTGCCTGGCCCTGCAGACTGCCCGCTTTGACTCCTTGCGGGGTGGGGGGGGGGGGGGGCCACGGGGGGGGGGGGCGTCACAGAGCACGGCAAATACTGCCGAGTGAACATGTGCAGGTGCCTAGTGCGGCCCATACCCCTGGGTGGAGGACCGGGTGCCGGGGCCAGGAGGGCAGTTCAGCGCTCAGCGGAGCCGGCCTCTGCATTCCCAGTGCTCACACGAGATGGGAAGGCACCTCCAGGAACCCCAGGGGTTCCCACCTCTTCTCTCACTCTCTAGCCCCTCCTCCCACCCACCTTCAGCAGCTAAGTACAGGAATGGGGGTTTTCTTCCGGAGCCCGCCCAGCTAGGTCCTCTGGCAGTGCTAAGTTCCCAGCCTGGCTGGGGAGAGTATGGGGAGGGGTGGTGTTGAATCCTAGGACACAAACCCAAGTAGAGAGGCTGAAAGCTGCTGGATTTCACATTTCAGATGGAGTCTGCCCGCTCAGCTGGCCCCTATTCTCGGAACAGCTTCCTCTGCACGGATGACCCGAGTCCTGCATAACTGGGACTTGGGAGCCATCTCGTGGCTATTCCTGGTACTGCCCACCAGGCAGCCAGAACAGAATGGAAGGGGAGAGCCAGGGCCACCCTTCACTCCCCTGTTCTCATGCTCCTTACCCTCATTCCCCCATTTATTTAGCATCTGCATGCCAGACCAATCCGCAGTCCTTTACAGGGATTCGGTAAGTGTATTTCGTGGAATATCCCCATAGCCTAGTGGTTGAGAGAGATCATGGCTGACCATGATCCAAACAAAGCCTGTCCCCAGTGGCTCCCAGAACACATGCGCGTGCACACCCAAACCCCAATGGGGCCAAGAAGTGGAGACGAGAATGTGACTTGACCATGCCCCATTTCTCCCTCTCCCTTTCTCTGTCTTTTGCAAGCACAAGAACCCTCTGGCAATTAAAAAATACTTTAAATAAATGAATAATAAATACATTTTGTAAGGCTATAGCATAGATAGTGATTTCTCTGATAAAGCTGGATAAGGAAATTGAAAACTTCTGGGAAAGAACTCACAATCAAAGATGCCACGATGACATTCCTGGCTCAACCACAGTGGCGGAGTGGTGGGACCCTGCTGTGTGATGCTGGAGACATATGAAGGACCCAGGTTTAGTCCCTGGGCCAGCCTAAGTATGCTAAGCCTGGTGGTGCCTGTAACCCTAGCCAACTGGGATACAGGCTGGAGAACCACAGCATGCAAAGCCCTTGTCCAAGTACCTATCCCCCAGTCCTCGCTTCCTCTCTAATGTTCATTAAAAAAAAAATCACAATTTGAGACCAGCAGTTGGTGTAATGGCTATGTTGCTGGACTCCCATGTAGTTGACCACAGTTTGAGTCCTGGACTAGTGGCTTAAACTCATGCCGGGCGTGTTTGCATGTGTGCTCAAGATCCCAAGAGGAGAATGGAGGAGAAGGGATTGTGGCATGGCCATCCCCTCTGGGGGGTGATTTCTCACTTTCTGTCTCTCTCTGTCTTTCTGATGAGCACATGCACCCTATAGCAAAAGCCTCTCAAAAAAAAAAAAATCACAATTCATAGGTGGGCGTCACAGTTTCAACCTTAACAAGGATTGGGAAGAGCTTGATCCCAACCTCATGGATGACTTCAAGGGGTTCAAGATTTCAGTGAGGAAGTAACTTCAGCTGTGTTGGAAATGGCAAGAGAACCAGAACCAGACTGCAGCCTGAATACTGGACTGCATTGCTACAGTCTCACGACACAACTTCAATGGACTAGGGGCTGCTTTGGTTGGACTAGCGAAAAAAGTGGCTTCTTGAGACGGAATGCACTCCCGGTGAAGATGCTGTGGGCACCGCAGTGATAACCGAGGGTCTAAAACATCACATAAGCGTTGCTGACAGAGGCGTAGCAGTTTGAGAGGACTGACTCTGACTTGGAAAGAAATTCTACTGTAGGCAGACTGCACATGTGAAGGAGAAGTCTTCTGTAAAAGGAGGGTTCAACCTTATTGTTGCCATGGGCACCCCAATTTTCAGAACTCCCCCACCTGGTCAGTCAACAGCTATGAGCACTGAGGTTAGACCCTTCACCAGTAATGAGATTACAACTCACTAAAAACTCAGATGGCCATTAGAAGTTTTTTGTTTGTTTGCTATAGAGCATGTGTGCTCACTGGAGAGAGAGGGAAAGTGAGAAATCACCCTTGGTGGAGATGGGCATGCCACAATTCTCTATTTTCCTCTTGGGATTTTGGTCATGCACACACAGGCATCCAGTGTATTTTTCAAGCCACTAGGTCTAGGACTTGATCCATGCAGTTGGCCATGTGGGATCCATACCTTAGCCACCATGCCAACTGCTGACCCCTGATCACTGGCATTAAAACATATATATTGTTTTTTGTTTAGTTTATTTCTTTGTTTGCTGTAGGATGCATGTGCCCCCTGGAAAAGGAGAAGGGGTGTGGAGAGAGAGAGAAAAAATGAGAAGTCATCTCCCAGGGACAATGGCCACGCCGCAATCTCAATCATGCCAGGCCTGGAAATCAAACTGCAGAACTGGCCATGTGGGATCCAGCTACATTAATTTCCACCCTACCTGCTGGCCCTAGTAATATTGTGTTTTTAAATTAAGATATACACATTGATTTTTTTTAAAGACATAATGTTATAATGTACACTTAATAATCCATAGTATAATGTAAATATAACTTGTTTTATTGTTTTTTATTTTTCAGATTTGCTGTAGGGCATGTACAGTTGCCAAAGTGAAAGAGAGGGAAAGTGAGACAGCACCCCTGTGGAGGAGGGCCACACTAGTCTCCTCTCCTCTATTCTTCAGGATTTAGGGTATGCATGCACACATGGCCAGCTTGTTTTTCAAGCCACCAGGTATAGTACTTGAACTGCACAGGCTAGCCGATGTAAATATAACTTTCATATGCACTGGGAAAGCATGACATTTGTGAGACTCACTTTCATGTGATGATATCCACTTTACTGCAGAAATCTGGAACTGAGATAGCAATGTCTCCAAGGTAAGACTGGCCTATTTTACAGATGAGGAAACTAAGGCGCAGAGAGGTGAAAGCATTTTCCAAGGCCACACAACTCGGTAGCCTGGAATAGCTTTTCTCTGTTCAGGAGAGGGACAGTAAGGCAATAGTCTTGCCCAGTAATAGCCAATTAGCCTTGGGGCCTTCCAGCCCTAACTTAGATATGTTTCTGGTGTGACCCTGCGTAAGACCTGCACTGGATGTGGGGTCTCCTGTAATTCTGCCTCTGTCCCTGTTGATCCCTTTCATAGCTCCCACACCTTTTGCAAGGACTGATTTACTCTTTAAGTATCTACCTCCCAGCCATGACCGTGGGCTGCTAATGGCAGAGACCTTGTTCTGTTTTCTTCCCTGCTGTGTGCCTAGAGCTCAAACTGGATCTCTGGGTACAGGGTAGATATGCAATAAACATTTGGGAGTGAACCAGTAAATCAATGAACAGATACATGATTAAGAAAAGACTGTTACTGGCTTCAAGGCATGCAGTCTAGTGAGGAAGCCAGGCTGGAGAAGGACAGATGTGGTTCCTACCGCCCCTGCCCCACATACCTCCCTCAGTGCTTAGTGAGAGGAAGTGCACCCAGCCTTTAGCAGAGCTGCATGCTACACAGCGAAGAGGGGAAAGGGACAAAGGATGGGGGTGGGGGGTGGAGGGAGGTGCAGCACAGGCTGGTGCATGAGAAAGAGAGCCTGTGGGGTGGGTGCTGGGCAGACAGGTCTGCCTGGGACTTTATCGAGGGAACCATAAAAACAAACTCTCTCTTGACTGTGCCTCAGACTCTGTCCACAAGATGGGCTAATGTGTAGAGGAAATGAGAGGGAACTAGAACGCATGGACCCAGGCTAGGCACCCAGGAGCCCTTAGGTCCCTAATTGGTTGGCACTGATGCCCATCAGAGCGTGGCCACCAGGAGCCAGTAGCAGGATCCTAGGAGCTGCCTGGGAAAGGTTAGAGGAGAAGGTACCTCAACAACCACTGGTAACATCACCATCCTCTGAGAGGACAGCACTGGGACTCTCTCTGGGGTTCAATCACTGTCCCCTCCCACCCACAAGACAGCAGAGCAGCTTTGGCCTCCTCAGGGCGGGTCAGCAAAGGGTGCTGAATGCTAGGCTAGAGAGCTGGGCTGGCCACTCACAGAGGTACAGGAGAGACCTGGACATGGTCATCAGCTCGTTCTTTCCTCCAACTAACTTCTTGTAAGCACCTACTGTGCTCTACCCACTAGAGGCACAGATGCAGCAGACCATACCAATATAATGCACATGTGTGCAGGCATGTGTGGTACCGAAGAGGTCTAAGGACAAGAGGATAGGACAGGGTTAGGAAATGTGGGAATGTTTTACAATTTTAAACAGGATGTTGTGGGAAGGCCTCCCTGAGAAGGGATCATGGATAGAATCCAAAACATGTCTGAGAGTAGAGGGTCCCAGGGACAGCCTGTCTGTGGCTCAAGGGGCAGTGGAGCCCAGAGAGGGACTGAGAGGGGAAGTGAGATCAGGGAGGTGAAGTAAGGAGGTGCCGGATAGAGTGACCTTACAGGTCACTGGGCTGCCCAGATGCGGCTGCAACAGGTAGTGACAGAGGGACAGAGTGGGAGAGTACAGAGCTGCTCCTCAGGTCACTCTAAACCCTTGTCTTGTTACCCAGCCAGATCTCCCACAGTGCTCTGTGGATTAATATTTTCACAAATCCTATAATTATCTCATGAATAGCACAATTATATTGCATTGCATTTTGTGTGTATGGAAACATTCATTTGTTAAATATAAACATTTAAAATGTTCTGTGTTTCCTGAAACCTCCCCCCCCCCTTTTTAAAATAGACTAGATGCCTTAAAATTGGAAGCAGCAGAGGTTCTTCTGGACCTCCAAGAGGCCCTAGGAGAAAGTCTACACTCCCACACCCACTCATATTCACACTGTCACTCACTCTCACACTCCTATACCCACTCACACTCATTCTCCAGCAGTGTCTTGCTAGAATCTACAATGAGAAAGTAGAGACCTGTTTTCCTCTCATCTTGGGGTGACTTTGGCAGGTCATTGAGGTGTCTCCTACTGCCTTGGTCTCACCTTTCCTACACCTTGACAGTTTCCACAGAACATTCTGGCTCTCATGGACCTTGACTACAAAATGTGCAGGAGCTAGCATGTTCATTTTACAAACAAGGAAACTGGAGCTTTGAGAGGTGCCTGCTTACAGCTGTTGAAGGGCAACATGGAGTCTGAGACAAGATGGGGTGGGAAGATCAATAGTTAAAGGCGATGTGAGGGGCAGGAGTCTGTGGGACTAACCCTGGTAGACTGCAGCCTCCAGCAGATCTGGGTCTGAGTCCCAGTTCCCCTTTTACTTACTTGGGTAAATTTCTTATGCTCCCGAGCTTCTATTCCAGACCTCCCCAGTAGGGATCAAGGGGGCACTGGCCTCAGGATTCTGTTGGGCAGATGAAAGGGGCAGGCTGGTTATGTCGCTGTTGTGGCCATCATGACTTTCAGCCTTTGTGAATCTCCTCACCCTGGAGCTGGGGTGGAGTGCTCAGGGAGGAGGCTGCTTGATTACAGACTGCCTGGCCACGTGCTGCCGAGACCCCTGCAGGCTGCCTACCCTGCCTGTATAGACAGTCATTACTTAATGAAGGCTGCTGTCCAGGCTTTTCCATCACCCCTGCTTCAGAGTCCAGCAGGGCCTTTACTCATTCATATATTAATCATTTGTTTGGCTTCCACAGAGCGTCTCTCTAGAGACCTCCAAGGTGCTGGATCGGGGCATATCCCAATGTTAAAGGCAGGCACCCCTGCAACGGGGAGCACCACCATACAAACAGACATCCAATTAGAAATGGGTCAACAGTTGAAGGGATGAACAGTGGAATGGGGCACAAGTGTGGCGCTCTGAGTTGCTCCGTGAGGCGTTCTACGAGGCGCTCTATGAGGTGCTCTGTGAGGTAATCTGAGGCACTCTATGAGGTGCTCTGAGGTGCTCTGTGAGGTGTTAAGTGAGACGTTCTGAGGTGCTCTGTGAGATGTGCTGAGGTGTTTTTGAGATGTGCTGAAGTGCTCATGAGGTGCTCTGAGGTGCTCTATGAGGCGATCTGTAAGATGCTCTCTGAGGTGCTCTGTGAAATGCTCTGTGAGGTGTCTTTGAGGTGCTCTATGAAATGCTCTGTGAGGTGTCTTTGAGGTGCTCTGTGAGGTGCTGTGAGGTGATGTGAGGCATTCTGTGAGTGTTCTGTGAGATGCTCTGTGAAGCATTCTGAGGTGCTCTGTGAGGTGTCTGACAGGGACTTTGTGAGGTACTTTATGAGGTGCTCTGTGAGTTGATCTCTGAGATGCTCTTGAGATGCTCTGAGGTGCTCTGTGAAGTGATCTGTGAGGCACACTGAGGCGCTGTGTGAGGTGCTCTCTGAGGCTCTCTCTGAGGTGCTCTGTGAGGTGTTCATGAGGTGCTCTGTTAGGTACTCTGAGATGAACTGTGATGTGTTCTATGGTACTCTGTGAGGTGCTCTGTGCTCTTTGAGGTACTCTGTGAGGTGTTCTGTGAAGTGCTCTGTGAGGCACTCTTTGAGGTACTCTATGAGGTGCTCAGTGAGGTGTTTTTGAGGTGCTCTGTGAGGTGATCTGAGGTGCTGAGTGAGGTGCTGAGTGAGGTGCTCTGTGAGGTGTTCTGTGAGGTGCTCTGTGAAGTAATCTGTGAGGTGCTCTTAGGGGCTCTGTGAAGTGCTCTGTGAGATGCTCTGTAAGGTGCTCTCTGAGGTGCTCTGGAAGCACTCTGTCAGGTGCTCTGTGAAGCATTATGTGAGGCACTCTCTGAGGTGCCCTCTGAGGTGCTTTGGAGATGCTCTGAGGTGCTCTGAGGTGCAATGTGAGGTGCAATGTGAGGCACTCTGTGAGTCACTCTGTGATGTTCTCTCAGGTGCTGTGAGAGACGCTCTGTAAGATGTGCTGAGGTACTCTGAGAGGTGCACTGAGGTACTGTGTGGCTTTGTGTGGCACTCTGAGATGCTCTGTGAGGCTCTCTGTGAGGTACTCTGAGGGGCTATGAGCGTGCTCTGTGAGGTGTTCTGAGGTGCTCTGTGAGATGCTCAGTGAGGCACTCTGTGAGATGCTGTGAGGTACTCTATGAGGTGCTCTGTGAGATGCTCTATGAGGTGCTCTGTGAGGTGATCTGTGAGATGCTCTCTGAGGTACTCTCTGAGGTGCTCTGTGATGCTCTGTGAGTCACTCTGTGATGTGCTCTTTGAGTGCTCTGTGAAATTCTCTGAGGCGCTCTGTGAGGTGCTCGGGGAAACTCTGTGAGGTGCTCTGTGAGGTGCACTGCGAGGAGCTCTGTGAGTGCTATGTGAGGTACTCTGTGAGGTGCTCTTTGAGTTGCTCTGTGAAATGCTCTGAGGTGCTCTCTGAGGTGCTCTGAGATGCTCTGTGAGATACTTTATGAGGCTGTCTCTGAGGTGCTTTGTAAGGTGTCCTGTGAGGCATCTGAAGTGCTCTGTGATGTACTAAGTGAGGTGTAATGAGGAGCTCTGTGAGGTTCTCTGTGAGGTGCTCTGAATTGCTCTTAGAGGTGCTCTGTGAGATGCTATGAGGTGCTCTGTGTTGTGCTCTGAGGTGCTCTGTGAGATGCTCTGTAAGGCGCTCTGTGAGGCATTCTATGAGACACTTTGAGGTGCTATGTGAGGTGCTCTATGAGGCAATCCATGAGGAGCTCCATAAGGTCCTCTGAGATGCTCTGTGAGGCGCTCTGTTGTGGGGAGCCACATGCACCAAAATGGCTGACATGACCTTCATACAAGGACCTTCAAGTATCCTTGTTCCAGGAGTAGACAATTCACCCTGAGACTTCCTCATTCAGGCAGGTCCTCAGTCAGGTCTGTGACAATTCCCGCCCCCTTTTCCTACCCTGTGTATATAAGAATGTTCTCTGGCCCTCAATAAACGAGCGACTGCATACCATCTTGAGTTGTGACACTGTCACTCCCGTGTTGTGATGCTGTGCCAGTTCCAGACCTCTGCTCTCTCACTCAGGCACCCTGCCCAATTGTCCCACAGGCTGGGACATTCTGGTGCCTGGACAGGGACCTGAGTTCGAGAAGCAGCGACAGGTTCCCGAAGATTCCGGAGAGGAATAAGAAGCTCCAAAGAGGAGAAAGTCAGAAGTCCGCGGCATAACTTCAGGGGATGCAGAAGAGGACGTCCCAGTGAGTACTCACTCACGATAGATATCCGGGTTATAGCATAGACTATAATGGGGCAAGAGCTCAGCCAGCACAAATTGCTTGTTCAGGGGTTAAAGGAAGCCCTTAAGACTAGAGGACTGAAAGTTAAACAACTGCTCACCTTTTTTGATTTCCTGAAGGAGGCTTGTCCATGGTTTCCTCAAGAAGGAAACATTGACGAAAAAAGGTGGAAAAGGGTAGGTGACACTCTTAAAAGATTACTACTCCACCTTTGGCCCAGAAAAGGTTCCTGTAACCGCATTTTCCTATTGGAATCTAGTAAATGAAATCCTTAGTACCCACCCTAAGTTTTTGCCATTGTTACCGAAGGGGAATAGATTATGCAAAATGAGCTACCAAAAGAAAAGTGTTCCTCTCTCAGCTATCCTTGAGCCTAAAAAGACCCAAACCATAGACCTCATATCTTTAGATAGTGACAAAGATGTCACACAGGACAGTGAAAAGACTAAAAATCCCAGAAATAAAAAAGATAATAACTATGCCCCCAAAACTTCGCACAAACCAGAGAAAAAACTATACCCGTGCCTCTCCAAATTCAAAAATTATCCTGATGAGGAAC
Source organism: Tupaia belangeri chinensis (assembly GCF_000334495.1). Classification (NCBI taxonomy): domain Eukaryota; kingdom Metazoa; phylum Chordata; class Mammalia; order Scandentia; family Tupaiidae; genus Tupaia; species Tupaia belangeri. Next base: position 557,385 of record NW_006159950.1, read on the forward strand.
AAACTAGTTTTGAGGAAGAAGTTCTGGAGACAGAAGCACCTAAAACCAATAATCTTGCTTGGCCACCTGTTAAAAAGCGGCCACCGCCTTATAACTCTTCTGCACCTCCCCTTGGCAATCCACAACAAGAACTCATTAACAAAATTGAGTGTTAAAAAAAAAACAAGTCCAATTAGAAAAGGAACATCGCCAACTGATTTCACAATTAGAACAACTAAGAACTCCCACAAATACAGGCCCAAAGACAGCCCAAGTTACACTAAAACTAACTTATGAGACCTTTCCAGTAACAGAAATTACTGACAACCAAGACCATGTTTGGAGAAGACATAGTACTTTTGATTTTAAGTTAAAGAACTCAAAACAGCTATTACCCAATATGGTGCACTAGCCCCTTATACACTCACCTTATTGGAGACCATTACTGAAGGATGGCTTATGCCATCAGATTGGCAAACCTTGACAAGAGCTGTGCTCTCTGGAGGGGATTGGGATTAGGAGGAAGGCCAGAACTAGAGATGCTTTATTGCCTAGGTACAAGCAACCAGGGGGTATTGCTGTACCTAAGAATCAGAACCATAGAGAGGCTTTAAGTGCCTAGGTATTAGCAATCTAGGGTGGTGCTGTACCTAAGAATTAAAACCATAAAATAATTCAAGTACCTAGGTGTAGGCAGTCAGGGTATTGCTACACCTAAGAATGAAAACCATACAGAATTAATTAGTGCCTAGGTGTGAGCAATCATGGGTAATGCTACACCTAAGAATAGGATTTTGTATATAGACATCCTAAAATGTACTTTAAAACAAAAAGGTATTCAGGTCAGTAAAAAGTCAGCTCACATCATTTTAGACACCTAAGTCCTTCTGACCAGGAAAAATTAGAAGAGGCTGCTGCTGATTATCACAACAATTGGCTGCTGCAGGAGCTTCCTGTCGTTTTCTACCATCCTTAAGTATATAATTAAAAATGTCAAAAAAGATTGCTCAAAAGGTATCAATATCAAAATAACCCTAGAAAAGTTGTCTCTTATAATTCTGGTGTGTGTTCGTGTGTATATCTATGCATGTACTATGTCATTTTACATACTATATGTTGTATGTCTGTGTAAAAACAGGCCTTAAAGTATTCTATTCAATT
>NW_006159950.1:560971-569770 GCF_000334495.1 Tupaia belangeri chinensis
GGATTGATCTCTGATGTCCAGCAGCTTGCACCCACTATCTCCCTCATCCAGGATCAGCTAGATTCCCTCACAGAGGTTTGGACCTCTTACTTGCAGAGCAGGGAGGTCTTTGTCTTGCCCTGCAGGAACGGTGCTGCTTTTATGCCAACAAGTCTGGCATTGTCTGCGATAAGATCCATGACCTCCAAGAAGCCCTAAGGAACCGCAGACTACAACTGGCTGACAACCCCCTTCTAACTGTCTGGAATGGACTCTTGCCCTTTTTGCTCCATATAATTGGACCAATTCTCGGGCAACTAATTGTCTGCTCCTTGGGACTGGTCATTTTCCAAAGACTGAAAACGTTTATCAGCCAACAAGTTACCTCCCTCCTTTCTCGGCCTGTTCAGGTCCATTATGCTAGACTGGAGATGCATGGTATCGATCAACATCATAATCTGACCTGAGGCACTGAGCTGGTTAGCCAATGACGGGTAAGAGAGTCTAGCCGACCTTTTGCCACTTCCTCCACTTCCCATGACGGGAAACTGAGGATATTCGGCTAATAAGACTCCAACCTAAGACAGGCACAACTCCCCCTGGTTCCAAGTCTATAAAACAGAAAAGGGGGACATGTGGGGAGCCACATGTACCAAAATGGCTGACACGACCTTCATACAAGGACCTTCAAGTATCCTTGTTCCAGGAGTAGACAATTTATGCTGAGACTTCCTCATTCAGGCAGGTCCTCAGCCAGGTCCGTGACAATTCCCGCCCCCTCTTCCTACCCTGTGTATATAAGAATGTTCTCTGGCCCTCAATAAACGAGCGACTGCATATCATCTTGAGCTGTGACACTGTGTCGCTCCCGTGTTGTGACGCTGCGCCGGTTCCAGACCTCCGCTCTCTCACTCACGCACCCTGCCTGATTGTCCCGCGGGCCAGGACACTCTGTGAGCTGCTCTGAGCTGCTCTGTGAGATGCTCTAGGTGTTCTGAGAGGTGTTCTGTGAGATGTGCTGAGGTACTCTGTGAGGTGCTCTGTTAGTTGCTCTGAGGTGCTCTGAGAGGCGCTCTGTGAGTTGCTCTGTGATCTGCTCTCAGGTTTTCTGAGAGGCACTCAGTAAGATGTATACTCTGAGAGGTGTGCCGAGGTACTCTGTAAGGTGCTCTGACTTGTTCTGTGAGGTGCTCTGTGAATGGCTCTGTGTGGTGCTCTATGAGGCTTTCTGTGAGGTGCTCTGAAGTGCTCCAAGCATGCTCTGTGATGTGTTCTGAGGTGCTCTGTGAGATGCTCACTGAGGTGCTCTGTTAAATGCTGTGAGGTGCTTTTTAGATGCTCTCTGAGGTGCTCTCTGAGGTGCTCAGTGAGATGTTCTGTAACACACTCTGTGAGGCGCTCTTTGAGGTGCTCTGTGAAATGCTCTGATGCACTCTGTGAGGTGTTCAGAGGAGCTCTGTGAGGTGCTCTGTGAGGAGCACTGTGAGGAGCTCTATGAGTGCTATGTGAGGCCTTCTATGAAGCATTCTGAGGTGCTCTGTAAGATGCTCTCTGAGGTGCTCTGTGAGATGATCTTAGATGCTCTGTGAGGTGTCTGAGAGGTGCTCTGTGAGGTGCTCTGTGAGGTTCTTTGTGAGGTGCTCTGAGGTGCTCTGTGAGGTGCTCTATGAGGCACTCTGTGAGGTACTCTCTGAGTCAATCTCTGAGGTGCTCTTGAGATGCTCTGAGGTGCTCTTTGAGGTGTCTGAGAGGTGCTCTGTGAAGTGATCTGTGATGCACACTGTGAGGTGCTCTGTGAGTGCTCTATGAGGTGTTCTGAGGTGCTCTGTGAGATGATCTCTGAGGTACTCTCTGAGGTTCTCTGTGAAGTGTCTGAGAAGTGCTCTGTGAGGTGCTCTGAGATGCTTTGAGAGACACTCTGTGAGGCACTCTGTAAGGTATTCTGTGAGGTGCTCTGAGATGCTCTGTGAGGTGCTCTGTAAGGTCCTCTGAGATGCTCTAGAAATGCTCTGTGAGATTCTCTGTGAGGTGCTCTGTGAAGAGCTCTGTGAGGCACTCTGTGAGGTGCTCGGAGGTGCCTTGTGAGGTACTCTATGAAGTGTCCTGTGAGGCTATCTGTGAGATGCTCTCTGAGGCACTTAATGAGGTGCTCCATAAGGTGCTCTGTGAGGTGCTCTGTTAGGTACTCTGAGGAGCTGTGAGGTCCTCTTTGAGACACTCTGTGAGGTACTGTGAGGCGTGCTGAGGTGCTCTTAGGTCTCTTTGTGATGCCATCTGAGGTGCTCAGTGAGGTGTTTTGTTAGGTCTTCTGTGAGGTGCTTAGTGAGGCTCTCAATGAGGCACTCTTTGAGGCACTTTGTGAGGTGCTCTGTGAAATGCTCTGAGGCACTCTATGAAGTGCTCTATGAGGCGATCTGTGAGATGCTCTCTGAGGTGCTCTGTAAGGTGCTCTGAGGTGCACTGTGAGTGCTCTGTGAAGTGCTCTGTGAGACATTCTGAGGTGCTCTGTGAGGTGCTCTGTGAGGCGCTTTGAGGTGCTCCATGAGGTGCTCTGAGGTGCTTTGTGAGGTGTCTGAGAGTCACTCTGTGAGGTGCTCTGTGAAGTGCTTTCTGAGGTACTTTGTGAGGTGCTCTTAGGTGCTCTGTGAGGCACTCTGTGAGGCGATCTTGAGATTCTCTTGAACTGCTCTGAGGTGCTCTCTGAGGTTCTTTGTGTGGTGCTCTGTGAGGCCCTTTGTGAAGTGCTTTCTGAGGTGCTCTGTGAGGTGCTAAGTGAGGCATTATGAGGCACTCTGTGAGTTCTCTGTGAGGCTCTGAGTTGCTCTGAGAAGTGCTCTGTAAGGTGCTATGAGGTGCTCTGTGAAGTGCTCTGTGAGGCACTCTGAGAGGTGTTCTTTGCAGCACTCTCTGAGATAGCTGAGAGGTGCTCTGATGTGGCAAGCACTGCATACAGAAGCCATTTTGAACTATCCACCATTTTGGAAACCATTGGGCTTCACTTCCTCACTGAGCAAATCGCTTCTCAGAAATCATGTGACCAACTGTTCTCCCCAGAAGTGGTTGGGTTTCTAGGCAACGGGAGAGATCCACCCACATCAATGATTGGTTCATGCTGTTGTATCTCATTTGCATTTCGGGCAGCCAATTGGTGCCCACCAGCTGTATGTAACTCGCCATTTTTCCTGAATAAACGGAAGTAGACGGAAGAAGACGACTTGATCAGCACCTCGTAGTGTGTGTGCATGTGTTTGTCCCATCTCTCACTCCCTCCCCCAAGGAGCCTGTTCAACTGTCCCATGGGCTGGGACACTCTGAGGTGCTCTGAGAGGTGCATGGTGAGGTACTCTGTGAGGTGCTCATGATGTACTCCGAGTCACTGTGAGTTGCTCTTTGAGGAGATCTGTGAAGTATTGTGAGGCGTGCTGAGGTGCTCTGTGAGGTGCTCTTAGGTTTCTGTGAGGTGGTCTTGAGGTGCTCTCAGAGGCTCTTGGGGCACTCATTGAGGTGCTCTGTGAGAGGGCTCTCTGAGGTGCTCTGTGAGGAGCTCTGAGGTGCTCTGTGAGGTACTCTGTGAGGCATTCTGTGAGGTGCTTTGTGAGGTGCACTGTGAGACACTGAGTCACTCTGTGATGTGCTCTCAGATCTTCTCAGAGGCGCTCTGTATGATGTGCTGAGGTACTCAGAGAGGTGTGCTGAGGTAATTTGTGAGGTGCTCTAAGGTGCTCTGTGAGGTGATCTGAGAGGTGCTCTGCAAAGAGCTCTGTGAGGTGCTCTGTGAGGCACTCTGAGGTGCTCAGTGTGTGTTCTGAGGTGCTCTATGAGATGCTCTGTGAGGCAATCTGTGAGATGCTCTTTGAGGTGCTCTTTGAGAAGCTCTGTAAGATGGTCTGAGGCGCTCTGTGAGATGCTCTGTGAGGTGCACTATGAGGTGCTCTGTGAGTGCCCTGTGAGGCATTCTGAGGTGATTTGTGAGGTGCTCTGTAAGGTGATCTGAGGTGCACTATGAAGTGTCTGAAAGGTGCTCTGTGAGGTACTCTTTGAGGTGCTCTGTGAGGTGCCCTGTGAGGTGATCTCTGAGGTGCTCTGTGAGGTGTCTGTGAGGTGGTAAGTGAAGCATTCTGAGGCCCTCTGTGAGGTTCTCTGTGAGGCACCCTGAGTTTCTCTGAGAGGTGCTCTGTGAGACATGGGAAGTGCTCTGTGTGGTTCTCTGAGGTTCTGTTAAGTGCTTTGTAAGGTACTGTAAGGAACTCTGTGAGGTGCTCTAGGTGCTTTATGAGGTGTTTGTGAGGCACTCTGTGATGTACTGTGAGGTTCTCTGTGAGGTGCTCTGAGGTGCTCTGTGAGTGCGGTGCTCTGTGAGACGCTATGCGAGGTGCTTTCTGAGGAGCTCTCTGAAGATCTCTGTGAGGTGCTTTGTGAGGCATTCTGAGGCTCTCTGAGGTTCTCTGTGAGGTGCTCTGAGTTGGTCTGAGAAATACTCTGTGAGGCGATCTCTGAGGCACTCTGAAAGCTGTCCTGTGTGGCTTTCTCTGAGGTGGTCTGTCAAGTGCTCAGTGAGGTGCTCTGTGAGGCACTCTGTAAGGTGCTCTGTGAGGTCCTTTGTGTGGCTCTCAGTGAGGTGCTCATCGAGGTGCTCTGTGAGGGGCTCTCTGAGGTGTTCTATGAGGTGCTCTAAAGGGCTCCATGTAGTGCTCTGTGAGGTGCTCTGGAGGTGCTATGTGAGGTGCTCTGTTTGATACGCTGAGGTACTTTGAATGGTGCACTGAGGTACTTTGTAAGGTGCTCTAAGGCGCTCTGTTAGGTGATTTGTGAGGCGTTCTGCAAAGAGTTTTGTGAGGCACTCTGTGAGGTGCTCAGTGGGATGCTATGAGGTGCTCTGTGATGCACTCTGTGAGGCACTCTGAGTTGCTCTCTGTGTGATTTGTAAGGTGCTCTAAGGTGCTTTGTGAGATATTCAGTGAGGCACTCTGTGAGATGCTCTGTGAGGTGCTATGAGTTGCTTGGAGAGGTGTTCTGTTAGGCACTCTGCGAAACACTCTGGGAGAGTGCTTCGCAGAGTGCTTCTCACAGTTCTCTGTGGGGTGCTCGCTAAGCTCCCTGAGGTGCTCAGTAAGGTGCTCCTACATGCTCTGTGAGGTGCTCTGCAAGGTGCTCTGAGATGTTGTATGAGGTGTCCATGAAGCACTCAGTGAGGTGCTCTGTGAGGTGCTCTGAGGTGCTCAGTGAGGTGTCTTTTAGGTGCTCTTTGAGGTTCTTTGTGAGGTGCTCTGTGAGATGATCTGAGGCGAACTGTGAGTTGCTCTGTGAGGTGTTCTATGAGGTGCTCTTTGTGGGGATCTCAGGTACTCTTGAGGTGCACTGAGGTTTTCTGTGAGGTGCTCTGAGAGGTGCCTGTGAGGTGAGCTGTGAGGCATTCTCTGAGGCACTCTGAGGTGCTCTGGAGGTGCTTGAGGTGCTCCATGAGGTGCACTGTGAGGCACTCTCTGAGTCGCTCTATGATGTGCTCTCAGGTGCTCTGAAAGGAACTTTGTAAGATGTGCTGAGGTACTCTGAGAGGTGCACTGAGGTACTATGTGAGGTGCTCTATGGTGCTCTGTTAGGTGATCTGTGAGGCACTCTGTGAAGAGCTCTGTGAAGCACTCTGTGAGGTGCTCTGTGTGATGCTCTGAGGTGCTCTGTGATGCACTCTGTGAAGTGCTCTGTGAGGCACTCTGAGGTGCTCTCTGTATGATTTGTGAGATGCTCTGAGGTGCTTTGTGAGATGCTCAGTGAGGTGCTCTGTAAGATGCTTTGCAAGGTTCTCTGTGAGGTGCTATGAGGTGCTCAGAGATGTGATCTGTGAGATGCGCTCAAGTACTCTGTGACACGTTCTTACGTGCTCTGTGAGGTGCTCTGTGAGGCACTCTGGGATGCTCTGTGCAGTGCTCTGCGAGTTTCTCTGTGAGGTGTTCTGTGAAGTGCTCTCTAAGGTGCTCCCTGAGGTGCTTGGTAAGGTGCTCTAACATGCTCTGTGAGGTACTATGTGACTGTGAGGTGCTCTGAGGTGCTCTATGAGGTGTCTGTCAGGTGCTCTGTGATGTACTCTGTGAAGTGCTCTGTGAGGTGCTCTGAGGTGCTCAGTGAGGCGTCTTTTAGGTGCTCTGTGAGGTTCTTTGTGAGGTGCTCTGTGAGGTTATCTGAGGTGAACTGTGAGTTGCTCTGTGATTTGCTTTGTGAGGTGCTCTATGAGATGCTCTGTGATATGCTCTGTGAGGTGCTCTTTGTGGGAATCTCTAAGGTACTCTTGAGGTGCACTGAGGTTTCCTGTGAGGTGCTCTGTGAGGTGCTATGAGGTACTCTGAGAGGTGTCTGTGAGGCACTCTGGGTTGCTCTGTGAAGTGCTCTGTGAGGTGCTCTCTGAATTGCTCTGTGAGGCTCTCTGTGAGGTGCTTTCTATGTTGCTCCCTGAGGTGCTTGGTGAGGTGCTCTGAGATGCTCTGTGAGGTGTCTTTGAAGTGCTGCTCTGTGAGGTTCTCTGTGAAGTGCTCTGTGAGGTGCTCTGAGGTGCTCTTTGAGGTGTCATGAGTTACTCTATGATGTACTCTGTGAGGCGCTCTGTGAGGTGCTCTCTCAGGTGCTCAGTGAGGTTCTCTGTGAGGTGTCTTTGAGGTGCTCCGTGAGGTTCTTTGTGAGGTTCTCTGTGAGGTGATCTGAGTTATTCTGTGATTTGTTCTGTGATGTGCTCTATGAGGTGCTCTCTGATGTGCTCTGTGAGGCACTCTATGAGGTGCTCTGTGAGGGGGCCTCTCAAGTACTCTTGTGGTGCACTGAGTTTCTCTGTGAGGTGCTCTGAGAGGTGTCTGTGAGGCACTCTGAGGTGCCCTGTGATGCGCTCATTGAGGTGCTCTCTGAGGGGATCTCTGAGGTGCTCTATGAGGTGCTTGAGTTGCTCTTACAGGTGCTCTGTGAGATGTGCTGAGGTGTTCTGTGCGGTGCTGTGTGAGGCCATCTGTGCAATGCTCTCTGAGGCACTCTCTGAGGTGCTCTGTAAGGTGCTTTGAGGTGCTCTGTGAGATGCTCTGAGGTGCTTTGTGAGGTCCTCTGTTAGGTTCTCTAAGGTACTCAGTGAGGTGCTCTATCAGATGCTCTGTGAGGCAATGTGTGCAATGCTCTCTGATGTACTCTCTGAAGTGCTCCATAAGGTGCTATGAGGTCCTCTTTGAGATTCTCTATGAGGTGCTCTGTGAGGTGATCTGTGAGGCATTCTGAGGTGCTCTGTGCATGCTCTATGAGGTGCTCTGAGGTGCTCTATGTGATGCTCTTTGAGGCGCTCAGTGAGATGCTAAGTGAGGTACTCTGGGAGGTGGTCTGTGAAGTGCAATGAGTTGCTTTCTGTGGCGCTCTGTGAAGCATTCTGTGGTGCTCTTTGATGTGATTTCTGAGGTGTACAGTGAAGTGCTATATGAGGTGTTTTTTGAGGCACTCTGTGAGGTGCTCTAAGATGCTCTGTGAGATAATCTGTGAGGTGCTCTGTCAGATACTGACTGTAGACATACATTTAGGATTAGGATTAGGATTAGGGTTAGAGATCAGGTTAAGGTTAGGGTCAAGGTTAGGGTTAGGATTTGGGTTAGAGATAGGGTTAGGTTAGGGTTAGGGTTAGGCTAGGGTTGGCTTAGGGTTAGGGTTGGGACTAAGGGTTAGGGTTAGGGTTAGGTTTAGGGTTATGGTTTGGGTTATGGTTAGGGGTTAGGGTTAAGGTTATGGCCAGGTTAGGGTTAGGTTATGGTGATGGTTAAGGTTAGGGGTTAGGGTTAGGGTTAGGGTTTGGATTATGGTTAGGGTTTGGTTAGGATTGGGTTAGAGTTAAGGTTTAGAGTTAATGGTTAGGGTAGGGTTTAAGGTTAGGGTTAGGGTTAGGGTAGGTTTAGGTTTAGGGTTAGGTTAGGGTTAGGTTAGGGTTAAGGTTAGTGTAAGGTTATGGTTAGTGTTAAGGTTAGGTTAGTGTTAGGGTTAGGGGTTAGGGTTAGGGTTAAGTTAGTGTTAGGGTTAGGGTTTAGGGTTAGAGTTAGGGTTAGGTCAAGCAGTTGAAATATTCTCTGTAGGGTCTATCCACATGGAACTGGATAGACCCTACAGAGAATGTGATCCACACCAGCCTTGCTTGTCCTAGGTGATCAGCACCTTGAATGCATCAGCTTCTCAGCTAGAGTCTCAGAGACCCTTTCTTAGGTTCCTGGAGTGACCTTGCCATCATTTAATCAGGGACTTTGGATGCCTGTACCCAGGTAATCTATTCTTCCCTAGGTCTGAGGACCTCTGAGAAGTGTGGCCTAGTGCTCTGCCCAGATTTCTTCCTAATGATCTCTGGGAGGTGTACTCTAGACTGTATGTAGAAGCCTTTCATGTCTGTGACATCTCATATCACTGGAAATTTGTCTCTTAACAGGTAGATTCTTTTTTTTTTTATTATTATCATAATCTTCTTTATATTACATTGGATTACATATAACTTTACATTGACTTCCATTGCTTTTTCAAAAGGGAATGCCATGCATGTCAGTCAATACAGAGGCATCGATCTCCCCGCTTTATCATTCAAAGTCTTTTCCATGCATTTCCCAATAATTATTATTATTATAATTTTTTAAAACAGTCAATCACTATTTCTCATTTTGCTTGTTAAAAGACTTCACCCATCATGAAATACTTCCCAGACCAGTCCAGTTGAGAATACTATACACGTCATCTTCAACAGATAATAAACCATATCTGTTTCTCACTAACATCCCCTCTATTGTTCACTTGCTATCTTTCTCTATCCTCTTCTCTTTTTTTTTT
>NW_006159950.1:570871-576844 GCF_000334495.1 Tupaia belangeri chinensis
CCTCCCCCCGGCCGTGTGGCGCGCCCCCCGGAGTGGGGGGGCGCCGGCCAGGCCGTTCCCGGCGCGTGGCTCTGAAAGCCTTTCTTGATGCAGGTTGCCACATAGTGTCATCTGGCATGATGCTGGAGGTCCTTCTTCCAGAAGCCATGGGGCAGTGTAGTCTGTCACTATACCCAGAAGCTTCCTCTGGTAAGTCTCTGGGTAATGCAGCATGTTCTGGTATGGGGCACTGAAGTTTAGGAGGTAGGATAAAATGGGCACAAAGGGGACCTGTCGGTAGAATGGTTTCGGTTTGTCTGACCCACATGGGGTGGTTCTGGATTCATGCCCAGAGACTTTCCTGAGCCCATCTGGCATGTGTGCCCAGGTCAAGGGCCTGGCTTAGGCTGGAGGTGGATAGGGCATGAAGACCTCGTTGGGGATGCCTGTCTCTGTGTCTCATGGAAGAAATAAATACATTCTAAGAAACACTCAGCCCTGGTGGCCAGCAGGTGGAGTAGTGGATACGTCACTGCACTGCCACATGCAAACTGTGGTTCGAGTCCCAGATCCAGTTTCTTCAAAATCATACTGGGCACGTGTGTGCATGCCCAAGATCCCGGGAGGAGAATGGAGGGGAAGGGATTTCAGTGTGGCCTTCGCCCCTGGGGGGCTTGATTTCTCACTTTCCCTCTCATCTGCCTCTCTCTCTCCCTCTCTCCCCTGCCACCCTTAGTAAGCACACACACACCCTAAGGCAAAAAGCTCTACACAATATAATTTGTTTGTTGATATCTTTGCTGTGAACTCTATCGGGATGCTGCTGAGTCGGTAGATCGGGTTAGAAAGATCATCTTTTAACAATAATGAGCGTCCTCATCTTGAGCGAGGAATTTCTCTGCATATATTTATACCTCTTCTGATTTGTTCGAACTGGTTCAAGGTTTGCTGAATGTAAATTTGGATGAGTTCTGTTAGACTCCTTGATTCTGGGAATGCACACATATGTGCTTGGTGTGTCTCTCTGGTGGTCAGGATCAGTATTCAAATGGTGTGGTTGACCATATAGGATCCACCATTTTCGCTTGTGTGTTTGTTTGAGAGAGACTGTGTTTGATTCAGAGAGACTTTATATAATGGGTTATTTATATATATAATTATGGGTTCCACATGCTAACTGGAGAGACAGAGAGAGACAGGGAGACAGAAACCAGGGAAACAACCCCCAGCCCCCAGGTGGCGCATAGCCACACCACCATGCCTTTCCTCTCTTCACGTCTTGGGATTCTTGGCACTCATGAATATGTGCCTAGTATGAGTAGTAGTAAGTCACCCAGTCTGGGACTCAAACCACGCCTGACTGTGTGGGAGTCTGGCAATGTATCCATTACACTACATGCTGGTCCCCTTGGTCACAGATCCTTTTCATCTTCTTTCTTTATTTGAATATGATATTTACAGTGCCAAATGCTCAATGACATTCTTTTACTACCGTAAGGTAAGCACAGAAACAAAGGAAAGGCATTTTGGGGTGCCGGCAGGGTGGCCTGTGGGTTAAGGGTGCCGGACTCCTACATGGCGGAGTTCAAATCCTGCAGACTGTGTGGCTTGTTTCCTTGCTTTCTCTCTGTCTCTCTTCCTCTCTGGGAAAATGACAATGAACAAACAAATAAATAAATAAATCAGTAAACAAAATTAAAGAATTCTTTGAAAAAAATTAAAAAAAGAAAAGACACTTTTGAAATAATCTAGTCACAAAGAATGCATTTGTCATCGTAATGTTAATGGGTTATGATTGTTTTTACAGAGTCTCTGTCTTGATGATGTTCGACAAGTCATCGGTATCATCTAGACAATGTGAATTTGCTGCCATGCCATCAACTTGACCTCCACTGGCAGTGTCCCACCTGGGTCAGCGAATGAGCTAGAGTCACACAGACCCTTCCTCAGTCCAGCGGTGTCACCCTGTGGTTCTTGCAGCAGTGATCTCAGGCAGTTGTACACAGAGCACCCTTGTCCTCCCTTTGATTTTGGGAGTCTTCCTGGCATAGCCCAATAGCCAAGTAGGCAGCCTGAATTTGTTTCATCCCATGGCACGGCTAAGAGGGGGCCTCAGCTGACTGGCAAGCCTCCTCCCACAGAGTTTGAGACTGCCAGCAGGGGATCCAGAGCCACCTTCTGCCCCAGGAAGTCCCAGCTCCTGCTTCCTCCCGGTTGGTGCCTTGGCAAGCACAGGGGCTTCTTGGCAGCCAGTAGAGGGCACTGCCTAGGGTTGGGTAACTGGCTGCCTTCCAGTGAGTAGCTGGTACCTTCCTAGGCAGAAGGGGAGGGGAGGAAGAGGGGAAGGCTCAGGCAGCAGACCAGAACCATTTGTCTAGGCATGTGGGGCTCAGGGCTGGGGTGATGGGATGATGTGGTCACACCCTTCCCATCATAGCTGGGTGTGGGGTGGTCTGTGTCTCTTGCAGGTGGGAGATATTTGGGGCTTGGGCATAGGGTGTTGTGAAAGAATGAGAAGAGAGACGGGGAAAAGTGAGAGCAGGGGGCCGAAGTTCTCTTGGTGCAGAAGCCAAACTGCCCCAGATCAGAGCCTGTTTATTTCAAATGAAATCAGACTGCGGTTGGTGAGTTTGGCTATAAAGGATAAGGGGTGAGCTACACAACGTTCTTTGTAGGTTCTATTCCTGGCACTAAGTTGATAACCAGCATGCACTCGGTAGTCAGAGGACATGTGGGATTGCAGAATGTCATCCAACATCCTGGGACACAGCCCGTGCCCCGAGCCCTGTCCAACTGACCATGCTGTCCCTGTGGCCTTCTGTCCAGGAATGGAGTTGCTTTCAACTCCCTCATGAATGCTTCCCTTCTGGCTGTCTCTCGGACTCAGGCTGGCTTCTGTCTCCAACATGCAGAAGCCCTGGGAGCCCTCCCATTCCCCCACCCCCAGTCCCCTGGTGCACCTCATAGGCAGCGTAGGATTGATGTCCTGGGATGTGAGGAGGCCTGCTGGTCTCCTCAGTGGCAGAACACACTCTGAGCTGTGTGCATTGTAGTGTTTGCATCGATGCCAGGGTGTAAGGGACTGGAGCCTATCACTGTCCTGGCCGACACCTCTGAAGTCCGGCCGCAGATACTCGGTGCTCCGCTGTCTGAGGCTGGACATGGCAGTTTACAATCAAGCGTCATTTCTACCCAGGCCTTGGTGTGGTGGCCCCTGGTATCAGTGGAGGAGGCACAGTTTCAGGAAGCTGCAGGTTTGCCCTAAGTCCTTCATGGGATGGGTCTTTCCTCTGTGGAATTAGCAATCAGGTAAGTTGTTTTCCCTTTTTTTTTGGTTATGTAAATTCATACACCATACATGTCACCGTGCTAAACTTTGGTAAGGATGCAATTCCTTGGACTTGATCACATCAGCACTGTCAGACAGCCGTCTGTCTAGGTCAGACCATTTGATTGACCTGAAAGGAAATTTGGCAGCATCATGGAGTCTCTTTCCCACCCCTGGCCATGTATTGCAAATCTGCTTACTCTCCCTGGATCCGCCTGTCTTGGAATGGCCACACATGGTATTATGATGGACCATCACATACCGTATTGCCTTTGGTCTCCTGCCTCCCTCATGTTTGTCATCTCTGTGGCTCATGAACCATGCTGTGGCATGCCCCAGTACCTGGCTCATGTGATTTCTGTCATCACATGGGCAGGAGGGGATTCTTACCGTGTAGATCTTTTGTTCATCTGGGGCAGGGGGATGTGGGAGCAGCTTCAGTGGTGTGGTACTTTTCCCTGGGGGTGGGAGGGATTTCTCAGCATTTCTGCCTCTCTGGTGACCGGGCATCACCTGTGGCAAAAATGGAAAAAAAGTTCTACAGACACCTATGATGTGTTGTGTTTACAAATGTAGGTCAAGGGGAGCCCGCTAGGAGACCCCGAGACATACTGGTCAGAGGTGCTGGGGGTGCCCAGTTCAATCGCGAGGTGTCTGTGTGTATGGATCATCTGGGATGTGATAGGAGAAGCCAGTGTGCTTATCGGCCATGGGTGGTGATGGCATCATTGTAGATCATTTTCGGCGTGGCGACAGTACCCGGGGCGACATCCATCTATCTTCCAGTCACTTGCCTGAGATATCTTACCTAGACCTGGGCCATCTGGAGTACCCAGAAGTCTCCGTGAGACTGGCAGTGTTCAGAGTGAGGCAGGAGAACAGCTATCTCAGGGGCTTCTGGGAAGAAAGCCTCCTGGCCTTGCACCAGACCCCATCTCCCAGTGGCCACCAGGAGGTAGGTAGACTCCCTGGTGGAGCACTGGACCACATTCCCCACAGACCTCTGGTATATGTCAGTTCTTGGGTCATAGGGTCTGAGTACAAGATGAGATCGTGGAGCTCTCTTCCCTCTTCCCCTGCCCTTAGAGTTATATGTGTAGGGCCAGACTACACTTACCACAGTCCTCTGGGCAGAAGGCATCCTGGAGTAGTGGGCTGGAGGGGGCTTCAGACTACAGTAGTAGTAGTCCGATTGTAGTTTCAGACTACAGTACCCATAGATCTTGGCGAGAGAAGGAGGGACTTCTGGTCGTGGCATCCTACTACATGACCCACAGGCCTCTGAAAGCCAGACTTCCAGCAGTACTTCGGACTACAAACAGGCACAGCCCCCCCCCCCCCCCCCCCCCCCCACAGCACGCCCCCCCCCCCCCCGCCCCCCGGAGCAAGACTTCCAGCTTTGGGGCCAGAACACACCCTTCCCCGATGCCTTGGCATTCCCTACTAAAGTGCCCCTGGAGTGCCCACAGTACCGGGGACATGGAGTTCCGGACCTAACCCAGGGGCATCCTCTGCTCACTCATCTGTACCCAAGCAGGAAATGTTCACCGTGGGCTAGGCATAGTTAGGGCCCTGCACTCTCTAGCATCTCCACATATGAAAAAAGAAATGGTGGAAGCTGTTTAGGGAGACTCATGTAACAGTTTGCACCATTCCCTAGGTAAGAACACTGACACAAACACGAATGGACACAGGCACCTGTGGACACAGCCACGGTGCAGGGTGGCCCTCCCGAAGGAGGCACTTAGCCCTAAGGACGCATGAGTGAGGAGCAGACCACTGTGCAGATCTGTCATCCTGAGTCCTGCTCCCGTCGGTGTCTTCACCTGTGTCCTGCATGTTACGTGATCAGAGCAGGAAATGCAACCTCGGAGACCTCATCTTGGGCCACAGTTACTCAAGGTAGAGGCATTGCAAATGTAAGCCTTTAATTAGGCCAGGTCTCTGCCAGGCACTGCCCAGGGGCTTGGATGCATGCTGGAGTCAAGGCCATGAGATGCCCACTGTGACCGCTTCAACCTGCCCTCTCAGACTGAGGGAGGGGTCTGGGGGCAGGGAGGGCACAGAAGTCATCCAGTGTCACTTTTCCTTTTAAAGAACATTCTTTTCTGATTGGCTCCCTCATGAGGAAAAGCCAGTCTTTGAAGTGTTCACAGAAAATGCATGTTATGAAAAACTACCCATTAAGGAAGACACCTTCATGGCTCCTAAGAACTAGCCATTTCAGGGGGAACAGAGAAATGAAGATTTTCCACTGATAATTCATCCTTCAGCATACAAACTCGCATGGTAGGAAGACCCCATTCAAGCCTCCTGTCTTTATATCTGTGTTTGTCTCTCTCTACCTCTGTCTCTATCTTCTCATTCTTTTGTAATTTTTCCTTTTAAAAAATTTTTAAGGCAAAGCATTTTCTGGGCTTTCTGGACCCTCCTTTCCCTTTATCTTGTTAATAATTCCCTCTCCCACTCCCAATTCAGGAGAGGCAAGGGAACAGGCCTTCTTTTTTTTTATTAATTTATTTTTCTTTTTTTAACATTAATATGCTATACATCATTACAGTATACAAAATGAATTTTTCATCCAAAATACACTGTCTGTTGGCTCAATCAAGTACATCAACATATGTGTTATCAACAATTTTTCATTTCTTATGTCTTGTATATTT
>NW_006159950.1:578142-578903 GCF_000334495.1 Tupaia belangeri chinensis
AATTTTTGGGCCATTTTCTCAGACTTCGTGGTGGATTTTTCCAGGCCAGCAATTTTCTCTTCTACATCTGAGATTCTATTTTCTGTATGATCTAGTCTGCTTTTAATACTTTCAAGGGAGATTTTGACTTCTAGTATTATAGCCTTCATCTCTAACAGTTCCATCTGATTCTTTTGTAAAGTGTGAAATTCCTCTTTTAGATCTTGCATGAATTTCCTCACCTCCTGGAACTCTTCAACTCCTTTCTTCTTCCTCTTCAGCAGTTCCTTGTCTCTCTTCTCTTCCATCTCTGTTAGCTTTGCCATTATGAATGTTCTGAATTCTTTATCAGAGATTTCCATGATTTCCATTGAACTGTGGGTGGATGAAGAGGAGCTATCCGTTTCCCTTGTGGGAGAGGTATTTTCCTGCTTCCCCATATTTCTTGTGGTTCTGCAGCGATTTCTAGTCATCTGGTGGATGGTCGGTTTCTTCCCAAACTTGGAAGTTCAATCTGAGGGTTGAGGAGTGTGCAGAAAAGGAAACAGAGAGAGGGAAACAATACCAACAACAGCAAAACAAAAACAAAAACAAAAACAAAAACAAACCCAAAACAGACAAGAAACAGAGAAAAAGAAGAGAAAAACTTCTAAAAAATTAATATTAAAAAAATTTCAATACAACTAAAAAATTAGAAAACCACGTGGTGCACAAGCGTGCTGCTCAAAATGGCTAGATCGCAGAAGCCATGGAGCTGTCTGTCTCTTGAAGAAGGGCTGTTC
>NW_006159950.1:579388-581424 GCF_000334495.1 Tupaia belangeri chinensis
CTGCTTGAAGACCCCTTCATGGCTTCTGAGAACTAGCCATTTCGCGTGGCACGTTTGCTTGGTTTTCTAATTTTTGCTTTTTAAAAAATTTTTTTAAAATATTAATTTTTTTAGTTTCTTTTTTTTTCTCTTAGTTTTTTCTTTTCTTTTTCTGTGTTCCTTTTTTTGTTGCTGTTGTTTCTCTCTCTGTGTTTTCTTTTCCATACACTCCTCAATGCTCAGATTGAACTTCAAAGTTTGGGAAGAAACACACCATCCATCAGATGACTAGAAATCACCACAGAGCCACAAGAAATATGGGAAAGCAGGAAAATACCTCTTCTCTAGCGGAAAAAAATAACTCCTCTTCATCCACAGACAGTCCAATGGAAATCATGGAAATGTCTGATAAAGAATTTAAAACATTCATAATGGCAAAGCTAATGGAGATGGAAGAGAAGAGAGACAATGAACTGCAGAAGAGACAGGAGAAAGGAGCTGACGAGTTCCAGGAGGTGAGGAAATTCATACAAATCTAAAAGAGAAATTACACACTTTACGAATCAGGTGGAACTGTTAGAGATGAAGGCTATAATACAGGAAGCCAAAATCTCCCTTGAAAGTATTAAAAGCAGACTAGATCATACAGAAAATAGAATCTCAGATGTAGAAGAGAAAATGGCCGGCCTAGAAAAATCCACCACGAAGACTGAGAAAATTGCCACAAAATTTGAGAATAATATACGAGAAATACTATATACCATCAAATGTCCAAACATCCAGATAATAGGCATCCCAGAAAGTGAGGAGACTCATAAGGGCATTGATAATCTATTCCATGAAATCCTGAAATGAAACTTTGCAAAACTAGAGAGGCACTCAAACATCCAGTCTCAAGAAATACAAAGGACCCCAAATAGAATCAACCCAAGATCTTCTCCAAGACACATTATAGCCAGACTGACCAAAACCACAGACAAAGACAAGATACTAATATTGGCAAGAGAAAAACAGCAAGTTACCTACAAAGGGTATCCCATCAGACTAACAGCAGACCTCTCATCGGAAACAATGCGAGTGAGGAAAGAATGGGAAAATATATTCAAAGTGTTAAGGGAAAAGCAATTTCAACCAAGAATACTGTACCCAGCAAGATTATCCTTTATATGGGAAGAAAAGACAAGAACATTCTCAGATAAACAAAACCTGAATTTACCAGCACCAGCACCAGACCAGATCTCTAAGAAATTCTTAAGGGTAGGACCAGCAGTTAGCGTAATGGCTATGTCGCTGGACTCCCACGTAGTCGACCGCGGTTCGAGTCCCGGACCCGGTGGCTTAAACTCACGCCAGGCGCGTGTGCGTACGTGCCCAAGATCCGGAGAGGAGAATTGCGGCGTGACCATCCCCCCTGGGGGGTGATTTCTCGCTTTCTGTCTCTATGTCTATCTCTGTCTGTCTGGCGAGCGCACCCCCCCTATAGCAAAAAAAAAAAAAAAAAAAAAGAAATTCTTAAGGGAGTGGTATGTCAAGAAAATTAAAGGCAGACAAAGAAAAATAAGAGTTCAAAAACTAAGAAAATGGCCAACATAGTTGTAGGAACAAATCTGAAGTTGAATATTATATCCCAGAATTCAATAAGGAAGATGGAACCACAACAGAACATAGATTAAGTGCATGAGACTGAACTGGTGAAATAACATTCTGTAACTTGACTAAAATATTGCTGCTTTTCTTCTAAGTTTTATTGTCCAGTTTTAAGGATTTTTGTCCTGTCTTGAGATGTCAATAGGTTCAAGTACCTACTATTTGAACAGAATACTAACCTGTATCTAGGCTTTAAGTTTCAAGGAAATTTCCTTACCAGTTCAAAACTGCTTTTATTGAAATTACCAGCTGAAATTGCTATTGAAAGTAGTTAGATTACTTATGAAATTGTGTGATCAACAAAATGTGGGGGGGAAAGGAATTGAAGACAACCGTAGGCAGCAGAGATAGCGTGATAAGAGGATACACACACACACACACACACACACACACACACACATATATATATA
>NW_006159950.1:582224-584578 GCF_000334495.1 Tupaia belangeri chinensis
CATTTTAGCTGGGAGTTCTTATCTAAAGCAACAGGTAGCTTTCAACTACAAAGAGTTTCTCATCTATGTGCTGTTGACTATAAAAAACTGCTAATAAAAATCCTGTGTTGTCTCCGGAGCTACAAAATCATCTTCTTTTTCCATATAAGATCATAGACTCACCCTCTATTGTTGTAATGTATAGATAGTCCATATATTAACTGTGTCTTTACTTAGCAAGTCAAGATTTCTACAGCAACGTTATCGCCCTGGCCCGGGACTGAAGTTGTCAAACATCCTGCAAGCCCCCTCTTCAAAAGACTCTTCCCAGTAATCAAGATCCAAGAAGAAGATACAGCAGACAAATGGACTTCCTCATCCTGAGAACTGTGATTGACTTTGCCTGAGCTAACAAGACAAACAGCATGTTTTATAATTATTGCTTCCATGCTTTGTATACCCTGTTCCTTAGAGTAAATCTTTTACTGCCCCTCATCCATTTACTTGCATGTATCACATTTTCAATAAAAAGGCACAATGATTCCTAACAGTTGTCACTCCTCAGAGAGCGATCTTTGAGGTGTGTCCGGCATAGGACGTGCATAAAAGCATCGAGGCCTCTGTCTTCTATTCACCTTCGCCGCCTCCGTCGAGATAACCCACCCTCACCGAGGCTGGACCCCGACAAGTTTGAAAGTTGTATTTCAAAAGATTACTTATTAAAGCCTTTTGCCTTTTTTTCCCTTCTGTAAATTCCATTTCCATTTAAATGGAAGCAGAAGCAGACACGTTGCTTTCACGATGTTCTTCCTGTTTGTGTTTCTATGGAAATAGACTCTTGATTAGGAAGGAGAAAGTTACAATCAAAGCCTTATAAGCAGACAAGGAAAAACTGAGTGGTTTTTTTTTTCCCCCAAGAGTGGCTTACTGAACGATGGTCAGACTTTATTCAATTCAAGATAACATAATATTGAAGAAGCTCAAACTTACAGAAATGAACACCTATCCCCCACTTCACCTCTTCCAGAGCCATGTGGTCTAGCCTGCATTTGTGAGCGTCCCTACCTGTGGTCATCAGGCACACAATGGGAACCCTCTGTGAGCATCCCTACCTGTGGTCGTCAGGCACAGAATGAGGGCCCTCCGTGAGCGTCCCTACCTGCAGTCATCAGGCACACAGTGGGGACCCTCTGTGAGTGTCCCTACCTGTGGTCATCAGGCACAGAGTGAAGACTTTCTGTGAGTCCCTACCTGCGGTTGTCAGGCACACAGCAGGGACCCTCTGTGAGTGTCCCTACATGTGGTCGTCAGGCACAGAGTGAAGACTTTCCATGAATATCCCTACCTGCAGTCGTCAGGTGCACAGCGGGGACCTTCTGTGAGCATCCCTGCCTGCAGTCATCAGGCACAGAGAGAAGACCCTCCACGGGCCTCCCTACCCATGGTAGTCAGGCACAAAGTGGGGACTCTGCAGCTTATGGGTCCTCACTACTAATTAGCACAGCAGCCTCACTGGGCATTGCATTTGAATATTTCCCCCTTAATCAGCATGAAATAGAATGCCAGACCTAATGTCTGTGTTGAAAAGCAATGAAACTTTGGGGATATCCTTGAGAAAATCAGCTGAGAGAGAATCTGGGTTTCAGAGGAGACAGTTTGGTGTCACTTTCTCCCTGGCAACCCAGTCGCTCTTGCCGGGAGCCGTACCCCAGCTGGGGTGGGTGCACAGGGAGGCGACGCGGGTGAACAGGAATCAGACTAAGACCTCATGCCCTTAGCATGTTCTTAGCCAGCTACAGCCAGAGTAAACTCTGGACTGCAGCCCTGATGGCCAGAAGTCATGCGTATTTATTATAGAAGGAATTTTACAGCAGTGGGATGGGTGAGGGGAAATAAGTGAAACATTTTGCTCTAAAAGGTAAGGCATTCAAAGTATAGGAACAATAATCATAAAACATGACGTCCGTTTTGTTTACATATAAACAGTCATCATTTTTAGAACGAGGAAGTCCATTTTTGGTGCATCTTCTTCTTAGATCTTGATTACCAGGGAGGGTCTTCAGATGAGAGGGTTTTCAGGAATTTTCAGTCCCAGACCAGCTTGATTACTTTAGTCTCAGATTGGCTTGAGAATTTTGAGCCTCAGGTCAGCTTTTGAGAACTTCAGCTTCAGGCTAGGGTGGCAGTAATTACAAGAGCCTAGAAATAAATTCTATCTGGTTAGTATATACTAAAGTGAAATACTTATGTTATCTCTGGGGTAGTCTACAACTAAGAGGGTGAGTCTACATAGGAAAGGAATGTGGTCTCGTGAGTACTGTGTACTTGGGACTCTCTACATGCTGCTCTATACAATGACCGTGGCTTGGGGAATG
>NW_006159950.1:584787-586939 GCF_000334495.1 Tupaia belangeri chinensis
CTACGCAGCTGCCACCTTAGTGGATCCGCATTCTTTTAGGATTATTGTAAAAGTTATAGTAAGGCTGAGGGTGCCTTTATGGGGTACCGGGGTATGGCAATAAGGCCCATGGCAGAGAAACTGAGTGCAGGCCAGTACAGTAACACAATGAAGGTGAGGTCCAGAACTTGTAAAACTGTTGACCTTGCAAACAGTTCTCCTCAGCCGAGTCCTTGCTCTAGGCCTGAGGGGCAGTTCTTTCATACTCAGCTTGTGTTAACTGCATGGTTCCAGCACGCTCTCTAATAGCCCACATGTGAGTCAGGCTGCTACTGTCCTCACTTCATGAAGTGGTGACACCTAAACCTATTGCTGAGATGTCTACCCAGACCATGTCTGCTCACTGCTATCAATTTCCACCCCCTTTTCACTTCCAAATGCTCAATGTTTTTGCCAAAAGTGCTGATATGGTCTCTGTTATGACAGGAAGTTTGCATTGGAGGTAGCACAGAAATGAATCACACTCACATTTCTGTGGATGTTCAGGGCCAGGACAATTTATCTGGTATGTATTTACGAAACAAAACCACGAGGATTTGGTATAAGCATACATAGTTATGTACAAAGTTTAATAATGGGGCCAGCAGATGGCATAATGGCCATGTCACTGGACTCCTACATAATCGACCACTGTTTGAGTCCCAGACCCAGTGGCTTAAAACTCACACCCTACACATGTGTGTGTGTGCTTAGAATCCCAAGAGGAGAATGGAGAAGGGATGACCACATGGCCATCCCCCCTGGGGGTGGTTTCTCATTTTCTGTCTCTCCAGCAAGCACATGCATTCAACAGCAAAAACTTCTCATAAGCAAAAAGTTAAATACTAATTTAGCCAAAACAGAATATATAAAAATTCAGTATAAAATCTTAGGTGGCTATGTTGGGGGTCACCCTGGTGACTGACGTGTGGGACACAGTCTGCCTGTGTGCTCAGCACTTCTGATCTGCACTCACCCTGCTTGTGATCCATTCCAAAGGACAGGCCAAGTGAGTCCTCACCACAGTCAGTCAGTGAGCCTCGTCCTGCCTCAGCCCTGATGGCCTGCACATTTTGTTTAATACATAAATTCACATAACATAACTGTCACCATGCTAACCTTCTGTATGGACTCAAGTCCATGGAGTTGACCACATCAGCAGCATGGGACAACCGTCTGTGGACTTTGGAGCATCCTGATGACCTGAAAGGAAATTCAGCAACCTCAAGGAGTTGCTTCCCCAACCTGGCCCTGCCCACTGTGCATCTGCTTTTTGTCTCTGGACCCACCTGTCCTGAATGGTCCACATACATGGGCTCACACACTGTGTGGCCTTTGGTGTCCTGCCTCATTCACTTCTGTCATTTCTGTCATTTGTCTGTGTTGTGACATGCATGAGTCCGTCACCCTTTTTATGTCTGATGAAATAGATATGAGAGTGTTTATCAATTGTCCCTGCCTGCGGGATGAATCGGGCAGGGAAACTCGAGCGAGGGGGCGGAGGTCTGGAACCGGCGCAGCATCTCAGCACGGGAGCGAAAGAAGTATCACAGCTCACACAGTGTCACAACTCTTGATGGTATGAAGGTTTCGCTCGTTTATTGAGGGCTAGAGCACTTTCTTATATACACAAGGCAGAGGGAGGTAGGCGGGGTTTACAGCGGACCTAATTGAGGACCTGTCAGTTCTGTCTGAACCAGGAGGTCTGCGTTCCTGGTGTCTGTGTCAAGGTTGCATGGGCCATTTTAAGCAGTGAAGGTCATGGCAGTCATTTTGATGTGGGCGGCTCCCCACATATCCCCCTCTGTTTTATTAAGAGACTGGGAACCAGGGGGAGCTGTGCCTGTCTTAGGTTGGAGCCATTATGGCTGAATGATTCCTCAATTACCCATCATTGGAACAACCCATAGCAGGGATGGGTGTCCTGTCTTAGGTGGAGGAACAGGTAAGTGTGGCCAAAACTCTCGTACCCATCATTGGCTAGCCAGCTCAGTGCCTCTGGTTAGTGGATGAATAATTCTCGAGGTCCTCCATCTCCAGTCTGGTGTAATGGACCTGGATAGGTCGAGAAAGGAGGGATGTTATCTGTTGGCTGATGAACGACTTCAATTTGTTAAAGATGACTGGGCCTAGC
>NW_006159950.1:595284-598198 GCF_000334495.1 Tupaia belangeri chinensis
CAATGAAGGTGATGGCAGCCATTTTGATGTGGGCGGCTCCCCACAATCAATGAAATCTGTGTTTGTCTGTGGTGATGTGTCTGTGGTGTGTTCAACAGGGTGTCACTGCGTTGTGATCCCTCCACCTCAACTTTTCGAGTAGCTGAGACCAGAGTTGTGCACCATCACACTGACCTTTCAGGGTGGACCGGAACCTGAACTCAGGAACTCAGGCCTCCCACGTGGCCAAGCAGCACTGTCAAGTGTGTGCTACTGTGGTTGGTGCTGAACCTTTTTTAATGAGAGAAAAGGAGAGAGAGGGAGAGAGAGAGAGAGAGAGAGAGAGAGAGAGAAGAGAAAGGGAGAGTGGCAAGGAGATATATCTTTGACATGGTCTTGCTGTGTTGTGATCCCCTTGGCCCAGGCTCCCAATGAGCTGACTCCAGGTATACACTGCTGCACCTGCTGTGTGTGGGCCAGTTCAGGAACAGAATCCAGGTCTCCCCCACGTCCTCCACTCTTCCCAGTGGTGGCAATCCCTGTGGGCTACTGCAACTTTGCAGGCACCATTTCTATGTGCATAGTACTCTGGGACCAACTGTGTGTACAAGATTGGGTTTTCTTCTTCAGGTGGGTTTTCATCTTCCCCAAGTTGAACTCAGTACCTGTAGAATGCCAACTTCAGTGTCCAGCGAGTGGCGTGGTGGTTAAGGCACTGGACTCCCACATGGGCAACTGTGGTTCAAGTCCTAGTCCTGGAAACTTGCTCTCTCTCTCTCATTCTGTCTTCTTCTGGTGACCATGCAGGTCCTATGGAAAAGTTAATAATAGTAATAAATAAAACAAAATGAATTAAAAAAAATTAGAAACAAAAGAGGAATGCCTACTTTCTATTCCTTTCTTTCCTCAGCCTCTGAAAGTCACTACAGGTTGAGTATTCCTCATCCAAAAATCTTAAATGTCCCAATGCCCAAAGGCTTTTGAGCACTGACATGAAGCCAAAAGTGGAAAAGTCCATACCTGACCACATGGGCCAGGTGGCAGTCAGAATGCTGCAACACAAAAGCATTGCACAAAATTATCTTTGGCTCTGTGTGCAAAGTGTGGGTCAGATAGAAGCGATTTTGTGTTTAGACTTGGAGCTCATTTTCAAGATACCTCATTATGTACATGCAAATATTCCAAAACCAAAAAGCAAACTCATACTTTGAAGCACCTCTGGTGCAGGACACTCCAGATCGGGATATCCGTCCGATCTGTGTTGTACTTCCGCTCCTATGAGCTGGTGTTTCCAGGACAACACAACATTTGTACTTTTGTGGCTGGTTTATTTCACCAATGCATAAATGACTCCAGATTCATCTATTTGGTAACATCTGTCAGATTTTCCTTCCTGTTCCATTATTTAGGGCTGGGATTAGGGTTTGGGGTCAGTGGTTAGGAGTCAGGAGTTGGGGGTTGTGTGTTCAGGTTTGGGGTTAGGGTTAGAAGTTTAGGGTTAGGGGCTGGTGGTAAGATTAAGATGTAGGTTTAGGGGTCAGAGGTGAGACCTCCCACTCAAGGTGGGTGTCAGAGAGAAACTCCCTGTTCCAAACCACATCAGCAGAGTCCTCAAGAAGCTGAGCCTGGCATGGCTGGAGGGCAGATAGCCTCTCAAGCTGGAGCATTCAGCCTCTCTTCACAGTGCAGGGACCCTCACCCCCAAACTGCCACCTACCTATCCATGCTTCTGCTTCCAGGTGAAAGGTGGCGACTCACACCTGCTGTTTATGGGGAGCATATTTGAGGGGGACATCAAGTTGGATTGGAGTTTGCTCTGTCATAGGTTCTAATCCCCACAGTCAACTTCTTGCCAATCAGCAGACACCAGTGGTCTGGGGGTGTGGTGAGACTTGCTCATACTTCACTTTTCCTAACTGTGAAGATGGGACCAGGTCCAGTGGCATCACCAGGGCTGCTCATGAGAAAGGGCAAAATCCTCATGGGCTGGTCTTTGGGGCTCATGTAGGTGCTGGGGTTCAATTTCTCAGAGTGGCTTTAAGGAGGCTGAGTGATGGCAACCACCAGTGACCAGATGGCCTGGCTGAGACACTCTGGCTTCTTCCCAGCACCAGGGGCACTGGCTTGTGGATAGGCCCATGTCATCTCACACTGTATCCCTGGCCTAGTTATGTGTGTGGTGTCCACTGCTCCATGCTCTCTATGTAGAACAGGGGTGGGGACAGCTGGGTTATGAGGGTGCCAAATGGCACCCCACATTCATTGTGGTGTACCCACCTGCCACATGCACTATGTTCCTTTTGGGTATATGATGAAAAGGCAGGTGTCTGCCCATTCTCTCAGATGCTTGAGGAACACAGTGTATCCTTGAGCTTTGTTGTGACAGGAAGTCCTCAAATTTTACCTAAATAGAATCAAAACCCTGGAGCTTAACACCTACCTGGAAAACACAGGCTCCTTGGTTGTTTAAGGATACCACAGGCAGGGTTGCCTTCAGAAAAACATGAAGTAGAGAATTCTACAGACAACAATGCCAACAGGTGGCATGGTGATTGAAGTGGCTGGGTTCCATACGCTGACTGAGTGGATCAAGTTCCAGACCAAGAGGCTTGAAAAGCACACCAAGTGCACACACGCATGCCTGTGTGTGTGCCCAAAGTCCCGAGGGGGACGGAGGAGCAGGGATTGTGGTGTGGGTAATTTCTCACTTTGTCTCTTGGCAAGTTTACAAAGCCTGTAGCAAAAGAGAACAAAACAGGGACCAGCAGTTAGCGTAATGGCTATATTGCTGGACTCCCATGTAGTCGACCATGGTTTGAGTCCCAGACCTGGTGGCTTAAACTCACGCCGGGTGCGTGTGCATGCGCGCCCAAGATCCTGAGAGGAGAATGAAGGAGAAGGAATTGTGGCATGGCCATCCTCCCTGGGGGGGGGG
>NW_006159950.1:598815-599364 GCF_000334495.1 Tupaia belangeri chinensis
ATGTCCTGCCTTTTTGGGCCAGACCAATGGGAAATCTTTTAATTAAATGTTGTCTGTCAATCTCAAAAGCAAATAAAAGAAACCTCTGTACACGATCACCCCGAGAAAAGGCATGTATGCCTCTTTTCCGGCCTAGGTCACTCACAGTTGGCTTGGAAATAAACTGTATTAATTATTATTAATTTTACAGTTGGTTATATTTCTCCATCAACAGATTGGATTGTAACTGGTGAAAGTGTTTTATCTACTGGCTACTGGTTATGAAGGAACTGCTGGCTGGCAGAGTGTTGTGGTCATGGGAATCTTTCTTCCCGTCAGGTGCCTAGTATTTTTAACCGACCAAACCAGGATTTGCTTGAAACTCCTCCCAAAGGATGTTCCAGGCCACAGTGGGCTGTCAAGGGAAGCTCCCTGGAGCGCAGTGACCACACCGCCCGGAGGCCTCTGGGGGAAAGATTTCAGTGCACAGCACAAGAACACACTGCACTGAGGCCTCGGGAGAAAGACCTGCAGGCCTAGCGCCACATTCCGCTCCTGTAGGTCCCCGCT
>NW_006159950.1:599398-600373 GCF_000334495.1 Tupaia belangeri chinensis
ACTACAATACCCAGAACTCTCTGGGAGGGCGCGCTCTGGGCCTACTTCCGGACTCCATACCCCCCCTCCCCCCATCCCCGGAGGAAGCCTACCAGGCCGAGCGCCAAACTACACTTTCCGCAGGCCTCTCGGATGTAGGCTCCAATAATCGCATGAGACTGCTGTACCTGGAATCCGAGAGAAGGGATTATGGGCATAGAGCCAGACTACATTCCCCTGGCTCTCTGGCAGGAAGCCCTCCATGCACAGTATTGGACTACATTACCCACAGGCCTCCAGGAGAAACACTTCTGGCAGCGTACTGGACTACAATTCCCACAGGCCCCTGGAAAGACTTCCAGCTACAATGCCGGAAGGCACGCTTCCCCAACACCTTCGGGTGCCCCACTCGCCTGCAGGTAGTACCAGGGACATGGAGTTCCACTTCTGAGCAGTGAGCTTTCCTCCCTTGGCAGTAGGTGAGGCGCCAAGGCTTCTCCTGTCTTTTTGAAAATCTACATTGCTGTGCCAGCAGGCTGCATGAGGTTAGGGCACCACATTCCCTGTGGCTGACTCCACGGTGGCTTCAGAATCACCTGGTGTGTGCCCAAAGTTGTCTAGAGAGAAGAGAGAAGAGGGGATTTCGGCAGAGCCGTCCCTGACCTGGAGTTTTTTTCACTGCCCCCAACACCCACCCTCGTCTGTCTTTAGTGAGTGGCACATCCCATGGCAAGAACTACAGGGAAAAAGGTTGAAGTTTACATCGGACATAAATCCTTAGATTTACGAGCGATGTCAGTGACTGCTTTTTGTAAATCAAATGTATTTCCTGAAAATACATTTTCTCCTGTTAAACAGACAAAACTGTAAGGCACGTTAGTCTCCATTTCATTCGTGAAATTTTCATGACTTGTCATCTTAATTTTTATATGATATTTTTTTTGGAGAGTTTTTTTTTTTTTTTTTTTTTTTTTTTGGGGGGTTTCGGCCCCCCCA
>NW_006159950.1:600388-613378 GCF_000334495.1 Tupaia belangeri chinensis
GAGAGAGACATAGAGACAGAAAGCGAGAAATCACCCCCCCAGGGGGGATGGTCACGCCACAATCCATTCTCCTCCATTCTCCTCTCAGGATCTTGGGCACGCACGCACACGCGCTCGGCGTGAGTTTTAAGCCACTGGGTCCGGGACACGAACCGCGGTCGACTATGTGGGAGTCCAGCGACATAGCCATTATGCTAACTGCTGGTTCCCAATTTTTATATGGTTTTAACCACAGTAATGGAAACTTTAATTTGGGATTCATAACTTCCTAGTTTTTTTTTTTCATTTTTTGGGCAAATTTTGAAAGCATACTTATATATCATTTATGTCTTACACTCATCCAAAATGTACATTCTCACTTTCACTTGAAGCAAGAGGATGGCACTTGTTATAAGTGTGCCATTTTATATAGTGCAGGAATTTCTTTTTAAGATTTTAAAGTCTACTTTCATTTTGTTCAAACTATCGTGTCAAAAGTATCAAATGCTTCTTATTTCAACCTTGCAATTCTAATTTAGAGATTATATTTCTCTGTATTACATTTGATAAGTTATTTTATGTGGGAAGTACCTTGGTTGCACTTTATTGTGATGCCCAGTGGGTGCTCCTACATGTTCATAAGGTGATTTTTAGAACAGAAATAAGAATATCTCATACCTGTTGAAGTCCCAAAAAGAAGACTGTAACTTCTTGTCATATTTAAAATGGTTATCACACTTGAATTAATATGTAGAAATTTGGCACAGTAAATTAAGATAGTGAGTTGAACAGATTCAGTTTAATTTTTTTCCCCAGATGGTACATGGGGGTGAGGGGAGAGAGAAAAAAAGGAGAGAGAGAGAGAGAGAGTCATCCTTTCATAATTTGGGGTATGTCCATTCACTCACTTGACGTTTCTCAAGCTGCTGGGTCTTGGACTTGAACTGCCATGTTAACCTGATGGGATTTAGCTGCCTTAACCATCAGGCCATGGACTTCCCACAACTTAACATTTTTTCCTTCTATTGGGAAGGTTATATGGTCTTTTCCCTTTTTTAACCTGCTCTACTTGTCCATTATCAGATAGCTCACCAGGAATATTTTTATTTCAGAGCCATTGTTTCCTATTTGTTGAGAATATCCCATGCTAGACTGAATCTATTTTTTTTTCCTTCCAAGAGAGTCACGGAGCCGCGACGCCCCCTCCTTTAGCCATGAAGCAGTATTGCATTTGAACACACTTTGTGAAGGGAAACCCCTGTAAGTGTGGAGCTAATTCTGTCACACAGTCAACCCTATTTAGACTCTGATAGTCTCAGTTTTGTTCCTCGAAACATCAATGATTCATCATGTATTTTAGTACACAAGTAAAGCACAGATATTCTTTTTAATCATTCACTTCATAACTAGCTCTATTGGCATCAAATTTACTGTAGTTCTTTAAGTATTTTTGTTTGTTTTAGGATGCTTGCAGTGGCTGGACAAGGAGTGGTAAAGTGAGAAATCCCCCACTGGAAAAGTGAGATGGAAAGTGGGAAATCGCCCCCCTGGGGGGGATGAACATGCCACAATCCCTTCTCCATTCTCTTCCTGGGATTTTGGCATGCATGTCTACACAGCTGACATGATTTTTCAAGTTGCAGTGTCCAGAACTCACACTATGGCCAACCATGTGGGAATCCAGTGCTTTAAGTTCCATGTCACTTGTTGGTCCCGTAATTAATGTACTTAAAAGTTCAACTTAGTTTGGAAAAATTTCAGAAATTTTGTTTCCAAGAATTATTTGTGAGTCTCTGAAACCTAAATCATTTTTGCCCAATAACGTCTAACATTTCTCATAGAAGACCCCAATGTTTTATATTTCATTGGTTTGATTACTTTCCCAAAGCATCACTAAGGTAGACTTTGAACAACTTTTAAAACTCTTCTGACATAAAGAGCATTGGGGGAATCCTTATGGTCACAGACTGTTCATGTCCTTGCCTTTTTGAATATTATTTTCACGGTGCCAAATACTTAACTTTATTATATTTCTGCTCTAAGGACTGTGTGGGAAGGAGAAAAAAGACATCTTTGTGAGAGCCAGTCCAGTCACAGTGACTCAACTTGTCCATGGAACATCCATCTGTATTTATTTTTTCAGAAAGTCAGTGTTTGGAAACTGTCCAATGAGTAACTGAGATAGTCTCTAAAATGTGAATTCAGTCCTGTGTACAAACCTGGAGTTGTATTTTCTGGACAAATGTACCTTTATACTGTGCATGTGTCTGTTATTCATTCATGTGTGCATATGTGAATGTGTATTTGCATGTGCGTTTTCAAGCTCAAGGGTGTGATAAATTTGGAGTACAAAAGGATTTCAGAGCTACCAGAAAGATTTACAAACCACACCATTGGATAGTGTTTTTTAGAAAACTGTAGTACCATTATATTGTGTGTGTGTGTATTATTAATACACGTGAATGTGTGTTTGTGTATGCTTGTCCAAGCTTTGAGAGTGCAATTTAATTACAGAAGGAAAGGGTTTCAGATCTTACAGAAGAATTTGCCAAAGGCTCTACTGGAGGTGTAGTCTTTAGGGAAATGTGTTACTTTTCTACTACTGTGCTTGTGTTCATTAATCGTACAAAAATATATGTATGCATGTGAGCATGGATTTCTCTTACTCTGTGTGTGTTCAAGTTGTAGGCTTCTGATTCATTTTTAGCAGAAGAGAATTCTAGAGCTTACAGAAGGATTTGAGAAAGGCTACATTGCAGTTGTGTTTTCTAGAAAGATGGATTACATTTATACTGTGTGTGTGTGTTACTCATACATGCATGCATATTTGAATGTGTGTCTGTGTTTGTGTGTGCCTGTCCAAGCTCTAGGAGTGCAATGTATTTACAGCAGAAAAAGATTTCACAGCTTACAGAAGGACTTGCCATTGAAGTTTTGTTTTTTTTTTTTAATGCAGATGTGATATTTTTGTACTGTGCCTGTGTATATTATTCATACGTGTGTGCTTTTGTGACTGTTGGTGTGTATTTATCTGTGTGTGTCCAACCTCCAGGAGTGCACTTTATTTAAAGTGCAAAATAATTATAGAGCTTACAGAAGAATTTGGCATAGGCTCCACTGGAGTTGTATTTTTAGGGAGATTTATTACCTTCCAACTGTGCACATATCCATTATTCATACATCTTTGCATATGTGAACATGGGTGTGTAGTAGTGTGTGTGTCCTGGTTGTAGGCTTGTGATTCGTTTACAGTAGAAAGGATTGTAAAGCTTATGGGAGGATTTGCAAATGGCTCCATTGCAATTGTGTTTTCTAGAAAGATGTAGTGCCTTTATATTGTACATCTGTATATTATTCATATATGTGCGCATATGTGAGCATGTCTGTGTATTTCTGTGTATTTGTATGTGTGTGTCCAATATTCAGGCTTGAGATTTTTTTTTGAGATTTTTTTTTTTGCTATAGGGCACATGTGCTTGCCAGACAGACAGAGAGACAGAGACAGAGAGATAGAAAGCGAGAAATCACCCCCCAGGGGGGATGGCCATGCCGCAATCCCTTCTCTGCCACTCTCCTCTCGGGATCTTGGGCATGCATGCACATGTGCCCGGCATGAGTTTTAAGCCACCGGGTCCGGGATGTGAACTGTGGTCGACTACGTGGGAGTCTAGCGACATAGCTGTTACACTAACTGCTGGTCCCCAAGCTTGAGATTTTAGAGCTCACAAAAGGATTTGCAGAAAACTCCACTGGAGTTGTGTCTTCTAGAAATATGTAGTGCCTTTATATTCTGTGTGTATTATTCACACCTGTGTGTATGTGAATGTGTGTCTGTGTTTATATGTGCTTATCTAAGCTTCGGGAGTGCAAATTATTTACATTAGAAAAGGGTTTCAGAGCTTACATGAGGATTTTTCAAAGGCAACATTGAAGTTCTTGTAATAAAGATCTAGCATCTTTGTCCTGTGTCTGTGTGGATTTTTAAATATCTGTGTGCTTTTGTGAACATTGGTCATATTTGCTTGTGTGTGTCCAAGCTTCAGGATTGCAATTTATTTAAAGTATGAAATGATTTCAGGACTTACAAACTAATTTGCTAAAGCCACTACTGGAATGGTATTCTTTAGGGAAATGTGTTACCTTTCTACTGTGGACATGTCCATTATTCGTACATGTGTGCACATGTGAGTGTAGATTTGTATTACTGTGTGTGTGTCCAAGCTGTAGGCTTGTGATACGTTTAAAATAGAAAAGAATTCTGGAGCTTACAGAATGATTTGCGAAAAGCTCCCTTACAGTTGTGTTTTTGAGAAAGATGGAGTACATTAATACTGTGTATGT
This sequence comes from Tupaia belangeri chinensis, assembly GCF_000334495.1. NCBI lineage: Eukaryota > Metazoa > Chordata > Mammalia > Scandentia > Tupaiidae > Tupaia > Tupaia belangeri. The sequence continues at coordinate 604,709 of NW_006159950.1, forward strand.
ATTATTCATACATGTGTGCATATTTGAACGTGTGTCTATATTTGTGTGTGCCTGTTCAAACTCTGTGAGTGCAATGTATTTACAGCAGAAAAAGGTTTCAAAGAAGGATTTGGCAACTGCTTACAGAAGGATTTGCCAAAGGCTCCATTGAAGTTTTTTTTTTTTTTTTTTTTAGAAGTTTTTTGCTACTTGGCCTGTGCGCTCCCAGACAGACAGAGAGAAACAGAGAGACAGAAAGTGAGAAATTACCCCCAGGGGGGATGGCCATGCTGCAATCCCTTATCCTCTGTTCTCCTCTCAGGATCTTGGGCACGTTTTAAGCCACTGGGTCCAGGACGCGAACCGTGGTCGACTACATGGGAGTCCAGTGACATAGCCATTATGCTAACTGCTGGTCCCAAGTTTGTTGATTTAAAAAAAAAATGCAGATGTGGTTTTTTTGTACTGTGCCTGTGTGTATTATTCATACCTGTGTGCTTTTGTGAATGTCAGTGTGTATTTATGTGTGTGTGTCCAATCTTCAGGAGTGCAATTTATTTACTTTGCAAAATAATTTAGAACTTACAAAAGGATTTTCCATAGGCTCCACTGGAGTTGTATTTTTAGGAAGATGAGTTACTTTTCTACTGAGCACATGTCTATTTTTCATGTATGTATGCATTTGTGAATGTGACTGTATTTCTGTGAGTTTGTCTAAACTACAGGCTTGTGATTAATTTAAAATAGAAAAGAATTTAAGAACGTACAGAAGGATTTCTAAAAGGCTCCATTGCAATTGTGTTATCTAGATAGATTTAGTGCCTTTATACTGTTTGTAAATTGTTCATGCATGTGTGCATATGTAACCCTGTGTCTGTGTTTGTATGTGCTTCTCTAAGCTTCAGTAGTGCAATTTATTTATGGTACAATGGATTTAAAAGTTACAGAAGAATTAGTAGTCAGCTCCACTGGAGTGGTTTTTTTAAAGGGAAATTGTTACCTATCTGCTGTGCTTGTGTCTATTATCAATACATGTGTGCATATGTGAACATGGGTTTGTATTACTGTATGTGTGTCCAGGTTGTAGGCTTGTGATTCATTTACAGTAGAAAAAAATTCTATAGCTTATAGATAAATTTCCAAAGGCTCCATTGCAGCTGTGTTTTCTAGAAAGATGCAGTACCTTTATACTGTACTTTTGTGTGTTATTCATGTATGTGAGGGATTGTGGCGTAGCCATCCCCTCTGGGGGGTGATTTCTCGCTTTCTATCTCTCTGTCTCTCTCTGTCTGTCTGGCGAGTGCACGCGCCCTATAGCAAAAATCTCTCCAAGAAAAAAAAAAATGGAAATGCAGTACTTTGTACCATACCTATGTATATCATATCTGTGTACTTTTGTGAATGTTGGTGTGTATTTACATGTGTGTCCAAGGTTCAGGAGTGCAATTTACTTTCAGCACAAAATAATTTTAGGGCTTATAAATGGTTAGCCAAAGACTGCTGCAGTTGTATTCTTTAGAAAGATGTATTGCCTTTTTACTCTACATGTGCCCATTTTTCACTCCTATGTGCATATGTGAATGTGGGTGTGTGTTTTTGTGTGCATGTCCATTGTTCATAAGTACAATTTCTTTTCAGTAAAAAAGGAGTTTTGATCTTTTAGAAAGATTTGGCAAATATTCCTGTGGAGTTGTGTTTTCTAGAGAGATGTAGTAACTTCTTACAGTGTGTGTATTATTTCTTCATGTGTACCTATGTGAACCTGGGTGTGTATTTGTGTATGTGTGTCCATGCTGAGTTGTGTATATCTTACAGAAGTATTTGCAAAGGGCTCCATTGGAGTTGTGTTTTCTAGAAAGATATAGTATTTTTATACTGTACATGTGTGTATTATTCTTCCATGTGCACATATGTGTGCATGAGTGTGTATTTCTGTGGGATCTGCCCTCACTCATGTGCAGTCACTTACAGGATGGGGACCTGTGGGAATGAGAGCTAACCATACTGGATCCCCAGCACAGTGTAAGGTCCACTCATTAGCGCTTACATTAATGGGCAGGGCAGCAACCCCTTGACCACAGGTAGGAAGCCTGTTCCATCTCACATCCTGTGTGCATGTAGGACAAGCGTGCTGAGTAGTCCTTGGGGGCAGTCCGAGGGCAAGCTTGGTATAAACCAAACCCCAGAAGCTGAATTTTAGCTGAATTGTCTGTCCAGGTGCTCTTGCAGGGTGCCAGCCTGCCCATGGGGAAGCAATAGAGCCTCCTGGGTTGGGGTGGGGAAGTCATGTCCAGACCTACCAATCAGTTTCTTGAGCAACCCAGCCATGGGCTGCCCTTGCGGAACCACCCACTGTTGGGGATGTTCACGGCCAACTGCAGGGAGAGCAGAGAAGGCCACAGGCATAAAGATGCCAGGGGAGGATTACCCAGCAGTGGCCTGTCAGTGTCAGAGGGTTTCTGGGAACCAGAGGCAAGGCTCCAGAAATTCATGCCAGCATCTCAGCCTTCCTTATGGCTAGGAGAAAGCTCAGCTCTGATACGTCAGAACAGACAGCTTAGTCATGGGTGCAGCCACTGTGCTGAGCAACTCAGCAGTTCTTTGAAAAGCCCACCAAGGAGGCTAGCTGCAACACATAGTATAGCACAACACTCTCATGCTGAAGCCACATGGGAAGGTCCCAGGTGTGTGTCCTGAGTTCTCCCTGTGTATACTAGGCATGCACACATGACCATAACCCAGATGGGCTGACTATGCAGGGATGATGTAGCATGGAGACCCTGCTGGGTGGGCCTGTCTCTGTATCTCTCTCTCGTAGAAGAAATAAACAAAAACCTTAAGAGTTACCATATGACCCAGCAATTCTACTTTTAGGTATATACCAAAAAAATTAAACATTTCTAGAGCTGGCAGGTGACTGGATCCCATATGGCCAACTGCACAGTTTTTCTGACACCTAGCAGCTTGAAAAACACACATGTGCATGTTCATGTGCATGTGCATGCATGCCCAAAGTCCCAGGGAGAGTGGAGGAGAGGGGATTGCAGTGTGGCCATCCCCTGTGGGGGTTTCTCACTTTCCCTCTCTTAGTCTCTCTGTTAAGCACACACACCCTATTGCAAAATCCTAAAAATAAGATACAATTATATATATATATTTTTTCCCACACAAAAACCTGAATGTTAATGACCATATCAGCATTACTGATAATAGCCAGAAATTGCAAACAACGCAATTGCCCATCAGCAGATGAATGGACAAATAAACTGTGGTGGTTTCACATGATGGAGCATTATTCAGCCTGTACAGTAATCAATATTTGGGACCAGCAAGTGGCATGGTGGTTAAGGCACTGGACTTCCACCTGGCCTACTGCAGTTCTGGTCTCAGACCTGGTGGTTTGAAAACCATGCTGGATGTGTGTGCATGCATGCCCAAAATCCCAGGAGGAGAATGGAGAAGTGGTTGTAGCATGGCCATCCTCCCTAGGGGGTGATTTTTCACTTTCCCTCTCACTGTGTCTCTCTAAAGCAAGTGAATGTACCCTATTACAAAAACCTAAACTAAAAAGTAATAGAGTTTTGATATGTGCCACAATATATATGGGTTTTGAAAACATTAGTCCGAAGAAAGATATTAAGGAAAAAATAGAGAGGCAGACATTTATGTGACACAGAAATGAATTATTATCTGTTGATTATAACATGTATAGTATCCTCAGCTGGACAGTGTGAAGAGTATTCATGTTGGAAAATTCAATTTACAAGCTAAGTGATGTATAGTGATTAAATGTATAATTTAAAAAATAATTATGCTATGTTAAGAAGATCTTTTTTGTACAAAAGATCTCCTATTATACAGGACTCCATTTATATGAATATCTAGAAAACACAAATCTGTAGAGACACAAAGTGAAATTGAGGTGGCCAGGGATTGGAATAAGTGGGACTGAAAACTATAGCATTTCTTTGGGGAATGATAGAAACGTTCTGAAGTTAGACAGAGGTGATGGTACAACACAGTGAGTATATTGAAAATCTCTGAAGTGTCCATTTGAAATGATGAATTTTGGGATAAGTAGGTACCATAGTGTTAAGGCACTGGACTTCCACATGGCCAACTACCGTTTGAGTCCTAAACCTGGCAGCTTGAAACTAACACCAGGCATGTGTGTGTACATGCCCAAAATCATGAAAGAGAGAATGGATTATGGTGTGTGGCCATCCCCTCTTGAGGGTTATTTCTCACTTTCTCTCTCTCTCTCTCTGTCTCTCTAGCCAGTGCATGCACCCTATAGCAAAAATCTCTAAAAAAGAAACAAACAAAAAGACAAAGAAAGGGAACTATTGAACCAGAAACAAACAAAATGACAAATAAAGGGAACTATTAAACCAATAATCCCATCCACCCCGAGGCCTTAGGAAATGCTGTTCCACCTGCTTGCTTGTCTGTGTCTGATTCTGTGTGACAGGCTCTTTCTCATCCTTCAGACTTCTGTTAAGTGTCACTTTAAGAGCTGGGACTTAGCCTTAATTTAAAATTGCTATTCACCCCCCACCTCCATTTCTTTCTGTCCCCATGCACTGTTGTTCAGTTTATCTGTAGCACTGACCACATAATTATTGGTTCTTATTTTTAGTTTGTCTCCCTAACTAAAGTGTGATGCCACAAGGCAGGGGCTTTGTCCTCCTGCCCTGTCTGCCAGGCGGTGGATGAGTGAATTGTGTGTTTGTGGGTCAGGTGCACAACAGCTTGCACTTGTCACACAAGGTCCTACATTTCATGTGTTTCAGCTTGTGAAGTCCATTTTGGAAACACCAGAGTGCCCATTGATAATGTCCTTGGAGAAGTCAGAGGTGGGTTTAAGGTGAGTTGCCAACCACACCCCTTGTAGTCAGTGCAGGTCACACTGTGGCTTGTGGTCTGCCAGCTTCCTGTTGCACCCCTGCTCGCAGTAGACCAGCTTGGGCTTGGCAGGTAACTGCGTGGTTCTCTACTGAGAAATCAGCAAAATGGAGATGGGAAGACCAGCTGATTTCCTGAAGAATGGAGTGTGCAATCAAGATGTGCCTTCTTCCTCTCCCAGGTGTCAGAGTGGGACCCTCCCTGCAGGTGTGAGAGTGCAGGCCTGTGGCCTGCATAAGCCCAGGTTCTGTGAGCACACAGTACGGGGTCTGGAGTCCCTACCCTCATTGTTCTTTTCTTCTTGGAGTCAGATTTATATATTTTTTATTGAGACAGAATCCAACTAACTTAAATTTACCTTTTTTTTTTCTTTTAGAAAGAAATTTTTGCTACAGGCATTTGTGCTCACTGGAGACACAGAGACAGAAAGAGAGAAAGTGAAAGATCACCGCCCAAAGGTGATGGCCATGCCACAATCCCTTCTCCTCTCTGAATTTTGGCCATGTGTGCACAAAACTCCTGGCATTAGTTTCAATATGCTGGGTCTGGTATTTGAACCATGGTTGGTCATGTGGGAGTCCACGGTAACTGCAGTGGGCTTTCTGCACCCTGCTGCCAACATGCAGGCTAGCATGAGACTGCTGCAACCAATGCAGTGCCATACTCCCAACAGGAGTGAGTGCCTACAATGTGCCAATGAAGAATATGCCCCTGACAGCAAATAGAACACATGGGCAGGCCTGAACCCACTACACAGCCTGAAGCAGGTTGCCTGGACACCCAAACTGTGAGAAAACTGAAGTCGAGTCCTGAGGTGGGTGTCTGATAAGACCCTACAGGAATGGACAATTGGCAAACCTTCCAGGGAGGTTCCCAGCATTCTGGCTGCCACAAGCGAAGTCAATGTGAGTGAGCTGCAGCCATGGAGGGTAAGCGTGGCTGGGGAAGGCAGTACTCACTGGGCTGGGGACAACCCTCTTTCAGAACACAGTCCCCAGAGAACTGAATGCTGAGCAGGGACTACAGGCAGTACAGGTAAACAGGAGTGGAGAGGAAGGAGGAGTTATGGGCAGGAAAGATAGAATGTTTACCTAGGATACTAGACTACCTATAGACTCTTCTTGGTATCCACTCCCACCCTGCCACGAGGCTGATGGCTCCTATGGTCTCTTTCACCCTAGCTCACTCTGTACAACATGTGGAGAGGTGAGCTATGTCTGCTGAGTTAATGAGTTGGCTTCAGGGAACCTATCTACATTGCATGGAAGACTTGTCTGTGATTGTCTACACTGGGTTTTGCAAAAATGCTTAAGTGGATCCACAACTATTTAAATCTAATTTTATCTTCCTATTTGGATGAAGTGTACAGTCAGTAGCATGCTTGCTTTACACACATGTGTGTATGCATACACACAGCTACTTACTGTCAGAGTCTCAAATGCCCAGCTTATTTTCAAGTTCCCCATTGGTGACTCCCTCAAGGCCTCTTTCCATTATGAATGCTGTGATTTTGTCTTTTGCTGTGCTGTCATAGTCAACAACCTCAGTCTTTGCAAACACAGTAAAAACATTGGCCAGTCCTCCGTTGGTGGCCCAGACCCAAGGAAGGAAAGAAAAAGGGGTCAGGAGACAATGCAGCTTCTATGGACACCTCTCAGCACCTTTTCTCTTCACCACTCCCAGCTACCATGGAGGTTCAGGCCACATGCACAGCCAGGCTCTGAAGATGCTGAGCCTGCACTGTGAGAGGCAAGGCTACACCCAGCACAAGGATTGCCCTAGTGAGGCCAGTGGCCAGGGCAGAGAGCAGCCAACAGTACTAGGACAGCCCAGGCTTTGCCTCCAGACAACTGATTATTTTTTTCAAGAAAAATATTCTTTAATAATTTACAAGTTAGAACCAGCAGATGGCATAATGGCTATGTGTCCCAACCCACAGGACAGTTGAACAGGTTTCCTGAGGGAAGGAGTGAGAGATGGGACGAACAACATGGAGACGACACAGTGTTACAACTCTTCAGGATCGTCCATTTATTATGGGCCAAGGATCATGGTTATATACATGTTGGTTGGCCATGATTGGTTGCCTTATATGATAATGAAGGATTGTAGATTGGCCAATCATAAGGTGCCGAATATGCAAATCTGAGGGATTCTAGGCTCACCAATCGGTGAGCGCCATGGGTTTGTAGCCAATCAGAGTGTGGTTTTGAAGGGGAGCAAATTGTGGCTTTTGGCGTTGTATGATTGTTTGCTCGCTGTGAAATCAAAACCTAAAGGTTTCCTTAAAATGGCGATAGTATAAGACTCATAAAATGGCCTCAGCTGACTTGCTGATGTGCAGTTTCCCACAGCTATGTTTCTGGACTCCCACATAGTTGACTGCAGTTTGAGTCCTAGACCCGGTGACTTAAAACTCATGCTGGGCACATGTGTGTGTGTGTGCCCCAAATCCAGAGAGAATAATGGAAGAGAAGGGACTGTGGTGTGGCCATCTCCTCTGGTGGGTGATTTCTTACTTTCTATTTCTCTGCCTCTCTAGCAAGCACCTGTGCCCTATAGCAAAAATCTCCTAAAAAATACACTTACAGGCTATACACACACTTACTTGTCTATTTAGAAAAAGCAGAAGGGGTGAGAAGCAGGGGAAGAGGGAAAGATAGAGACACTACTCAACAAACCACAACATGTTTGGAATCATTTATAATAATTTCACGAGATATACATGTAACAAAACATTAGGCTGTATATCATAAGTCAAATCTCTGACCCTTGAGCAATTGCTTAAATTTAAGATTCAGGGTGACCAACTCACTCATGCAGTGGGAAAACCATCTAGAACATTTTGTTTAAGACTGCTCCTATTATCTTACCTCAGCCTCCCAGGCAGGACCACAGATAAGTATTACAAGCAGGGCCTTGCGATGTTGCCTGCACTCTGAGCTTTAGGGGTTACAGAAATAGGTACCGTGTCTGGCTTTTAGGTCAGACTCAGAACTGAAACTGGGTCTTCCTATGTGTGACTAGTCCATGAAACAGTCTTGCCACCACAATGGCTTACATTAATTTTCTTTTCATTTTGCTAGAGGGGATGTGTTCTCACCAGAGGCAGCAAGAGAGAGACAGGGAAAGCAAGAAAGCACCCCCACCATGGGGCATGGTCATGCTGCAGCCCCTTCTCTTTCATCTCTTTCTCCTTTGGGGATTTTGGGCATGCATGCACATGTGCCCAGCATGTTCCTCAAACCCTGAGGGATCTGGCTGCCTTACTGCCAAGCCTAGGCAGCCCATGTATAATTTTCTGCTCCCCCAAGTTTAACTACAGAATGCCTGTTGTCAGCTGGAAGGCTATCTGGCAACGTGAACAGTTGGTTAACACACATTCTATGTGCATGTTACATACTGTATTCTCACAATAAAGAAACCTAGAGAAAAAAAGTTAAAGAAAATCACAAAAAGGAAATGCACTTACAGGTCTATATTGTATTTCTATCACGCTTACTGAGACCCATGCAGTTTAAGTTGTGTTGTTCAGAGTCAGGCTATACGCACACTTACTTGTCTATTTAGAAAAAGCAGAAGGGATAAGAAGCAGGGGAAGGGAAAGATACTCAACAAACAACAACATGTTTGGAACTTTTTTGGATCTGGATTCAAGCAAACAAACTTAAGAAAAGGTGTAATTCAATTAGTAAAATTCGAACACAGATTATCATTTTTTTTGTTGTTGTATGTCTTAGAATTAAGTGCCAAGAGGCTGGCAGGGGTTGTGGGGGGTAAGGGGCC
>NW_006159950.1:613414-614511 GCF_000334495.1 Tupaia belangeri chinensis
TTTGAAGTGGTGGATTGCTTTCTCCCCTTCCCTTTCTCTCGCTGTGTGTCTCTCTCTGATAAAATTTAAAAAGAAATAATAATAATAACAAATAAAATTGAATAAATAAATAAATCTTTAAGATAAATAAGTGCTGAGATTGCCACAGATGCAGCTGGGGGATGGGTGTGATGTGGACAGATGAACTGTCCATGAGCGAGCAGCTGCCGATGCTTGTGGCAAGTGGGGGGAGTTCATCACCCAACGTCTGTGTGTGTTTGAGTTTTGGATGACAAACAGTGGAGGAGTCCAACCTGGCGGGGCTCCAGGACCAGTCTGAGCCCTTTGACCTTTGAGCATCGCTTCCGGTTAGTTCAGTAAGTTGGCAAAGCTGCGACTGTACACCCCCTGACCTTGGAACAAGCTTGGGTCACTTAGCATGTCGGCAAGGTTGCTTGCTATTTGCTCCGGGACTGTGATAGCCTTGCTGGGAAGTGACCCCCCTCTGACTCCCCAATTTACTACTACAAAAGAATTACATAGCTCCCTCATACATCTTGAGTGTGTGGTAAGATTTCCCAAAAAGTCCCCCTGACCACTCCCCTTTACCCTGACCACTTACTGTTAATTACAATGCTTCATTGAGCACAATAAAGGGTGTGCTAAAGTTCTTCTTGATCTTTGGAAGGCCCTTCAAGACACATTTAATATAAATAATCTTTTTACATACAATAGGACTAGGCTGAAACTGGCCCAGGACGCTCTCGTCCCATGGTAACTAATGTTCTAACAAAATTCATAATAGTGGTGCCATAGGCTACACAAGTATATCCACAACACCATAAACCCATTTTAAAATTTTTCATTAACTTATTAGTCACTTTATCACCAGTTGAAAAAACTGTCCCCGCCTTCACCAAGTGAATAATAACTTCACCCCTTCAGGATAGGTAAATATATTAGGATTCCTTAAGTTTTAGATCTCTATAGAATTATACAAGTATCATTCTTTATGAAAATCCATAAGAACTAATATCTATGCTTGAGATTTTCTTTTAGTAATCATAAGATGGCTGCTGCTGAACATCGGTTGATAGTTAACTCTGCTTGCTGGAATT
>NW_006159950.1:614580-618889 GCF_000334495.1 Tupaia belangeri chinensis
GGAGTGTCCGGCTGAGGATGTGCATGAAAAGGCACGAGGCCTTAGTCTTCCTTTCTTTCCAGTGCCACCTCCTTCGAGTCAACCTACCCCTGCCGAGGCTGGCCCCCGGCAGATTGGCGCCAAACGTGAGTTGCCGGCAAAACAGTTAGAAACAAGCACATGGGCTGGATAGTGATGCAGCACCAGATTGTGACACTCTGTGAGGCTAGTTCCCGTGGTCTCCCTAGGTGCTCCAAGCATGTGTGAGCCCATGACCAGGTTCCCGTGGTCTCCCTAGGTGCTCCAGGCATGTGTGAGCCCATGACCAGGGCTGGCTCAGGCTGGGGTGGACTGTGGCATCAAGATCCTGTGGGGCAGGGGGCTATTTCTCTCTCCATCTTGCACATGGAAGAAAGAAATAAAACAGGCAAAGGAAGGCTAGCAGATAGCATGGTGGTTAAGTCACTGGAATCCAAACGGTTGACTTCACGGTTCGAGACCCAGACCTGGCCACTTGAAAACTACACCAGGCACGTGTGCATGCATGCCCGAAATCCTGAGAAGAATGTAGAAGAAGAGAAATTACCTTCTTGGGGGTATTTCCCACTCCCCCCCCTCTCTGTCTCTGGCAAGAGCACTTACCCTATAGCATAAAAAGGTAAACAAGAAATATCCACTGGCTGTGGAAACCAGCAGTTAGTGTAATGGCTATGTCCCTGGACTCCCACGTAGTCAATTGTGGTTCGCGTCCCGGACCCAGTGGCTTAAAACTCACGCCGGGCACATGTGTGTGCATGCCCAAGCCCCCGAGAGGGGAGAGCCAGCAGTTAGCGTAATGGCTATGTCGCTGGACTCCCACGTAGTTGACCGCGGTTTGCGTCCTGGACCTGGTGGCTTAAAATTCACGCCAGGCGCGTGTGCGTGCATGCCCAAGATCCCGAGATGAGAATGGAGGAGAAGGGATTGCGACGTGACCATCCCCCCCGGGGGTGATTTCTCGCTTTCTATCTCTATGTCTCTCTCTGTCTGTCTGGCGAGAGCACATGCCCTATAGGGAAAACCTCTCAAAAAAAAAAAAAAAAAAAAAGAAATATCCACTGGCTGTGTGTGCATGTGCCCAGGTCCTTGGAGGAGGGAGAGGTAGAGAAGAGATTGCAGCATGACTACCCCATAGGAGGTGGTTCCTCACTTTCTCTCTCCAGTGAGTGCACATGCCCTTTGGCAGAAAGAGAAAAGGGAGAAAGAAAGAAAAGGAGATGAGAGGAGAGGAGACAGGCAAGCAAACAAAAGCACATAAGTGCAGCTGAGGAGGGCACTGGAAACACAGATGCATGAAACCCTTGAGCCTTGGTCTAATCCCAGCTCTACCACTGAAGACACCCGCCTGAACAAGTTGTGCAAACTCCCCGAGCCTCAGATTCTTTGTCTAAGTAGCAACAGTTGGTTGGGAAACCAAGTGCACACCCTTTACCATTCCTGGTAGGGGGAGCAGTCACAGGGAAGCAGTGAGGGCTGTGAGAGCTTGGCCAAGGTCCAGGGGTGGTCACCACCGTGGAGCCACTGAAAACGTAGTGCTTCTTATCCTCATTCAGTGTGGCTCTGGTCTGGATGGAAGCCACATCATGCCCACTGCAGGGACAGAGAGATGAGGTCATGGGAAACTGCAAAGTGCGTGAACAGGTTGGAAGGCTGTGAATGACTGATAGGGAAGTTCTATAGTCTCCAAACAGGCATCGGGAGACTTTTAAAATAAAAGAAAGATCACATAACAGGGCCAATAGGTGGCATAGTGGTTAAGGCGTTGGACTCCTGCAAGGCTGACCACAGTTCAAATCCTGAACTTGAGGGCTTGAAAGTCATGCCAGGCAGGCGTGTGTGCATGCTGAAAATCCCAGAATGGAGGAAAAGGAATTGTGGTAGAGCCATGCTCCTGGGGGTGATTTCTCACTTTCTCTTTAACTGTTTCTGTCTCTCTGTGATGAGTGGAAGCATCCGGTGGAAAAAACAAACAAACAAACAAAAAGGTCACATAATAAATATATTCAATATATTTCCAAGCCATAAGGCATCTGTCTTGCCTCCTCAGCTCTGTCACCAGAACACAGAAGTGGCTGGAGATAACTTGCAAACAGGGAAAATTCCAATAACACATTATTTACGAAAGCAGGCAGGCTGGATCAGGCCACCCTGCTTCCAGTGTATCAGGTGGAAGAGTGGCAGTGGCCCCTCTGGGCTCCAGGTTAGATGTGGAGATGTGGCTCCTAGAGCAGTCATGGGGCTGCTATGAGGACGAGCCCAGGGCTCCCAGGAGGAGTCACCACTTCTATGTCCCTAAGCGAAGGGAAGCAGGGTGGAGCATGGACTCCCACCACACTTGCCCCAAGTCCTGGGGCCCCATCGTGGTGCTGCAGGGGGTAGTGCACCACTGTCTGAGGCCCAGGCCTTTTGAGAGGCCTGGATTCTGTTCCAGCCCAGCCTGGGTAGGCCATGTACAGTGTGTGCCTGTAGTCCCAGCTAACTGAAAGGGTGGGACAGGGTTGAGACATGGTAAAGCCCATCTCTCCCTCCCATGCACTTCCATTAAAAACAATTACATAGGAGTCAGAAGGTGACAGAGTGTTTAAGGCACTGGACTCCCACATGGCTGACTGCAGTTTGAGTCCTGGACCTGGCAGCTTGCTTGCTTACTTTCTCTCTCTCTCTGTCTCTGTCTCTCTCTCTCTCATGCATGCACCCTATAGCAAATTTAATAATAAATAAATAAAATGAAATAATTCTTTTTAAAAAAGAAAGAAAATCACAACAGGTACATGTGCATGCATACCCCAAATCCCTAGAGTACTGGAGGAGAAGGGATTGTGGTGTGGTCATCCCCCCGGGCAGGTTTCTCACTTTCCCTCTGTCTCTCTCCAGCAAGCACATATGCCCTCTGGCGAAAATAAAATAAAAACCACGCACTTTAAAACCCACATTTCTGGGGACCAGCAGTTAGCGTAATGGCTATGTCATTGGACTCCCATGTAGTCGACCGTGGTTCGAGTCCTGGACCTGGTGGCTTAAACTCACACCGGGCGCATGTGCATGCATGCCCAAGATCCTGCGAGGAGAATGGAGGAGAAGAGATTGTGGCGTGGCCATCCCCCCTGGGGGGCGATTTCTCACTTTCTACCTCTCTGTCTCTGTCTGTCTGGTGAGTGCACGCGCCCTATAGCAAAAACCTCTAAAAAACAAAACAAAACAAAGGAAAACAAAACAACCCACATTTCTGAGGACAGCAGGTGGCATGGTGGTTAAAACACTGGACTCTCTCATGGTTGACCATGGTTCAAGCCCTGAACCTGGTAGCTTGAAAATCGTGCCAGGTGTGTGTGCATGCATGCCCAAAATCCCAGGAGGAGAATGGAGAAGAGATTGCAGTGTGGGCATGCTCCCTGAAGGGTGATTTATTACTTTCCTTCTCTTTGTCTCTCTCTAGTGAGAGCATGTGCCCTATGGCAAAATCATAGAAACCCCCCCTCCCCATGTTCCTAAAAGTGGAGGTGGGAGGGCATCCCTAGTAAAGACTATAGATCCCAGAGGCTTTCACAGTGGCTTCCCTTTCAGCAGGCACACCTGTGGATGTGTCCATATGTACCCATTACAATTTTCAGGTTTTTTTTTTTTTGAGAGAGAGAGAGAGATTTTTTTTGCTATTGGACATGTGTGCTTGCCAGAGACACAGAGAGACAAAAAGTGATAAATCACATCCCCTCCCCCACAGGAGAAATGGCTGCACAGCAATCCCTTCTCCTTCATTCTCCTCTCAGGATTTTTCATGCACACATGCCCAATGTGTTTCAGGCCTCCAGGTCCAGGATTTGAACCTCAGTTGACCACGTAGAAGTCCAGCAACATAACCATTATGCAATCTACTGGTCCCAAGTCTTAAGACCTGAGTGTCACCTACATCAGGGCTGGGTGGTAGGTGCTGGTGGATTTGAGACTTGTTTTCCTTGACTCCTTCTTGTCTTGGTTTTCACTTGTGAACAAAGATAAACACAGCTGGAGAGGAGTTAAAGCAGTGGCCACAGCTCCCTCCTATGTGAAAGGCCTGGCTGACATGTACAACAATCCATGGGTCTGGATCCCAGAAGACTTAGCCTGCTTCTGGTTGGACCATTCACAACACTTACCAGAACATTCCAGAATGGGAACCCTACCCAATCGTCACTGCCATTCTCCAGCCCAATATCCAGAAATCACTGGCTGTCTTCTTCAGAAACTGAATTTCCTACTATTAATCTTTGTTTTTCTTTATTTTTGTAGAAATTCTCTCCCCTTAAGTGCCTGG
>NW_006159950.1:619867-623224 GCF_000334495.1 Tupaia belangeri chinensis
AAAAGCCTAGCTGGATCCTGGCTCCTGGCTGCTCAACTGACAGGACCATGGACAGCGCCCAAGCCTGGCGCACATGAGAGACCTCAGGACACAAACGTGGACCTCCCCTGTGGCTCCAGCATCACAGAGGCTGCATTACTGCTGTGACACTGTGACTTGAACCTCATCCCCTTAAAGGGCTGGCCTGGGACCTGTGGACACAGGTGAGATGCCAGGTGGTGCCTCCTCTTTCTGTGACTTCCTGGGCACCTTTCCTACTGAGGTGAAAAGGGAGACAGTTCTCCAAGCTGCTGATGGCAGGAGGAAGGGTAGGACTGGAGTAAGAATGGGGCTTGACCAGCCTGGGCTTCTGGGCTTCTGGAGCAGCAGTGAGACTCAGCGACAGCTCCAGGGAGGCTGATTCCCCAACCCCCACCCTCATCCTCCCACTGGCCCAGGAGGCTGAGAGTTGCAGCCAGAGCTTCAGTCAGTGACCATTGCCTGTAAGGAGCCCTGCCTCTCCCTCATTCTCTGGCAGGGTGGGCTTGGAGAGGCAGCTGTGGTCTAGAAGAGCAGTGGGTAGACCAAAACATGCCTGTGTTCCTTCTCTGGGCTGCTTCTACAACACCACAGATTGAATGGCTCAGGACAACAGAGACTTGTCTTCACTCTGAAGTCCAGAGGTCTGAGATCAAGTGGCAGTAGAGCCATGCTCCATCTGATGTGTTAGGAAGGGTTCATTCTGGGCCTCACTCCAGCCTCTGGTGACTTCTTGTCCATGACAGCAGAGCTCCAATCTTTACAGGGCACTTTTTTTTGTGTGTGTTTCTGTGCCCAGCTCTCCACTCTGTGAAAGGCCCACTCACAGTGGAGTAAGACTGGCCCTAATAAGCTCACCTTAACTTGGTCATGCACAGTTAAGGTACCGGAGATCCTGGGGTTAGGATTCTGATGCCATCCCACCTTTGACTGATCCCAACTCCTGTTGGCCTAGGCCTATGGCCCCTCCCAGGACCCTCCATTCCTCTCCTGGGTGCTCCAGGCATACTGACTGCTGAGCTTGGTGCTGGACTGGGATCCCCTACCCAGTGAATGCTGAGACAAGGCTGTTCAGAGATTGGGTCACTGAAGTTTAGAGAGTAGGAAAAAATAGATTGAAGAGCCTGGGGGCTGATCTACGTGGAAGGGTACCAGGTTCATATCTAGAGACCAGCCAGAGTATGGTAGGCATGTGTACCCATAATCCAGGGCTGACTGGCTGAGATGAGGTGAGTATGACATGGAGATCTCCATTTGGGGTGCCTGTCTCTCTGTGTGTCTCTGTCACTCATGGGAAAATCAAATAAACTTAAAAAAAATGGGCCCTGAGTCACAGGGGCATCTCTCCTGGGGCTCCCTGTTCCCCGTGTCCTGAGCAGGAAGAAGTTACCAGCAGTCCCAGACTCCCAAAGACAAAACCCCCTCCAGCTCAGATAGGTGTCCCTCTTAGCCCTGGAGCCTGTGAAGCTGGTGTTTTCATGAGGAGCCTCAGTGACACCAGTTCCTGGAGCAGGGGTGAGGCAGAGCACAGAGTGAATTTTTAGCATCTAGAGGGAGGGGTGTGGACTGGAGGGTAGCATCGCCAAGTGCAGTGGTTCAGATGCTCTTCTGTGCTTTCTTGTATAACTTTTATGATTTCACATTTGAAAATTTAAGTCTATGAACTGTTAATATGTTCGGTGTTATTGGTGAGCTCCAGAGTTTGCATTGATGTTCCTTTCTCTATTCAGCTTTCGTAGTTCTGCTGCCATTTGTAGAACAGGCTTTCCTTTCTCCAGTAAATTCCTTTTGTTCCATTGACAAAACCAGTTGACTATATGTACACAGGTCTCTTTATGCTAAGCATTCAGATCCAGATGTGCAAGTTCTTTAACTTTGCTCTTTAGTCTAATGTAATTTATTCTAGATTTTAAAATAATGTGCTGATAGCTTTGCGGAAACTTGATTGAATTCTGCTGAGTCTGTGGTTCAAGTGAGGAAGATTGTCTTCAAATAAGGAGTGTACTAGTAATGAACAAGGAATTTACCTGCATTTATTTATGTTTCACTCAACTGCTTCAAGATTTGGTGACTGTATACTTGCATAAGTTTTGTTAGACTTGTGCATAAGGCCTTCAGTTTTGGGGGTGCTATCATATATGGATTTTTGTTTCATTTTAAAAAACAAATATCTCTTTAATGCTGATGTCTAGGAACTCAACTGCTTTTTGTCTCTTGGCCATCTGTAATACTTTGGTTCTTGTTATTGTCATCCAGTGCATCAAAGCAGAAGATGATGGGCTTTATTTTTATTTGACTCTCCAAGTTTATGGCTTTAAGCAATCAAAACTGGGACCAGCCAGTGGCATGGTGGTTAAAGTGTCTGGATCTCACGTGACAGACTGTGCTGTTGGAGTTTCAGAAACAGCGACTTGAAAACCATGCCAGGTATGTGTGCCTCTATGCCCCAAATCCTGAGAGGGAAGGTGGAGGAGAAAGGCTTGCCCTGTGGTCATTCTCTCCAGGGGTTGATTTGTCCTTGTCCATTTTTTTTCTCTGTCTCTGGCCATTCCTCCAGGGAGTGAGTTCTCACTTTCCGTCTTTGTCTCTTTCTCATGTACCCTAGAGAAAAGAAAAGAAGAACCAGACCAGAACTTTTAGAGATTCACCCAGGACTCTGTGTTGGGTGGGTGGGTGGCCTGGTGCAGTCAGGGCTGCAGCTTCCCAGTGGGCGGTGTGGGCGGGTTTGCCCACCTGGGTCTGGGCTGTGTGGAGCACCTGGGACCCTCCTCCAGCTGCAGCCCAGGCTTGGGGAGGCCTGGGGGCATCTCCGGAGGGCGGAGAGGGAGGGCGGAGGACAGAGGGCGGTGAGCAGCAGGGAGGGAGCCCCACTTGGAGCCAGCTCCACCCAAGTGAGTGTGGTGCGCCCAGGTGAGTGCGGCGGGCCCATTGGGGATTGCGGGGGAGCTGGGGGGGGGAGCGCACCATTTCCACGGATGGCATTTCCACAGTCCCTGGGAGAAGGGGAATGTCCCATGTTTACGCAGACCCGGGGTGCCCTGGGGACGGTCGTGCTGGGGCAGAAAGGGGGACGCCCCTGGGCCACTCGCTGAGGGCGGAGAGAAAGGCCTCAGGGCTTGCATTTTCCCCTTTTTTCTGTGTTAAAGGGTTGACGCTATTGGGAACCAGCAGTTAGCGTAATGGCTATGTCGCTGGACTCCCATGTAGTCGACCGCGGTTCCTGTCCCAGACCCGGTGGCTTAAAACTCACGCCGGGCGCGTGTGCGTATGTGCCCAAGATCCGGAGAGGAGAATGGAGGAGAAGGGATTGCGGCGTGACCATCTCCCCTGGGGGGTGAT
>NW_006159950.1:623415-625238 GCF_000334495.1 Tupaia belangeri chinensis
ATGTACATGTGACCCTAAGGGAAGTTCCTGTCCTTTGCTCTGTTGAGAATGGAGCAGCTGCAGAGTGTCTCCAAGATTGGGACCCAGGTCTGTGTGCTCTGACACTACCTTAGATTGGACTCCATAGACCAGGACCATTTTAAATAAAATTGGGATTTGTTAAAGGTCACCTAACAGCAGGGAACCTGTGAGGCCTGGTCTTTCCCAGTGGGGGAGCTCAAGCTTTCCCATTGTTTGCTGATAGATCTGCTAGCATTTTACTTTACAGTCCATTCTTTAATGTGCGGTTTTCCAGGAAGTGTTTTCTCAATGTTTTTAGTTGGATGCAATAGCTTTATCTTATTTAACTTAACTCTTCCTCTCTAATTTTCCACAGAATCTTTAATTCTATTCACTTCTAGTTTTAATCATCAATATTTTAATCATGTATTTTAGTTTATCTTGTTTTTGATTGAGAAAATTGTCACATTTGACAATTCTCACGATCCAGTAACAATCTTAAATATTTAAAAATTAATTTCTGCTTAATAAGACCTTTTTAGGAGGACTCTTCTGTCAATGGTATTACTATTTTTTAAAAATATATCAGTTACTTTAATTGTCATATTTAAAACAATAGATTTCAAGTCACAATGGTAAGTAAAGCTTGAGAACACACGGTACTAGAAAGTTCCAAAACACTTAAATTACATTCACTTGAAGTTTGCTGTTTCAAAGAAGTATCAAGACAAAAGGAAACATTGCCACAATAGAATTCTTTTACATCATGGTCAGACACTTCTCAAGCTGATTTCTGTAAGGCTGAGTCCTCTACCCACTTGGCTTTACTCCCCAGAACAAGGTTCTGGAACACACCAAGTAACAAATTTGTATCTCCATCTGTAGGTTTTGTTGTATGGTCTTTATCTTGCCTGAATTGTCCATCCTGTCCAAACCATCTTTCTGTTCGTTGTTTTCAGCCAGTATTTCTAAAAGCTTACTTTCTGAAGCTGTTTTAATTATAATCTCTCTCTCTCTCTCTTTTTTTTTTGAGAGTTTTTTTTTTTGCTATAGTGCACCCGCTCTCGCTGGAGAGACAGAGAGCCAGAAATCACCCCCTGGTTGGATGACCATGCCACAATCCCTTTTCCATTCTCCTCTTGGGATTTTGGGTGCATATACACAAGCATCCTATGAGTTTTAAGCTGCTGTGTCAAACAGTTGACTACATGAGTCCAGCAATGTAACCATTATGCCATCTGCTGGTCCCACAATCTCTTCATTCTAATAGTAAGTAGTTTTTCCTCTTTTTTAAAAAAAAATATTTTATTTAACTTTATTGATTTATTTTAATTTGACCAAAGAGGGAGAGAGAAAATGAGAAAGCAAGCTGCCAGGTTCGAGACTAGAACCATGGTCAGCCATGTGGGTGTCCAGCACCCTTAAGCACCATTCCACCTGCCAGCCCCTAGCAGTTTTTCCTCTTAATCCCAAGATTCCTGATGGATTTCATTATTAATTTATTTAACCTTAACACTTGTTCCATCCACTATTTTTTTATGTCAGTTTTCTCCAGGCTTTATTTTTTTGTATTTAAAAAAATTATTTATTTACTGTTCATCAATACAGTATATAAAATGAGATTTCCCATCCAGAATACATTGCATATGACTCAATCAAGGATATTGCCATACATGTAATCATCAACAAATAATTTTCTATTTCTTCTTTCTTCTAAATTTTGCTTTTCCCCCCATTGATTCCCTACCTCTCATCCTCTACCAATTCTACTCTTTCCTCCCACACTGTCTCTGGTATCTACAGTTGTTTTCCATGCCTTTTCT
>NW_006159950.1:626182-631287 GCF_000334495.1 Tupaia belangeri chinensis
TATCTTGTCTCTGTCTGTGGTTTTGGTCAATCTGGCTATGATGTGCCTCAGGGAAGATCTTCTTGGGTTGATTCTATGTGGGGTCCTTTGTATTTCCTGGGTCTGGATATCTGAATGCCTCTCTAGGTTTGGAAAGTTTCCTTCTAGGATATTCATGGAGTAGATAGTCAATGCCCTCATTAGTTTATTCATCTGAAGAATACTGATGATCTGGATGTTTGGGCATTTAAGGGTATCTTGTATTACTGCATGTTATTCTTATTCTGGGGGGTTATTTTCTCAGTCTTTTTAGTGAATTTTTCTAGGTCAGAGATTCTATCTCCTACATCTGATATTCAATCTTCTGCATGATGTAGTCTGCTTTTGATATTTTCAAGGGAGATTTTTATTTCCTGAATTACAGCCTCCATCTCTAATAATTCCATTTGATTATTTTTTATGATGTGTATCTACTCTTTTAGATGATGTAAGAACTTCCTCACCTTCTGGAACTCATTGTCTTTTTTCTCCTGCATTTCCTGGAGTCCATTCTTTCTCATCTCTTGCATCTCTGTTAGCTTTGTCACTATGAATATTTTAAATTCTGGCTCCTGGCTAGATCTGGGGGGCAGGAGGGTAAAGTCTGGGCAGAGGTCTTCAGTGAAGAATGGGGTTGCTCAGAACTCTGATATGGATGGCTGCTGATTGGCTTGTCCTGGCTCCTGGCTAGATCTGTTTGGGAAGTCAGAACAAGGAACTCTTATAGAAAATGTCCTTAGCCTGGCTCCAGGTGCCATCAGTGATAATCATTGTGGAAGGATAAACAGGAGAATCTAACAGAAAGTCTTCCAAATTAGCAGCTTCAGCCCCTGGATATAATATTAATGTACCAGACTTCTGGCAAATAGTTGAAAGTTCAGGATCTCTTTCTTCACTGAAGCTATGGCCAGTCTTTACATTTATCCTGGGGGAGGCATGCTGCTAGCAGAAGTACAGTCCACAACACTTTGTTTTCCTCTGCTGGGTGCTGGATTATGTATGAGTGGGTTGAGATGTGCAGAGGGTGCATGGGGAGAAATGGACACAAACACACTTTCTGTGGCTGACTGCAGCGACCGCACTGGGGCCTCCGCTTGGCCAGGTAGCGCCCACAGCTGGTCTGCACTGGCGCTGTCTGTGACTAGGTCCTGGGGTGTTCGTGCCTCTTTCTGTGGCTACATGGCCGGCGCTTGTCAGGCAGTCACATTGAGGTCCCGCTGCCTCCGGTGGGCACCACACGCTAGAGAAGCCAGCCCTGCTGCGGGGCCCTACACACGCACACACGCACACATGCACACACACACGCATGCACGCACGCACACATGCCTCTCCAGGCTTTTTAAAGGTGCACTTGAAATTTTCATCCTGTCTAATGTAACAATCTTTTTTTATTTTTTAAATGTAATATTCTTTATTTCAAGAGTGACTTTCACCTCCTCAATTTTGTTTTCCAGGTCTTCAATTTTTGCTTTTCTTGCATGATTTGTTCTGGAGTGTTTTTCTTCATTTGCATCAATCATCGATTTATACTCTCAGAGTTGCTGTTCTGTCTGTGTTCTTAACTGAGCAGCAGGGTCATAGAGTCCTCGCTCCCTGCCACCTGTGCACCATCCAGTCCCTGCCAGAGTCTGCAGGATCCATGGCCCCTGGATCCTCTGGCTGTTGTGCATCCAAAAACCCTCTACTCAGAGCCAGGAGAGAAGCCTCAGAACTGGTTGTTATTCCCACCCATCAATGGTATTATTTTTAAAGTTTATATTCATACACATATGCACACACACATACAGCTGAAGACCACTTTCAAATTCAGATGAGTGTTCTAAGCAAAATTCAAGAACCAGTAGATAGAAACAGAATGGTAATATTTTTTGAATGTCAGCTATTATTATTGCATCATGCCTAATGGCACTTAAGGTGAAATTTCTACAGGACACAGTCAGAATATTGAATAGTGAAGTCAGTGGCTGCTTTTTGTAAATCAGATATACTTACCAAAAATACATCTTCTCCCATTAAAGACAAAATTAGAAGGTATATTGGTCTTCATTTCTTTTTTCTTTTTTAAAGAATTATTTTAACTTGATTTATTATTATCCTTAATATTTTCCAATTTTATGAGAGAGAGAAAGAGGAGAGGAGAGGGGAGGAGAGGAGAGGAGAGGAGAGGAGAGGAGAGAGAGAGAGAGAGAGAGAGAGAGAGAGAGAGAGGGAGAGAGAGAAAGAAAGAGAGAAAGTGAGAAATGAAGCCACCAGGTCCAAGACTTGAACTATGGTTGAGCATGTGGGAGTCTAGCACTTTTAACCACCATGCCTCCTGCAGGCCCCTGGTCCCCATTTCATCGGTGAAATTTGCATGTTGTAATATTAATTTTTATGTGGCTATTGACCATAGTAATGGAAAATTTAATCTGGCAATTCATACCTTCAAAGTTTCTTTTAATTTTTTTTTTCAAATTTGGAAAGTATATTCATATGTATTATTAATGCCTTCCATTCATCAAAAGTTACTATCAGTCCTTCATTGGAAATGAGGGGATGGGCCTTCTAGTCAGTGTGCTGATTTATATATTGCTGAGATATTTTTAGAGACATTTAAGGTCTATTTCCGATCTTTTCAAGTAACATTTAAAAAGTATCAAATGTTTTACTTCAGCATTCTGTAATTCTTATTTTGAGATTATGTGTGTCCAAGTATTTGGCAAGCCTTATTTTGTGTGGGTAGTGCCGTGGTTGCATTTTATCCTGAAGCCCATTGGGTGCCCAATGTGTTCATAAGGTAATGTTTAGAGCAGAGATGAGAACATCCCATGCTTGTTGAATTCACAAAAAAGCTTGTAATTTTAAAACCACATAGAAAAGTTTATCATACTTGAATTAACTGATGCAGAAGTTTGCCATATATTAAAATTGTTGGTTGAACCAAATATAGATTCAGTTTAATTTTTAAAAAAAAATTTGTTAGGGGACCAGCAGATGTCATAATGGTTAAGGTGCTGGACTCTCACGTGGTTGACCACATTTAGAGTCCTGCGCCGGTGGCTTGAAATTTATGCTGGGCATACATGTGTGCATGCTCCAAATCCCGACGCCCCAAGAAGGGAATGGAGGAAGAGGGATTGTGGCATGACCATCTCCCCTGGGGGATGATTTCTCACTTTCTGTCTCCGTCTCTTTGGTGAGTGCACATGCCCTATAGCAAAAATCTCTCAAAAATTTTTTTTAATTGGTGAAGGCACTAAAGAGAGGAGAGAACCAGAGAGATAAAGCACTATACAATCCTGTCTCCTCCATCTCTCTTTCTCCTTTCTTTTTCTTTTCTATCTTCGTTTCCTCTTTGTTTAATTTCTTCTCTCTCCTTTCTTGATTCTGGGAATGCACACATATGTGCTTGGTGTGTCCTAAGCTGTCAGAGTCAGGACTCAAACCGTGTGGTTGACCATATGGGGCCCACCTCTTTTAACCTCCAGGCCATAGGCTGCCCTCAGATTCAATTTCATTTTTTGGTGGGCAGAAGTATATGGCTTTTTCCCTTTTCTAAACCTGCCACAATTCTTCATTACTGGATATTTAGCCAGGAACACTTTTATATCAGTAGCATATGTTTCCTATTTGTTAATAATTTCTAAAGTTCAGGACCTGTAGTTGGCATAATGGCTATGACACTGGACTCCCATGTAGTCAACTGTGGTTTGAGTTCTGGATCCAGTGGCTTAAACTCACGCTGGGCGTGTGTGTATGCATGCCTATGATTCTGAGAGGAGAAGGGAGGAGAAGGGGTTGCAGCATGGCCATCCCCCCGGGGTGTTATTTCTCACTTTCTATCTGTCTCTCTGGTTAGTGCATGTGCCCTATAGCAAAAAAAACTCTCTCAAAAAAAAAAAAAGCAAGAAAGAAAGAAAAAGAAAAGAAAAGAAAGAAAGAGAAAAAGAAAAAAGAAAACTTCTTTGACAAACAATTTACTCTCAAATTACATTGGCGACAGTCACACACTCAGAGCAGTCTGCAATGTACCAATATAGTGCAACCTTACACTTTCAAAGAGAATTCATTTTATGTTTATCTCCAAGCCACTAATGGATCATACATACAGGAGGGGAAAGTATTTGGTAACATTTAAAAAATTTGGTTAAGTTGGATAACTTTTTTTTAGTTTTTATTTCATTGTTTTGAACCACTTTATAGAGATAATTCACAGACCATGAAATTCAGAGATGAAAATATAAAATTCAATGGTTTTAGTGTATTGACAAATATGTGCAACAATAACTGCAATTTTAGAATATTTTTATTACCTTTCCAAAGAAACCAGTATCTCTCAACCCTACTCTCCTATCTCTCCACACCCATAGCTCTAATCAACTACTAACCTATGTTATGTTGCTATAAGTTTGCCTCTTATGGATATTTCACATAAATGTAATCATATAATACTTTGTTTTGTTTTGTTTTGTTTCATTGCTAGAGGGCATATGTGCTTGCTGGAGAGAGACAGAGAGTGAGGGACAATGAGAAAGTACCCCCCCATGGGGTGTTTCATCCTCCATTTCTCCTGTAGGGTTTTTGAACATGCACACTCACCAGAAAGAGAGACAGAGAGACAGAAAGCGAGAAATCACCCCCCGGGGGAGATGGCCATGCCACAATCCCTTCTCCTCCATTCTCCTGTGGAATCTTGGCACACATGCACACACACCTGGCATGAGTTTAAGCCACTGGGTCCAGGACTCAAACCATGGTCAACTATATGAGACTTCAGTGACATAGCCATTACGTTAACTGCTGGTCCCTCTGGTGTGAGTTTCAAGCCACCAGGTCTGTGACTTGAACTGCAGTCAACCATAAAAAAATCCAGTGCCTTAACCTTGATGCCACCTGTCTACCCCATAATTAACATACTTAAAAGTTATACTAAATTTGGAAAAAATCTGAGAAGTTTGGTTTCCACAAATTCTTCATGAGCCTAAGAAAGAAGTCATTTCCCCCCAATATAATGAGCCCTAGAATATCCTGACATTTATGTTACTTCAGGGATATCACTTTCAGCAAAGCATCCCTGAGGTTATTGACTTCGAACATATTTTTTTTTT
>NW_006159951.1:0-3822 GCF_000334495.1 Tupaia belangeri chinensis
GGAAAAAATAATTACTTTTAAACTATTAGTGTTCAGTAACAGTACATCTGGTTACCCACAAGCTCTGATGGAGATATACAGGGAGATTTGTGTTCTGTTCATGCCTGCAATGCTCACAAATGGCTGCGTGAGCCCTTGTGCTGACATAGATTTCAAATCTGGGTCAGGGGAAATGACCAAATGTTTGTCCCAGCTGCCTGTGTTCTATTCCCAGCCCCATGCTGGAGGTCCGTACCCTCTGCATCCTATAGCCTTCCCTCCTGTCTCTGTGGGATTATAGTCCTTCTGACAAGCAGTGGTGTCTCCTTAGGGCTTTGACTTACATTTCCCTAAAGACCAATATTGAGCCATTTTACAGATTCTTTAGCAGCTTGCAAGTCTTCCTTGAAAAGTGGTTATTAAAGTTAAAACTGCCTTTTAGAACTTTTTTGTCCTTTATATTTTGCACGTCGTTTGAAATATTGGTACATTTTTTTCTTAAAATTCTTCTCTATGCTTTTATGTTTTCGATGCTCTTTTGAATGGTATTGCTTTCTTAATTACGTTTTTAGAGTGTTCATCGCTAGGGTGTGGCAATGCAATTGATGCTCATATATTGAACTTATACCCCGCAACATTGTTAAACTCATTATTATGGTGGGTTTTCAGTGAATCTCTCAGGACTTACATTAATACTGGTTTATATATTGGACATTCAGTAAGAGTTTTACACTTTTTTTTTTTTCCGTCTGGAGTCCTTTTCCTTGTTTTTTTTTTTTGTTTGTTTGTTTGTTTTGTTTTTTTTTTCCTTGCATAATATTTTAGAAATAACCTCCAGTGCAATGTTGAAGAGAAGTAATAAAAATGGATGTTCATGTTTCCTATAGAGGTCACATTCTATGTTCACTTTAAGTATGACATTTATTATATGTTCCTGTGAGATGCGGCTCGGCAGGCTGTGGAAGTTCCCTTCTGTTTGTGTTTGTTTGGTGACTTGATCATAAATGGTGAGCATGGTAAATTGTTCCTAGGTGTCCACTGAGGCGATCACATCTTCATTTTTCTATATTTTATTTTCTGGTATTTTACATGAATTATTCTTAACAGCTTTACTGAGGCATAATCATTTCACCAGAGATTTTGTGTGTGTTTAATACGTACAGTTTGACACGCATGGCCGTGTGCATGCACCCCTGATGTTGCCCTCTACAATCGGAGTAATGGAGGTGCTGATAGTCACTGCTCTGACCACAGAGCTCCCCACACACAGGGTCAGGAGGAGGCTTTGGAAGTGATGGCTATGCACATAGTAAGATTTTCTTTGGATAGTCAGCAAACCCCACATCTGTGGAACAGTCAAGGTGATCATGTCATTAGATAAACTTTGCTAGTAACTTTATGTCCATTGAGTGTGTGCGTGTGTGTGTGTGTGTGTGTGTGTGTGTGTATGTGTGTGTGTGTGTGATGCTTTTGTGTGGCTTTCACATTATGGGTATCCTGGCCTACTAGAGTGAATTGTGTAGCACATCGTTGTGCTGTTGTGAACGAGTAACTAATTCTTTATTAAAACTTGCTGGAACGTGGCCCTCCTTCATGGCACAGACAGGTAGTAGCACTCAGCTCTGTGATTCTGGGGCCATGTGGCCAGCTGGGGTTCGGACCTTATTTGGACCCCAGTTGATCTCAGACAAACTGGGCATGCCTGTGTGTGCTCAGGTCCTGGCTGGCTAAGAGGCCTTGAAGGGCAGCATGGCAGGATTACAGAATGACAAGATTCTGGTTGATGCCTGGTCCCCATGTACTCACTCTCACAAAGGAAATGAAATAAACAAACCTGTAAAAATGGTAGCGTTCACCACTAATGCTGCCTAGATCTAGCATGATGTTTTGTGTGAAGGTTCTTTCATTAGTGTAATCTCCTTGCTTGCTAAAGGTCTATTATTTATTTTTCTTCAAAGTTTATCCAGTTATTTTTTTCTGTGAGATACACACACACACACACACACACACACACACACACACACGTTACTCTAGAAGGAGGGAGCGGGGCACCATATTCCACATGCCAAAGGTATAAAGAAAGAAATGAATATCTTTCTGGTGCCTGTACCCAGAATTACCTCTGCATCTAAGGGGGTGAAAGGAAGAATGAAGAGGTAACTCTTGGCCTCCTCTCTCCTTCATGTCTTGAGTGTCACAGAGTGTTGTTACCACTGTGGCTGGCCAAATCTGTTTTCTATTTCTTCTTGAGTTTGTTTTGATTATTTTTATCTTTATATGAAATTATTTCTAGTTTGTAGTATATATTTCTCAATTACCTGGGTGGTGGATGTACAATGACATGAAGGAATGAATTAAGGCAATTTATGAATTCTCTGTATTGAGAATTACTGTAAGTATTGTACCTATCACGCACGTCCTGTGTAAGACAAATGAGACATTCTATCTGAAGTTCACTAGGAGACTGTGGCCTTTGACATTGGGTTTTATCAAGGTGTTAGCTGAGCCTGAGTCCTCTCTTATGCCAGGGCTTAGATAATAGAAAATTTAACTTGTAATAAGAAAAAATAGAAGTAGTGTTGTGAGTGAAGGATGGTATCCAGGGTTGATCATGTGATCGATAGAAGTGGTTAATACTCAACACCACATAGACATACTGCACATATTCCCAAGCTGTCTGCACATACAGCATCGTTTAACAGAAGTTATGGGAGGCCATTGTTATGGACAGGGCTCTTGCACTAGGCGCAAT
Source organism: Tupaia belangeri chinensis (assembly GCF_000334495.1). Lineage (NCBI taxonomy): Eukaryota > Metazoa > Chordata > Mammalia > Scandentia > Tupaiidae > Tupaia > Tupaia belangeri. Next base: position 2,732 of record NW_006159951.1, read on the forward strand.
TTTGAGACCAAACCAATCCTCAGAGAGTGGCTGTGCTCAATGCCACACCATCAAGTTGACACTTAAAGAAGCAGATCCCGGGAACTAGCAGTTAGCATAATGGCTATGTCGCTGGACTCCCACGTAGTCGACCATGGTTCACGTCTCGGACCCGGTGGCTTAAACAAAAATCTCTCAGATCAGTTTTTTGTTTATTCACTTTTGTTTTTTAAACAGGAGATTCTAATTTACCTGGATCAGCATAACCAGCAAGTCTTCTCGGCATTTTCTCTTAGCTAAAAATAAGCAAAAGTCACCTGAAAACCAGTCAGGGTTTTCTCTATCATTCTTTCTTTTTTCCACCTCAGAAAATGTTCCATCAATGGCTAGTGAAGCTCTTGTTCTGTTCACCTGATCCATGAATCACAAATATAATAAAAGTCAGTTAAGTCTATAATTATAATTGTTGGAATTTTGTCTTTAGACAGCCTTAGTACATAATATTGGGCCATTGGAAAAGTCATGATATATTTTTCTATTTTTTTCTTTTGCAAAAATGCATCATGACTTTTCTAAGAACCCAACAGTTTATATATATAACACATAAAAACTCATAAAAATAAAAATAGACACATTTACAAATACATTATACTACATTAAAATTATGACAGAATCTACTGTTTTACTATATGAAAAAAATATGTGAAGAATACTCGTGTGAAACATATTCACTAAAGGATCTGATGGGTCAGTTTTGTGGCCAGGTGGTTAAGGCAGTCAGTTCCCAAATGGCAGGCCCCACAGTTTGAGTCCTGGACCCAGCAGCTTGAGGAAAACACCAGGCGGGTGTGCATGTTTTCTCCAATTCCTAAAAGGTAGGAGGAGAAAGGATGACCATTCTCCATAGAGACGGCACTTTCTCTTCTCTCTCTCGGTCTTCCTCTCATAAGCACATGTGTCCTCTAGCAGAAATAAAATAAAATAATAAATAAAAATAACACAATTGATTAATTTTGTAGATAGATAGATACATAGGCAACATTTTTTTTACCACTAAATAAAGAATAGAAATAGTTGTGTTTTTTTTTTTTTTTTTTTATGTATACCATTTT
>NW_006159951.1:5367-6173 GCF_000334495.1 Tupaia belangeri chinensis
ATCCAGTCTCCTCCATTCTCCTCTCGGGATTTGGGTATGCATGCACACGTACCTGGCATGAGTTTAAGCCACTCGGTCCAGGACTCGAACCACAGTCAACTGTGTGGGAGTTCAGCAAAATAGCCATTATAACAACTGCTGGTCCCCAATTTATAAAATTTATAAAGTACTGTGCTGGATCTTTCCTTTGAAATTTCATGGATTTGTAGAAAACTTTGGGAAGAGTTTCTTTTTTTCTTTCTTTTTTTTTAATATCAAAGGTGTGCTTTATTTATATAAATGCTCTGATAATAGTAAAATAGATAATATTATTTCCTTTTTTACATTTAATTACTGTACATCTCTATAGCATATAAAATGGCCTTTCTGGGCATGAATTTACTGCATGTTAGTCCAGTCAAAGATATCACCATGCACGTTATCAACAGATAATTTTCCATTTTTATGTCTATTAAATGTTTTACTTTTTTCCCCATTGATTCCCTCCCTCCTTCCCCCATTGTCCACCCTCCTCTCAGACTGTTTCTACTATCTGCCGTTGTTCTCCCTGCTTTTATACCTTACAACCCTTTAGTTTCTGCTATAAAAAGTTTGACATTTGGTATATATTAAGTAGGGACATACAATGCCTCTCTTTTTCAGGCTGGCTTGTTTCAATTAGTACTAAGTCTTCCATATTCTTCCACTTTCTATCAAATGCCATGGTCTTATTGTTTTTTTATGGCTGATTACTATTCCATAGAGAATAGGTGCCATAGTATTTTTTTCTTTATTTGAGAGAGATTTTCGCTATAGGGCACATGTGC
>NW_006159951.1:33872-39849 GCF_000334495.1 Tupaia belangeri chinensis
ATGTGTCAGGCAGCCACCCTGGTTATCATCAGACAACACCACTGAATCATAACAGTCTCTGGAGAACATTCAGAATGGATTAACCACATTTACACCAAGTCCATTTCTACTCATTTCCTGCTGGTGTCATGTCTCTCTATACTTAAGATTCCTATTACCAAGTTGAAACCTCCATTATGTCACATATTTCGCCTGGCAATGTCTGGGTTCTTTTCTAAGCCTTAAGCTTCTTGGTAGGCTCTGACAATATCTTAATCATCTGTATATTTGAAAATCCAGGTCAGACTAAAGTAATCCCTCCATACTTCTGATTCCTATCACCGCTGGCTCCTTTGATCCTTTGTATGTCTTTCTTTTATTTTCATAATATGTGTGTGTGTGTGTGTGTATATTGTAAATGTAAATATATATGTATACACACACACATATATATTTACAAATGTTCACTGTACATCTTTACAATATATAAAATGAAGTTTCTCATGAATACACTCTATATTTTTAGTCCAGTCAAAGATTCATTATCGTCTTATACATTATCGTCAACAGATAATTTGTTTCCCTTAAATGTTTTGATTCTTTCATTCCCTTGATTACCCTCCTTAAGTTTCCAACCCTCCTTCCACACTGTCTCTACCCACGGTTGCTCTCCATGGTTTTATACCTTCAATCTTTCCATTTCTGCCATATATGAAAGAGAGGCATTGTACGTCATCATTGGCTGCTTAACCATTTCTGTGCAAAACTGAACTCCTCTTATTCTCTTTTCCTTCCTGATCTTTTCTTTTCCCTGGCCTCTGTATCTCAATAGATGCCAATTCCTTCTATGGTGTCATTTACACCTAAACCCAGGAACAGTTAAAAGTTTAATAATTAAGAAGCCACCCTGGGGAACCAGCAGTTAGCGTAATGGCTATGTCACTGGACTCCCATTTAGTCGACCACGGTTCATGTCCTGGACCCAGTGGCTTAAAACTCACGACGGGCATGTGTGCGTACGTGCTATATCCCACATAGCTACCCAGTCTGACTCCCTAACATGGCAGCTGAGAAACAACCCAGGATAATCCGTGGGCATGCTCAAGATTCTGAAAGGAGAGAGAAATGGAGAATAGGGATCGCAGTGGGACCAATACTGATGGGGAGGGGTGTTCTCACCTTTCTTCTCTCTTTACTCTTCACCTAGTACATACAAATTCTGGGAAAAAAATAGAAAGTAGAAGCCTGAAATCTTACCTCCATATATGTTAGCCTTTACCTAAAACAGGAAAAAAAAAATTAAATTTGATGTCAAAATATATTATTAGGAAATACCTATAGTTCCTGATAAAGTTATCAAAACAGTAACCAATGAAAATAAAATATTTTGACATAGTGAATTCATGGGAATTAAAAATAAGAAAAGGTGAGACCAACAGGTGGCATGGTGGTCAAGTCACTGGATTCTCACATAGCAGACTGCAGTTCCAGTCTCAGACTCAGAAACTTTAAAATCACGTATGCATGCTTACCCAAATTCCTGAGAGGAGAATGGAGGAGAAGAGATTTTGGTACAGTTATTCCCTATGGGGAGTGATTTCTCATTCTCTCTCTCACTCTCTCTCTTTCTCTCCCCTGCCCCTGTGAGTGCACACACCCCATGGAAAAAATATTAGTAAGAATTATTTATTCAGGTGGAGATACTTCATAAACTATTTGTGATAACAAGTATAAAAATTGTGTATTAATGTTTATTTTCTATTAAGTGAACTCCAACTTATCTGACTTTCAAAAACAAAATATTTATAATTTTTCTGCTAACTAATATCTTACCTGATTTAAAAAAAAAAAGAAAAAAAAACCCCACAGAGTTAATAAGGAAGGCCAGAAGCAAACCACTGTTTTACAGGGCTCCAAGGAAACGAAAGACAAAATCTTTGTACTAACATCTGCCTCCTTCACTCAGCAGAACCCGTCTTATAAATCTGAACTAGACCTGGAGGTCTCAATTAATAAACAGTGTGAACAGATCAGAACTACCCATTTCCCAGACTGCTAAACCTGAGGATGGCCAAATGAGAAGGGAAAGCAGAGAAAAGGAACCAACAACAGAAGTGACGATAACTTCTCAAGAACAGGCACAAAAATGGCTTCCCAACGTGAGTAATCTCCAGAACACATCAAAGGTATAGCAGCTAATAAAAGCCAGTCCAGCCTAAACATCTTGCCGACATAATTGGAATCTCATAACAGTATCAAAAAGCCATTTAAAGAATGTTGTTACAGGCAAATGAACAGAAAACCAAGGATATTCCTCATACTTTGCTCTTTGCTCAGGAAACAGTGAACTTCCCACTCACAGGGACGGTAGCTGGGAAGGCTGATGGGTCATAACGTGTAACTACTCATACAGAATAGAGTACCCCTCCACCTTCCCTGTTGTTCTGCTCTCCGTGATTTGTCACCTCCAGTCAACTGCAGTCCAAAAATTTGTGAATATGATACAATATTTTCAGAGAGGGACCACATTCGTTTAACTTTTATCAAAGTATATTATAATTGTTCTATCTTGCTGTAAGCGATTGCTGTTCATCTCTTACTGTCCTCTTTTATAAATTAAAGTGTATCATAGGTATGTATATACAGATGGATCCCAACTTAGAATGATTCTCCTTAATAAATATTTCCACTTTACTGTAGTGCAAAAGTGATATGTGAGCAGAAGAAGCCATACTGGAAGTAGCCTTATGACCATTCTGTTTCTCACATTCAATACAGTGTTCAACAGATTACACAACACGTTTGACATGGAATTATACAATAAGCTTTAGTTAGATGATTTTGCCCAACTATAGGCTAAAAGGAAGTATTCTGAGCATGTTTTAGGCGGGCTAGGCTTTGATGTTTGGTAGGGTTATATATGCTAAATTCTTTTACAGTTTTAAATGTTTTAATGTATTATTATGGGCTTGGGGAACATAAGCCCATCATATGCTGAGAAAGACCTCTCAATAAAAAAAAAAAAATAGTACAGGACCAGCAGATGGCAAAATGGTTATGTCACTGGACTCCCAAGTAGTCGACTGTGGTTCGAGTTCCTGATCTAGTGACTTGAAACTCACAAGAGGCACATGAGCGTGCATGCCCAAGATCCCAAGAGGAGAATGGAGGAGAAGGGACTGCAGCATGGCCATCCCCCTGGGGGGTGATTTCTCACTTTCTGTCTCTCTGTCTGTCTCTGAATTTCCACTAAGTGCATGTGCCCTAGAACAAAAATCTCTCTTTAAAGACAAAAGAAAACGAAAGCTTAGTATGAACAGGATTGGATTCTATCCCTCATCACAGGGATTCACTGAGGATCTTAGAAAGTATGCTTTGCAGATGAAGGGGAAACTACTATATTTAAGATTTCCTATTATTTTTTTTACTTTAATTTTTTGGGGGGAGTGGTTTTTGCTACAGGGCATGTGCGTTCACCAGAAAGAGAGAGACAGAGAGATAGAAAGTGAGAAATCACTCCCCAGGGGGGATGGCCACGCCACAATCCCTTCTCCATTCTCCTCTCCGGATCTTGGGCATGCATGCATATGCACCCAGTCTGAGTTTAAGCCACCGGATTTGGGATTTGAACCACAGTCGACTACATGGGAGTTCAGCGACATATCCATTGCACTAACTGCTGGTCCCTACTTTAATTTTTGCTACAGGGTTCATGGGCTCATCAGAGAGGGACAGGGAGTAAAAGGGAAAGTGAGAAAACCCCCCTCCGGGGGAATGGCCAGTCTGAATTCCCTTCTCCTTCAGTGTCCTCTCAGGATTTGGAGCATGCACACGCACAGACATCGCATGATCTTCGAGCCTCCAGGTCTGGGATTCAAACTGCATGGTTGGCCATCTGGGATTGAGCACCTTAACATCCACACCATGTGCTGGTCCTAAGTTTCTTAAGGAGGGAAAGAATTGCTTCGTTCACTGAATTCTTTATTAAAAAGCTGATTTTACAAGGTTAAATTCCATTGTAGCCATTAAACTGTGCTCTAGGAAAAAAAAAAAGTATCAACAACTCTTCTTACATCACAGACTGAGTCACAGGGTAAGGAGTTATCTGCAACATGAGAATGCTAGAGAGGTAAATAAGAGAATTATTGCTTACCAAAGCAGAAGGCCGAGTCAGAAATCTCAGAGGAAACTAATATTGCAGGTTGTAACAACCAACTTGGCAAATGATGGCTTCCTGGAGGCTCTAGCAGGGATGAGAATGAGACTTAAAATACCCGGGGTGCTGAGCTCCGCGGGGGCTGCCATGATGAGTGAGTTTTACCTCCATGAGTTCTGATGGGTTTTAGAGCAGATACTGGAGGAAAATCCCCTCATTCTTTGGCATGGGAAAGAGAATGGTGCCATTCTGAATTAAGTCCAGAATATTATTTTCTGCTTAAAAAGGTCCTGCCGTCCAGAGAAGTTATTTCACCAGCGTCTGACTGAAGCTTTCTTTTTCTTTTTTTGGAGGCGTTTTTGCTATAGGGCACATGTGCTCACCAGACAGACAGAGAGAGACAGAAAGTGAGAAATCACTACCCAGGGGGATGGCCACGCCGCAATCCCTTCTCCTCCATTCTCCTCTCAGGATCTTGGGCACGCACGTGCACCCGCGCCCAGCGTGAGTTTTAAGCCACCCCACTGTAGATCATTCTACTCTTCCTTTATCATCTTGGAGAGAAAATAAAACCTAGAAGCGTTTGTGAAGATCGCAGTTTCAGGGAAAGGCTCGCTGAAACTGAGGCCTCATCAGAGGGCTGTAGGACTCTCCTGTATCCTCCACACCTGACCACCCTGATAGAACTCGAACCTAACGACCAGGGAGCACAACTGAGAGCACTGTGTGGATGAGACAGCATGGAATAAGGAGTTTCTAGGAAACCCTTAAAATGACAGGAGATATGGACAGGAACATCAGGAAACTTCACCCTTGCTACTTACAGCAACTGGAAATAACAAGCACAGCCTACTATCTAGCCAGATAAACAAAAGTGTCACACAAACGCCTACTGCCTTCAGGTTCTTTAACTCGAGACGTGATGCCTACCTCTCACCAAGACACCACAGGGCATACCAGAAAACAAAGAGAAAATGCTTGGTCAGAGAACACAAGTATTAGAATCATACTCAGGGACCAGCTGGTGGTGTGGGGGCTAGGGCCACTGAATCCCACATGGCTAACTTCATGGTTAGAGACCTGGACCTGGTGGCTTCATAAACAAGCCAGGTACATGTGCAAACATGCCCAGAATCCTGAAGGGAAGGGTAAAAAAGAAGGGATTTCCACATCACCATTCTCCACAGGTTACACACTCTTAAACGTTCACTCTGTCTCTCTGTGACCAGCACATACATCCTTTAGTAAATTAAAAAAAAAATACAACATACTCATACATACTCAGATATTGCAGAAGGGATGGAATTATATATCTAGGGATTTCTAGCCATTATGATTAACATTAAAAAGACCCAGCTGGACAACATGCAATAAGAAATGAGAAATGCAAGCAGAGAAAAATAAACTATGAATTCAAAGGAAATGCTATAGATGAAAAACTCCAACACACATGAGGAATTCCTTTCAGGGGTTTATTAATAGATTCTATGCAACTGAGGAAAGAGTCAGTGAATTTGAGAAAATTTCAGAAGAAATTTCTTGGACCGAAATGCAATGGGAAAATAATTAAAAAATAAATAAAAAACAGAATGGGGGACCAGCAGGTGGCATAGGAGTTAAAGTGCTGAACTTCCACATGGTTGACCAAAGTCTGAAACTCAGATGCATTGGTTTGAAAAATGCTGGGTGTGTGTGCATGTGTGCCCAAAATACAGAAGGGAGAATGAAGGAGAAGAGATTGCAGTATGGCCATCCCCCCAGGGGGTGATTACTCACTTTCTCTCTCTCTCTCTCTCTCTCTCTCTCTCTCTCTCTCTCTCTCTCTCTCTCTCTCTCTCTCTC
>NW_006159951.1:40070-42079 GCF_000334495.1 Tupaia belangeri chinensis
AAGGAATGATGGAGAAGGAATTAGTGAGACTTTTCTCCACAAAAGCTGCTTTGTCACTATCCCATGCCCATGCTCCAGCAAGGGCACATGCTCTCTGGCAAGAAAGTGCACATGCCCTCTGCCAAATTATATATATATATATAAAAAAGAAAAACAACCCAAATACAATATAAAATAAAATACTCAAGGCCAATGGGACAATCGTAAAAGGTATAAATAACACATAATAGAAATGGCAAAAAGACAGAAAAGAGATACATTTGATCTAATACTGACTGAAAACTTTTCAAAATTAAGGATAAACACCTTGTGTCCACGAAGCACAGAGGAGAGAAGTACCAAAAAATTGACACACATATAATGTTCAAACTACAGAAAACGAATGACTAGTAAAAACACTTGGGAGAAGCCAGAGGGGGGAAAACACTTTAGTTACAGAGAAACAAAGGATAAGAATGAATTAGAAGAAAAAGAAAGAGAAAAAATGAAAGAAAAAGAAAGAGTTAAAACTTCTCTTCAGAAGCCATGCTATTAAGTAAAAAGCTGAATGACAGGGTTACTGAATGACACACCTGAATTACACAGTTAAATGCAAGGAATCATCAACCTAGAATTTTATACCTAGCAAAATTATGACACAAAATTATGAAAAGACATAGAGACTTCTGGTAAAGACACAATTTGATGGATTTTGTGTCCAAGAAGCCTGCCTTGCAAGAAGTGTAAAATGGGTTATTTGGACTAGAGGCAATAGAAGTCAACAACTTGGATGTGCAGAGTGAAAGGAGGACCAACACAGGCGGAGTAAATGGTAGTAATAGCTGTCTCATTCCTAGTTGACTTGTCAGGTAAAGGTTAGTTCAATGAAACATTACCCAACAAGAAAAATGATAATAGCAATCGTACGTTAGGTGAGTATAGCTTGAGGATCAATGAATGAGGGCAATGTGCTAAGAGATGGAGGGGGAGAACTGGATCTCTCAGAAGATATTCTGACATCCTGGGAAGTGATAGACTTAGACAATTGGGCTTACTCTAATTGGTAAAATATGCGGGGAAAGTCCTTCTTAGGGTTTTTATAGTACTGAATAAAATTAAAAGAGCCACATGTAGCCTCGTGACTACAAGTAATAGGTGAAATATGCAGGGAACGTCACCTTTACAGACAGTGTTTATAGTACTGAACACAATTGAAAGGGTGAGTGACTATCAAATTCCATGTTATTTGTGGCTACAAGTATCCCACATGACATGTTGGTACACTCACAAGGAGAATTATCCAGATGGATATGAAAATTGCAGACATCCCCAAGTAGGCAGCAATCATGACAGGCCTCCAGGGAATACCAAAACAATCAAGAATGAGCTGAAAATAATCACACAGGAGAAACATCATCTGTAACAAACATTGGAAGTAATGGGAAGTTTGGAAGGCATTTAAAATGCTTCAGTTACAAAGAATCGTCCTTAGAAATCCTTTCGCAGTCTTCCAGGGGTAACCATGACCCTCAAATATCTCCATGGGATCCCGCTGCTCCAAGGAAGATCAGAAGTTGCCAGCCTCATGCTCCCTTGCATAGCTGGTTGTTACACATCGTGAATGTGGGTGTCTTCAAGGAGAGTCCAGTTGTGGGGTCACTACAGCCCTGCCCTCTCCTGTTTCTAATGCTGTACAATAACCCTCCTGAATCCTATTTTTGTCTTGAATTAAGTATTGTTTTTCTTTTTAATTTCCTAGCATATGTGTATCCTTTCCTAAGACAGACAGAGAGACAGGAAGGTGAGAAAGCATTCTCACCCACCTATGGGATAGTCACTCCACAATCCCTTCTCCTGTATTTCAACTTTTGGGATTTGAGGCACACACGCACACAGGCCTGGTATGTTTCTGTAGCCACCAGGTCTGTGACTTGAACTGCAAGTTGTCCAGGAGGGATCCAATTGCCTCAACCACCCCTCCACTGGCTGGTCCAGGTAAGGTACATTTTATCATTTAGAGATCGGCATAA
>NW_006159951.1:45752-46098 GCF_000334495.1 Tupaia belangeri chinensis
AAACTCTGGTGTAACATCAAACATGTGGCAAGTGTCCTAGGGGTGGGGTCTGGATCCAGATGTTCCTGGAGAGCTGCTTTACTTTAGATTCCTTCACGGAAACATGTAGGCCTCCGAGAGAGTCAAAATGTTGATGAAGCCCAACTGCAGGACACAGGCGTGGCAGGGCACTGCTGAATGATGCTGGAGCCAATGGGAAAGGCCTGGCTTGGGTTCTTGGGTTGACCCGAAGTGCCGGCATTTCTTGGGTTGACCAGAAGTGCTGGTATGCCAACGATCCGGGCCGGCTGGAGGGCAAGGTTGGGAGATGGCAGTGTGATGAGACCCTTGAGGATCGCTCTCTCTC
>NW_006159952.1:0-508 GCF_000334495.1 Tupaia belangeri chinensis
TTTTTGCTTTTTAAAAAAATAAATAAATAAAATTTTTGGTTGTTTTCCTTTTTCCTTCTTTTTCTCTCTGTTTATTTTTTTTCTTTTCTCTCTCTCTATTTCCTTCTCTTTTTCTTTTATCTCATCCCTCCGCTCCTCAATCTCCATTCACTGTGTTTCTAGACGGATCTAAGGGAACCATAGCCAAACATCCAAATACTACTAGAGTTAACATATTCCTCAATATCCAGTGAATCTGCCACATAAAGGGATAAAAACAGAATAGCAAACAGATCACCTCCTTTTGCACGCTCCTGAACACTCAGATTGAACTTCAAGAATTATGAAGAAACACACCATCTATCAGATGATTAGAAATCACCGCAGGGCCACAAAAAATATGGGAAAGCAAGAAAATACCTCTCTTCCAAGGGAAAAGAATAGCTTCTCTTCATCCACAGACAGTTCAATGGAAATCATGGAAATGTCTGATAAAGAATTTAGAATATTCATAATGGCCAAGCTCACA
>NW_006159952.1:1722-15521 GCF_000334495.1 Tupaia belangeri chinensis
CCACCCCCAGCAACCCTGTTCTTCCTCTCCTTCCTATTTGTGGATGCTGTTCTCCTTTCCCATGATTTGCTAAACCAGAGGCTCCAATTATTTTGTTCATAAAAATTTAACATTGACTCAATCCACAATATAAAATTCAGGCTATGATCAGAAATAAGGAAATGTCATTTCCCTCCACTTACAAAAGAGGTAAAAGCGAATTACAAACACATTGTTTAGTATGCAAATCCCTCTTAAAATGTATACTGCATTAAAGGGTTATTTTTGCCATAAGTTTAGCACACGCACATATCACATATAAGCCATAGATCAAATACAGTGCTGTGTATGCTTGAAGCATCTTCATCATCTGAATAAGATGTGATTGTAAATGAAAATGCACTGCTTTACAGGTGTTTCGATTGGTGGAACGTCTTGCCAAAGGCCCTTGCACATTCACAAGTGTCAGTAATCCAAATAATCTATTACATTCAAATAATCCCTCTCCATCAAACAATCTCTTTTTAAAATATCTCTAGGGGTTGGTAGGTGGTGTGGTGGTTAGGGTAGGATGCTGGACTCCCACATGGCTGACCATGGTTTGGCTTGCGTTCTCACTTTCTCTCTCTCTGGTCAAATTAAAAGTAATAATAATGAGGACTAAAATAATTCTAAAATAAACCTCTCAGAAAGTTAAATGGCATGCACCTTTCACTGAGTCCATACAAGAGGGGGGAAAAATGTCCAAATGAGTTTTAAGCAAGGTGCCTAAAAGTTCAAAGGAATCTTTTTTTTTTTTTTTATTTAAGTCTTATCTGATAAAATTCTGACAGACCTGGCATCCTGGAGTGCACCTAAATTAAAGAAAAACAGACAAGCAGATGGTATAGCAGGTATGTCACTGGACCCCCATATGACTGATCGCAGTGCCAGGCCTGAACTTGGTGGCTTGAAACACACTGGGTGTGCTCAGGATCCTACGAGAACAATGGAGGAGAAGGGATTGTGACATGGCTATCCCCACTGCGGGGGTGACTTCTCACTTTCCTCTCACTGTCTCTCTCTCTCTGGCAAGCACACATGCCCTAAGGTAAAAACCTCTTAAAAAAAAAAGGAATTATTATTAAAGGACTAAACCTCTGTTAATTGACTGATATATTTGAAAACATATATAATGGTTACACAATAAATATCCATTATCTTCTATTGTCTGCTGACAATATTCCCATATATCATTTTTCAAATATTCTCATATGTCATTTACTATATATAATTATACTGCAGCATCTATGTTCTAATTAACAGAACACGGAGTTTGGGATCAAAATACCTATATTTAAATCCCATTGACTTAATGATTTCTCTAAGCCTCAGTTTTTATGTCTGGAAATAACATCTGCCCCATAAGTTTGTAAAGTATTATCTGAGAGGGACCAGCAGTTAGGGTAATAGCTATGTCGCTGGGCTCCCATGTGGTCAACAGAGGTTCGCGTCCTGGACCCAGTGGCTTAAAACTCACGCCATGTGCATGCATGCCCAAGATCGCAAGAGGAGAACGGAGGAGAAGGGATTGCGGCATGGCCATCCCCCTTGGGGGAGTGATTTCTTGCTTTCTGTCTCTCTGTCTCTGTCTGTCTGGTGAGGCCACGTGCCCTATAGCAAACCCTTTCCAAAAAAAAAAAAAAAAAGTATTATCTGAGATTATATAACAAGTGTCTTATAATGCCTGGTACATAATAGTGTAGCAGTAGTAGTAATAATAATAGTAATAATGTCATAATAATAGTAACATTTTTAAGAGATTTTTGCTACTCCAGTGTGCTCACAAGAGAGACAGAGAAAGACAGAGACAGAACGTAAAAAATCACTCCCTAGGGGGCATGACCATGCTGCAATCCCCTCTCCATTCTCCTCTCGGGATCTTGGGCATGAACGCACATGTGCCCAGTTGTACATTTTAAGTCGTCGGGTCCAGGACTCAAACCACAGTCAACTATGTGGGAGTCCAGAGATGTAATCATTTCTCCATCTGTTGGTCCCATAATAGTAACTATTATTATTAAACTATAACACAGAATTCTTAAGAATCAAGTAAGAGCATATACAGAAACAAATTAAAAAACATAAAACACTATCAAATCAAGGATGGTTATGGCCACACCACAATCCCTTCTCCTGCATTATCCTCTTGTGAATTTGGGCACACCTGCACATGCATCTGGCATGAGTTTCAAGCCACTGGATCCAGGACTCGAACCTCGTCATCAGCCATGTAGGATCCATCACCTAAGCCACCATGCCACCTGCTGTTCCCCCAAGGTGCAGAAGTTTTAACAGAGAAGTCTAGTGAAAGAAGTGGGAGAAAAAGTAATGTTCTTGACTTAGAGTCACTCTATGTTGCACAGAAACAACAGACCTTTAACTTTTCCCCGTTCCAGGCTTTTGGGAATATCTTTCTCAGAAGCTTTATTCACAAGTTGAAAATAAGAGGACTGTCCCCATAGCCTAATGGTTAAAAGAGCAAGATTCCACATGACCAACCGTGGTTTAAATCCTGGCCCCATCAAGTTGAAAAACATCTCAGCTCTTGTGTGCATGTGCCCAAAATTTCAACAAGATGGAGAAATGAAATAGGAGGGATTGTGGTATGATCAAGTACTTTTAGGGGCTGTTTTCTCCCTCTTCTTCTGCTCTCTCACTTTCTCTCCATCTCTCTCTGGCAAGCAAAAACATACTCTGGTAATTTAAAACAAAACGAACAAGTTGAAAAGTAAAAGACATTGCAAATAAGTCTATCAGATTTGTTTTTTTATTAGGAGTTACAAAAAGAATCAATGAAAGGGGCAAATTTGGGGATCAATAGATGGCATAGCAGTTGCATCGCTGGACTCTCATATGGCAGACCATGCTTTCAGTTTAGATCCAGTGGCTTGAAATTCATGCAGGGCCTGTGTGTGTACATACCCAAGATCCCAAGAGAAGAATAAAGGAGAAAGGATGGTGGTGTGACCATCCTCTGTGGATGGTGACTTCTCACTTTCTCTCTCACTGTCTCTCTCTCTTTCTTTCTCCGAGATGTGCCCTAAGGCAAACACCTCTTAAATAAAGAGAGGAGAGGGGGCAAATTTTGTTGAAATTTAAAACAGTGGCTCCATAGCTCAGTAGTTAAAGGAGCCAGATCCCACATGGCTGACCATAGTTCAAATCCCAGCCCCAATGGCTTGAAAACCATATCGAGTATGTGTGCACACATGCCCAAAATGCTGACAGGGTGGAAAAACAGGGGAAAAAAGATCATAGCATGACCATGCCCTTTGGCAGGGGGAGAAGGGGAGTAAGAGGGTCATTCCTCCCTCTCTATCCTTGGCAAAATATAATCAGTAAATTAAAATAGTGAACTACTACCCTTTTCTTGTCCACCATAATGACGAACACTTCATAAATTTACAGTTTTGAGAATCTTGGTAGGATCTAAGGAAAAGGCTTTTTCCATGAAGAAGCAAGGAATAGCCACACTTATCCATTAACGCTTTCCACTATTCCACAGAAATAGACACTGCCTTTTTTCTCCATAAAGTGTAGAAGACAAAAAGAGCAAGATTCCACATGACCAACCGTGGTTTAAATCCTGGCCCCATCAAGTTGAAAAACATCTCAGCTCTTGTGTGCATGTGCCCAAAATTTCAACAAGATGGAGAAATGAAATAGGAGGGATTGTGGTATGATCAAGTACTTTTAGGGGCTGTTTTCTCCCTCTTCTTCTGCTCTCTCACTTTCTCTCCATCTCTCTCTGGCAAGCAAAAACATACTCTGGTAATTTAAAACAAAACGAACAAGTTGAAAAGTAAAAGACATTGCAAATAAGTCTATCAGATTTGTTTTTTTATTAGGAGTTACAAAAAGAATCAATGAAAGGGGCAAATTTGGGGATCAATAGATGGCATAGCAGTTGCATCGCTGGACTCTCATATGGCAGACCATGCTTTCAGTTTAGATCCAGTGGCTTGAAATTCATGCAGGGCCTGTGTGTGTACATACCCAAGATCCCAAGAGAAGAATAAAGGAGAAAGGATGGTGGTGTGACCATCCTCTGTGGATGGTGACTTCTCACTTTCTCTCTCACTGTCTCTCTCTCTTTCTTTCTCCGAGATGTGCCCTAAGGCAAACACCTCTTAAATAAAGAGAGGAGAGGGGGCAAATTTTGTTGAAATTTAAAACAGTGGCTCCATAGCTCAGTAGTTAAAGGAGCCAGATCCCACATGGCTGACCATAGTTCAAATCCCAGCCCCAATGGCTTGAAAACCATATCGAGTATGTGTGCACACATGCCCAAAATGCTGACAGGGTGGAAAAACAGGGGAAAAAAGATCATAGCATGACCATGCCCTTTGGCAGGGGGAGAAGGGGAGTAAGAGGGTCATTCCTCCCTCTCTATCCTTGGCAAAATATAATCAGTAAATTAAAATAGTGAACTACTACCCTTTTCTTGTCCACCATAATGACGAACACTTCATAAATTTACAGTTTTGAGAATCTTGGTAGGATCTAAGGAAAAGGCTTTTTCCATGAAGAAGCAAGGAATAGCCACACTTATCCATTAACGCTTTCCACTATTCCACAGAAATAGACACTGCCTTTTTTCTCCATAAAGTGTAGAAGACATTGAAACATTCACAGAATTATGATCATTGGTTTTTGTTTACATTTGTGAGTTAATAATAGACTTGGTGCTTCAAGATGAGGCTGAATATCTCCTTCCCTGCCACCGCCTGTCAGAAACTCACTGAGGCCGACAATGAACGCAAGCTTCGTACTTTTTATGAGAGGCGTATGGCCACGGAAGTTGCTGCTGATGCTTTGGGTGAGTGAAGAATGGAAAGGTTATGTAGTTCAAATCAGTGGTGGAAAAGACCAACAAGGTTTCCCCATGTAACAGGGTGTCTTGACCCATGGCTGTGTCCTGCTACTGAGTCAGGAACGTTCTTGTTACAGACCAAGGAGAACTGGAGAAAGAAATGCAAATTTGTTCAGGGTTGCATTGTGGGTGCCAATCTGAGCCTTCTCCACTTGGTTATTGTAAAAAACAGAGAGAAGGATATTCCAGGACTGACTACTACCGCAGTGCTCATTGCCTGGGGCCTAGGAGAGCTAATAGAATCCAAAAACTTTTCAATCTCTCTAAGAAAGGTGATGTCTGCCAATATGTTGTATGAAAACCCCTAAATATAAGAAGGTAAGAAACCTAGACCAAAGTACCTGAGAGTCAATGTCTTGTGACTTCACATGTCCTATGACACAAACACCAGCGCATTGCTCTCAAGAAACAATGTACTAGGAAAAATAAGGAAGAGGCAGAATAATATCCTAAACTTTTGGCCAAGAGAATGAAGGATGTAGCACTGGATATTTCCTTAAAGTCTACCATGTCATCAAGGGGAATAGGATCACCCAACAGAATGAAAGCCACCACACTGTTAGCAGTCATCTCATTACAATGAGCTTCCTTCTCCTTTAAACTCCATTAGCTCATTAGACAGGCATTTATCAGTATCCTCTCTGTGGCAGGTCTGGGGGTTAGAGTGAAATACAAAATTGACAAGGTCCCTGTCCTTAACATATTTTCCACAATAATCATGTATTACATTTGATAAAGAAATAAATGATTCAAAATTAATACATACTAGCTACAGATATTATCAAATCCTCTAGACAAATCCTGTCTGTTAACTTTCTGTAACAGTCCTCCAAGTAATATTGCTTTGAAAAGAAAACGTAATTTAAAATGGTACCTGTGCGGGTCTTTGGAGCTGGGTATCACTTTGTTGCATTCTCTCTTGTCAAACACTCCTTCAATCCAGGATTTCTGGGACTGAACAGAAAGTCTCATTATTTTATACTATAATTGAGAAAGGAATGTAGCCACAGTGCCTCAGGTAGACAAGATAGACTTGAGTCATGGACACTGATCAAAATGCCAAGACAGACAAAGCCCAGACGAACGAAGTATTTACTAGCTTCTATTACAGATAACACAAGCACAAAGAAGCCAAATGCAAACATAAAAATACAGAGTTAATTAGTCCATAATTTCATCTTGTGTAACAACTTTCTCTCTCTCTCTCTCTCTCTGTATTTTTCTCTGGTGAAGACACATGCCCTATAACATATTAAAAATTAACAATAATAAATAAAATTAAATAAATAATTCTTTTTTGGGGGGAGAGGTTTTTGCTATAAGGCACGTGCGCTCTCCAGACAGAGAGAGCCAGAGAAGAAAGTGAGAAATCATACCCTGGGGGATAACTATGTTGTAATCCCTTCTCCTTCATTCTCTTCTTGGAATTCTGGGAATTACCCACACATATGCCCAGTGTGATGTTCAGTTTTAAGCCACCAGGTCCGGGACTCGAACCGTGGTCGACTACATGGGAGTCCAGTGACATAGCCATTATGCTAACTGCTGGTCACAGTAAATAATTCTTAAAAAATAATTTAAAGCTCCCAAAACTTAAAAATTCTCAGTCATAAAGTTTCACTTTGGCCAAGATTCCCAGGAAACTGGAAGGAATATCAGAGGAGTGATGCCACTTTGGCAAGATTCCATACACATTCTAGAAGCGTAGCTTACCATAGGCTGTGTCGTGTTTCACAGCCTGTAAATGTCCCTGAATCGAAGTGAGTCAATGGTGCACCCTCTTCTTCCTAATAAAATCTCTACCATTCTACAAAGTACAAGTAACAGCCAGGCTCCTCCATAAAGCCGTGTTACACATCACTACATAGGCAGAGGACACAGTATGGCCTTGTCCTCATATGGTTATATTTAACTCCATATATTATAAGACTACATATTTTTTATATATATAAGTTTATATATTTGTACACATATAAAATTTATATTGGGTTGTCAGAAAAGTCATGATGCAATTTTGCATAGAAAAAAATATGTCAATACTTTTCCAACAACTCAATATATAGAACTCTGTATATTTATGTATATATAAAACTTAACACACACATAAGTATTAGAGCAAAGACAAAAAGGAGGCATTCTACTATGAGTACTGTCTCCTCCTCACTGTTGCCAGCTCCTATCGTACCACTGAAGGAATTGCACTGGGCCAGAAAACATGTAAATCCAGATGTGGCACCTCATTATCACGCTCTCCACAGGTCTCCAGATGATTCCAAGTGAGAGACTGTAGGAAACCCTTGGCCTACTCCACTGCACTTGTCCATTATGGATCTTGCCCAATATGTTCCCCAATTCTGAACATAAGTGTTCACCCCTGAATAGAACTAAAGATAATCAGAGTTCAGATGTTGGTAAGCAAAACAGAGGTGGGAGAAAAGACTGAATGATTGGTTCCAGCAGGTGGCATGGTGGTTGAAACACTGGGCTCCCACATGGCCAACTGTGGTTCGAGTCTCAGACCTGGCACCTTGCTTTCTCACATCCCTCTTTCTCTGACTCCCTTTCTAGTGAGTACATGTAAACTGTAGCAAATTAAAATCATAATGATGATGATAAATAAAATGAAATAAATAATTCTTAAAAAAAAAACAACAACTTATCTATACATGAGGAAAACTTCCAATACTGGGGCAATAAGCCTCTTTTTTTGCTTGTTTTTAGAGGTTTTTGCAATAGGGTGTGTGCACTCGCCAAAAAGAGACAGAGAGATAAAAAGCGAGAAATCGCTCCCCAGGGGGGATGGCCTCGCTGCAATCCCTTCTCCTCCATTCTCCTCTCAGGATCTTGGGCACGCACACACGCCCGGCGTGAGTTTAAGCCACCAGGTCCAAGACTCAAACTGCGGTCGACTACGTGGGAGTTTAGCAACATAGCTATGCTAACTGCTGGTCCCAGGCCATAATCCTCTTGAATAATTCTATTCTCTTATCCCTTCCACATGGTCAGCAACATTTTTATTTATTATATTGTATTTTTTTAGATTTGCTGGAGGGCACATGTGCTTACCAGAGAGAGACACAGAGAGAGGGAAAGTGAGAAAGCAAGCCACTAGGTCTGAGACTAACCACAGTCAGCCATGTGTGAGTCCAGCACCCTAACCACCAGGCCACCTGCTGGCCCCATAGCAACAGCAACATTTTTTTATTCATTAAAAGACATTCACTAAACCTGGCAAAGCCCTGAAAACATAAAGTCTGAAATACCCAGAGCCATAGAGTGCACAATAAAATAAACAAATAGGAAATTGTAAATCTACTTATTATGGAGAGAAATGACAGTCTTTTAGAACCAGGAAGCCTTGTCTCCTATTTTAAAATGGTAGCTGGGTCAATCCTGTGGTGCAGTGGTTAAGTGCTACGCACTGGGAGCCAGAGCCCACATGGCCAACTGTGCTTCGAATCTCAGCCCCAGTGGCTTGGTAAACCACAGGATGCATGATGTACGTGTGTGCATGCCCCGAGTCCTGACGGGATGGAGAAATGAAGAAAGAAGGACAATGGTGTGACCACGCTCCACTGAGGGGCTTATGCTCTCTTTTACCCTCTCTCACACACTCACGCCATCCAGACCCAAAAAAAAAAAAGTTAACAATTTTATTTATTCATCCTCCAAGCATTTAGTAAATAACTAATTTTTGCAAAGTACTGCCAGAGGTACTACAGAGGAATCATTATGTCCTCCAAGAATTCTTCATTCTGAATTTCAAAATACTTGAATCTATTAATTCATTCAACAAACACTTTGGACAGGCCTCTATGCTGCCTGCTAGGAACTCTATGGCAAATAGGACAAATCCCTGCTCAAGGGAATTAGGATAAAAATGAAGAAACTTTGTGTGCACCAATGAACTATTGAGAACCGCTACATAAAGGGTCTCTAATTTAGGAAGCTATGTGTGAAGGTTAAGCTAGTTGTGTTCAACCACTCCCTTCTTTCAAAAGGCTGGATAGCCAGCCCTGTGGGAGGACTATCAGAGCAATTTACTTCATTTCTTCATGCCCATTCGCTCCTCTATAAAATGGAGATAATAATAATACCTCATAAAGTTATTAAAAGGATTAGATAAATTTAAGACTTAGAATTCTCCCTAGGACTGGGGTCGGCAGGTGGTGTTGTGGTTGAGGGCGCTGGACTCCCACATGGCCAACTGCAGTTCAAGTCCCAGAACTGGCTGCTTGCTTTCTCACTTTCTCTCTCTCTCTTTCTCTCGCTCTGTCCCTCTCTGGTCAAATTAAAATAAATAAAGTTAAAATAAAAACATTCTTTAAAAATAATTCTCCCTAGGACCTATTAAGATTCAATAAAACAGCTATAATGAGTTATTGGTAAAACCAGAGATAAAAATTAGCTTTTAATAAGTTGTCTGGGAACTTAACTTTGATGTACGTTTTTCATTTTTCCATAGAAAAATATCTCCTGATCTCCCGATCTCCCTCACAGGACCTTTCCACACTACAAGGTAATAACCTTTACTGGTCCACTTCCCCACCCTGGACTCCAGCCTGTGGGATAAGTGCCAGTCATTTCTGTTGCCCAAGGGCTCAACCCATTTATTGTCAAATGAGCAACAAAATGAGCACACTTAGAACTTCAGAAACCCATGTATGCAAGTGTCCTCCCCAAAGTGTAAACAGAACATCTGTGCCAGAACAAGAAGACAGAAACTTCCCTCCTGGATGTCGGCGTCTGCTCCAGGGCTTGGGTCTAGCTGAATCATGATCAGAGGGCTGCTGATAAGGAAGAGAAAGAGGATGAGAAAGAGAAAGCCCTCCATCTCCAGAGGACTGGGGAATTGGAAAGAATGAGACAAAGAGACAGAGTAGAAGTGGACACAGGCAGCCTGAGCCTAGGTAGCCCAAGCAACTTGCACCATACTTGAGCCACTGCTTGAGCCACCCAGATAAACTGGGCCTCTTTATTTATAGTATAAGGAAACATTACACATGTATGTTCCATGACACTTCATAGATTCCTTGCCAGGTTACAGACAATAAGAAGCAGGTAACAAATCTATAAGGGCTTAGTCATACTGGGCCAGGTGTATCCCTTGGTGATAATCCCATCAAGAGAAAGTCCCATTATCTTCTCTTCTAATGCAGAGAAGTCTAGCTGTAGGTGTGGGAAAGAAGGCTGAAGAACTTCTCCATAAGGAGTGTACCACTGCACCCAGAGAAGGCTAAAGAACCTTTGAGATGCAGAGCAGGGATTGGACTCTGCTAACTGGGGTCAAGATGTTTCTTGAAGTCCATCAGATGTGTCTGTTAGAACACCACTAGCAATTTCCACCCTTGCTCTATCTGCAGTGAGGGTCAAGGAAAGCACGTTACAAGGTTCTGCCAAAACCCAAAAGGACAGGTGGTGTTTGCTCAGAGCATGTCCCCACACCTCAGGTTGTCTCTCTAAACATGTCCCCATACCTGGGGACCAGCAGTTGGCGTAATGGCTATGGTGCTGGACTCCCATGTAGTCGACCACGGTTCGAGTCCCAGACTCAGTGGCTTAAACTCACGCCAGGCACATGTGCATGCGTGCCCGAGATCCCAAGAGAAGAATGGAGGAGAAGGGATTGTAGCGTGGCCATCCCCTCGGGGAGGGATTTTTCACTTTCTGTCTCTCTGTCTTTCTGGAGAGCACATGGGCCCTATAGCAAAAATCTCTAAAAAAAAAAAAAAAAAAAAAAGAGGGGCCAGTAAATGACATGATCATTGAGGTGTTAACTCCCACATGCTCAACCATAGTTGTGGCATGGTGGTTTAAGGCACTGGACTCACACATAATTGACTATGTTCGAGTCCTGGACTCAGCAGCTAGAAAATCACACCAGGCACATCTGCATGTATGCCCAAAATCCTGAGACGAGAATGAAGAAGGGACTGCAGCATGGCCATCCCTCACTGGGGATGATTTCTGACTTTCTCTCTCTCTGTCTCTTTCCAGAGACCACAAACAAAAACAGAAAGAGAGGGAGGGAGGGAGGGAGGGAGAGAGGGAGGAAGGAAGGAAGGAAGGAAGGAAGGAAGGAAGGAAGGAAGGAAGGAAGGAAGGAAGGAAGGAAGGAGAGAGAAAGAAAGAAGAAAAGGCACTGCTGAGACATCAGAATACTTTACTAACATGATCGTTTTTATAGGAAATCGTAGTCATGCAGACTTCTGATGTGATGCAAAGCAATAACTGGGTTATAGGTAGGATGGCTGCTTTAGTTCCAGTGTTGTATGCTTCTTCCAAAGTGTGGTAAAAATCATTCCAAGATTACTTGGGCTCTTCAGACTATATTGAAAATGTAATGCTAAAACTCCAGTGAGCCAGTTGTGGCATGGTGGTTAAGGCAGTTGGATCCCACATAACTGACTGCACAGTTGAGTCCCAGAACTCATGGTCTGGAAAACATGTTGGGCATGTGTACACACATACCCCAAATCTCAGAGGAGAATGGAAAGGGACTGCAGCATGATCACCCCTCTAGGGGATGATTTCTCTCTCTTTCTCTTTTCTTATCTCTTCAGTGAGTGGACATGTCCATGGCCAAAGTTAAAGAACAAAACAAAACAAACAAACACAAACAGTGAGAAATTTACAGAAAGAAAATGAGACAAGATATATTTTAGGGGCAGGGGCATATGTGCCTGGTGTGATTTTCCAGCTGCTGGGACCAGGACTCGACCATGTCCAATCCCCACATAGTCCAGTGCCTTAAACCACCATGCCACAACTTTCTTTCATTCTTTCTTTCATACACTTGGTAGTTTGGGCATAATTGTCCTGCCCAGAAAATTAGCTATGACCATTGCAAATCAGCCAAAATACGATCAAACTTTGTGGCAAATTGCCAATATATTGCCTGGTTCTTTTCTCTCTCCTTTGAGTACAATCAACTTAAATCTATGTATGCCCTTGTCTGACAAGATTTAATACTATCAAATTGTTCTAGTTCCCAATTTGGGTCCCAAAAAAGGAGACCATGCTGACTCCCACCCTA
This sequence comes from Tupaia belangeri chinensis, assembly GCF_000334495.1. Classification (NCBI taxonomy): domain Eukaryota; kingdom Metazoa; phylum Chordata; class Mammalia; order Scandentia; family Tupaiidae; genus Tupaia; species Tupaia belangeri. The sequence goes on from NW_006159952.1 coordinate 13,653, forward strand.
AATGGTTTCAACCCTCGGTAAAAACTGTAAGACACAGGCAAACATAGCCAAACCCAGATGCCAGTCCAGCCCAAATAACCCGATGCTTTATCAGTCATGAAAGAATCCAAAGTAGATGACAAAATGAAGCATCAAAATTTGGATATAGGGGGGCAAGCCCCTTCTTGCAGTGCTTAAGAGCAGTGCATCAGGAGGAAGAGCTCAGAGTCTACTCAGGTTCCAGGTTTGCATTTTGCACTCCTGCCATGTAGCCAGTATCCTGGGCCAGTCTATCCCAAATCTGAAGTAGAGGAAAAAGGAGCACGGCCTGACCAGGCTCCCCACCACCACCCTGAAAGTGCACGTGCCCTCTGGTAATTAAAAAAATTGGGGGGCGGTTCCACTGTCCAGTGGTTAAGGCCTCCAGATCACAGATGGCCAACCGTGCAAACAGAGCCCCAGATCTGGCCGTGGGAAACAGTGGCACATGTGCAGAGTGCCCAAAATCCCAAGAGGAAGGCAAGATGAAGAAAGGATTGTAGGCATGACCATTGGCCATGGCGGGCGCTTTCTCCTCTCCCTTTCTGTCTCTCTCTGGCTCACATGCCCTCTAGGAAAAAAAAAAAAATATATATATAAAATAAATTGAAGAATTCATTTCCCACTTGAGCATTTAAGGGCAATCCACGTTCTCCTTGTCACAAATAATCACAATCCTGGACCTGACTAGAACATCTGTGTTCTCAGTATTTTAAAAAGCACTGACCTGGGTTCAAATCTCAACCTTATTTCTCTACTTTTCTTCCTCAGCTTCATTTTCCTCACCAGTAAATTGGTAGGGAAGGGGGGGAATGAAGCTCTAGACCTTGGTCCCAGCAGGTGACAAAGTGGTTAAGATGCAGGACTCCGAGAGGGCCCACTGTGGTTCCAGTCCTGGATGAAGGTTTGAAATTCTCGCTGTGTGGTGTGGTGTGTGTGTGTATGTGTGTGTGTGTGTGTGTATGTGTGTGCCAAAAATCCAAGAGGAGAAGGGATTGCAGCATGGCCAGGGGGGGGGGGGGTGGGTGGATTTCTCACTTTCTCTCTTTGTTTCTCCATGAGCTCACGGTACCCTGTAGGAAAAATTTCTCAAAAAAAAAAAAAGAGAAAGAAAGGAAGGAGATGGAGGGAGAGCAAGAGAGGAAGGAAGGAAGGAAGGAAGGAAGGAAGGAAGGAAGGAAGGAAAGGAGGGAGGAAGGAAGGGAGGAAGGAAAAACTTTGGACCTTATAGGATTATTGGCAGGACAAAATATGCAAGAATAAGCCCTGTCACAACATGCTAGATATGTCAGTCATTATTCTAAGTGCGTACGACAGGCGGCATGTCATTGATCTCCGAATTATGAACAGTTATCCCATCTTCCTGACCAGAAAGCACAGAAGTTAAGAAACTCGCCACGTCGCACCACGCGCTCAGGCCCGGGCTCCGGAGAACGCGGTGTCACCAGCCCGACCCCGGCTGCGGTGGAGGCGACGCCGCGTCCTGCACGGGCCTGAAACACGTGCCCTGTGAACCCGCTGTCCCTGCCCGGAGTGCGCAGGCCGGGACGAAACGGCTAAGCGGCGGCGCGTCGGTGTGGCCTCCTTGGGGGAGACCCGGGTCCACTCCTCTCCCTAACCCTAGTACGCTCCCTCCTTCCCTCCCGGTCGCCAGCGTCCCCACGGCTGCCGGGCGCCCGCCCTCTCCAAGCCCCCAGAGTCCCCGTCCCGCCCGGCGCGCGGCGGAGGCTGGACGGGGCGGCGCGGACCGCGGGCGGCGTCTACCTTGGCCAGCACTCGCATCGCTCCGGGGCGGCGGCGCGGGGACCAGCAGGGGCGCGGACGGCGGGCCCGGCGGGCCCCCCCGCCCCC
>NW_006159952.1:15656-47080 GCF_000334495.1 Tupaia belangeri chinensis
GTCGCTGAGGTGTGATAATCATCGCGGGCGGCGGGCGGAGGGCTGGAAGGGCGGCGTTTCGTAAACCCGAGCGAGTCTGGACACTTGCGCGCCAGGCCCCACCCACAGCACCCAGGGCCCTGGGCTCAGAGCTGGACCTCGCCTAGGGCCCAAGTGTCCGGTCGGACAGGTGCAGCCTGACTTTCCCTTACCAGTAACCCCCAGGGCCGGCCTGGCTGTCATCCTGGGCGTGTAAGCCCTGCTACCAAAGCCTTGTCTGAGCTGTTGACTGTAGAGTCAGAAATCTGGGCCCCACCTCCGCAAGCAGCACGTGGATTTGTTACGTTTGGCCTCAGTTTTCTGCTGTGCAGAAGAGAAGGTACTGCAACCTAAGAGATGAATGAATATAACGGGTACAGTGGCATGTTCCCTGTCACCACCAAAATGTGTGTTTTCTGGGGTTGTTCTTTCTTCTTGAGATCGTATGGGTGGGGTGAAGACCCCAGAGATTTAAGCCAAAGGCATTTTTTAACTGCCTGTGAGTTACTGAGCAGGTCAAGTCCACTCTGGGCCTCAGTTTACTTATCTATGCAATAGGAATAATAGCGAAAATCCTACCTCCCTCACAAGGCCACCCTGAACAAATAAATCACTCTGCATCATTTATGTGTAAAGTACTCTACAATGTTTAGCGGTTGTTGTGATCTTTAGCGGGTTCCTCTGGCTGGACAATCTTAAGTCTGTAGTCAGTGACGTTTGGTAGGTCATAGAATGTTGGCAGAGGTGACACAAGACACACCGGCAAGGTGACGTTCACATGATGGCAAGTGCTGTAACCAGCTGTGCTGAATGGTGAATGTCAGACACTTGTCCTGGACAACTGACTTAAACTTAAGGACACTACCATAGTCCATTCTGAATTTTCGCCTGTGAGCTCACTCTTACAGACATGGCTGACGCGGTGTTCTCCCCGATTTCTCAATGTGGTTTTAATAAGCATGTCTTTATTAGAAAACTGGAATATGTCATGTGCATTGGCACTTTGCTATTTTTCTGTGTCTACCAATACATGTCATCTCCCTTCCTGGCCTTGGAACAGCTAAGGATCTGTGAGAGTTAACAAGTGCAGACCTCCTTTAAGGCAGGTAAGTACCTCACGTTCTGTGTCGTTCATGTGTCTTCCCTGCTTGGTCTGTTGCAGCACCAGGGACTGGAGGTGCTCAGAAATCTGCAGATCCAGTGAGAAGACTAGGCATTTGGGACCAAGATTTTTAAGACTCTTGGTGCACCGTGACCACCATATTCTACTTTAAACTCTTTTGTAAACTTACAAGTTCAGATGGTCATGCAAGCTACAAGGCACTTAGAACCTCAAATAACGCTAACTGCTGGTCCCCTAATACAGCTTTTTGTTTTGTTTTGTTTTTAATTTGGAAACAAGTGCTTTATCTTAAAGGGCAACGAAGGGCTTCCAGTGAAGAAACACTGCGATGCTGACTAAGGCTGCTCGGGAGATGGTATTCTCTCTGCAGTCTCCGCTCTGTCGCTGGCATCCGGAGTGTTGTGTTCCGACATGAAGCTGTGGACTTTGTGACAGCTATGCAAAGTCTACTTTTTGTCAAAGGTTGGGGAAAGAGAAATCTAGGTGACTCTATTGTGGAGGATCTTTTCATTGCGAGGAACACTTGAAAGAAAAAATAAAAAGACCTTTTGAATAGCCATCTCCTGCTTTTCTTTCTTGTATGACAGTTTCATTTTCAGGCAGAAGCAAGGAGGGAAAAAAAACCCAGCCCTCTGCAGGAGGTGACCCCTGCCGCAGCGCGCCCCGTGCTGTCAGTCACGCCGAGGGCCATCTGTCCCACTTGAGATTTCAGGAGCCATCTTGCACATCTGCTGCGCCTTTTCTAATGTCACCACAGGCCCCGCGAAGAGCTGTTAGATGAATTAGGAAACCAGGGTGCAGCTGCATGTAGCTGATTCTCAGTGTTTGCACCTGGGCCCTACATCAATCTCAGTTTTGAAATTTGTTCTGAGATTAGATTCTCAAAGTAAATCATGAAAACTTCTAAGAGAGTGGTTCTTAAAATGCTCCCTGAAAGTTTGAAACATAGATCTATTTTAAGAACTCCCACCAAATGTTTACAATTCAGGCCGGCTGTCAACATTTAAATAATTATTCCTGAGTTTTTCCCCAGGAAAAGCATCACACACACACACACAAAAATGTTTTTAAAACTTGGACTTAGGAGCCGAGTACTTCCTGATATGAAAGGAAGTTTGATGTCTGCTATGGAGACCAGCAGGTGGTGTGGAGGTTAAGGTGGGTGATTGATTTTACATGGTCAATGGCACGGTTGGAGTCCAAAAACCAGTGTCTTGAAAAAAACATGACAGGCATGTGTGTGTGTGTGTGTGTGTGTGTGTGTGTGTGTGTATGTCCAAAATCCTGAGAGGCAATGGAGAAGGGATTGCAGCGTGGCCATCTCCCTCAGGGCATGATTTCCCACCTTCCCTCTCTGTCTCTGGTGAGTGCACACATCCTATAGCAAATTTAAAAAAAAAAAACCTCTTTCTCTCTCCCTTTCACTATCTCTCTCTTGTGCTCACACTTAACAAAGAATGGAAAGGGGAAAGGAAAGGACAAGAAAGACTAGGAAAGGAAAAAACAGAGATGTGCCTGGCACCACTACTCAATATAAACTGCTTTATTTCTCCTCTATTGCCCCCTCGTCCATTTTTAATTCCTATTCTTTTCTCTCTGTCTTCTCCTTCTCCTCTGTCTCACCTCTCTCTTTACTTTGGTTTTCTAGATTTTTCAAGCCTTCTAGTAGGCCATGTGGACATTGTAAACATTTGATTCCTAATAACTTTAGGGGTAAATCTAATGATTTCAGTATGGAGGTGAACAACTGGCATTTTGAATAAGAAAAAATGGATATAGTAGTGGGGTGCAGGGTGGTGGAGTTGGGGTGCAGGATGATGGTGTTGGGTGGTATTGGTTAAGGCACTGGTCTCCCACATGGTCAACCACAGTTTGAGTCCTGGATCTGGCAGCTTGAAAATATCACTGGGTGCATGTGCACATGTGCCAAAAATCCCAAGAGAAGAATAGAAGAGAAGGGATTGCAGTGTGGAAACTCTCCTCCTCTGGGGGGGTTGGGGACAGTGATTTCCCACTTTCACTCTCTCTGTCTCTGACAAGTATATGCACCTTATAGCAAAAACCTAAAAAAATAGATGTGACAACATTTATTTCTGTGAAGTGTCTTTGATGACTCAAAAGTTTTTTTGCTTTTAGAATTATTTTGATGAATTATTTAACTTTTATTTATTTACTTATTATTAATTTGATCAGAGAGAGAAAGGAGGGAAGATACAGAGGGAAAGAAAGGCAAAGTGAAGCTGCCAGGTCCAGGACTCTAACCATGGTTGGCCATGTGGGAGTCTAGTACCCCTAAACACCATGCCACCTGGCAGTCCCTATGTTTCTAGAATTATTTTATTTAGTTTTACTTATTATTATTTTCTAATTTGACCAAAGAGAGACCCCGAGGGGAGGGAGGGGGGCATAGTGAAAAAGTGTGCCTCTAGGTCCAGGACTCAAACCATGGTCGGCCATGCAGGAATCCAGCACCCCAACCACCATGCCACCTGCCAGCCCCTGTGACATTTTTTCCCTTTAATATGTGAAGACACTAATGAGTCCCAACAATTGGAGGTCACTAAGAGGTAGTTTCTAATACATACATTCTTCTTCTGGAGAATATTGTTTCAAGAGTGGATTTGCTTTTGGTTGGGCTTTGTTTCCTTTATGTAGATGGGAGCAGGATTATTGGGATTTTGACACAGGCTTTTCTGGACAGACCAGGAAAAAACTGAGAAATAAGTAGTTCTACTTTGCACCAAGAAAAGAATACAGTGGAAAAGCTCTTGCCCGACCCATCGTGGTATATTGCCATTCTAGATCATGGTTCTTACTTTAGATCACTACTAGTTTCCTTTCAGGAGCATAAAAGTTAAAATACACAAATAAATGCAATGATATTCCACAAGGGGTAACAGAAACTGTAGTAAATCTAGAGGGCGTTCCACGAGCAAGGAGGGTATAGGTTGTTAATTTAAGAAGTCAGACAAAGGCTCATTGCTGGGAAGGAGGGAACGAAATTCACTCTCCAGATTCATTTCCATCTACATATTAAGTGCCTTAACCATCACGCTGCCTGCTAGCCACCCCCCAGTGTTTTTCAGTACACCAGGGCCAGGGTCTAAACCATGGTTGGCTATATGAGATCCAGCTTTCTTTTCTTCTTTTTTTTTTTTTAATTTCTCTTTTTTTTTTTTGGAGAGGATTTTTTGCTATAGGGCGTGTGCGCTCGCCAGACAGACAGAGACAGAGAGATAGAAAGCAAGAAATCACCCCCCAGAGGGGATGGCCATGCCGCAATCCCTTCTCCTCCGTTTTCCTCTCAGGATCTTGGGCATGCACACACACGCGCCCGGCGTGAGTTTTAAGCCACCGGGCCTGGGACGTGAACTGTGGTCAACTACATGGGAGTCCAATGACATAGCCATTACGCTAACTGCTGGTCCCAGATCCAGCTTTCTTAAGCACTAGGCTATAGGTCTAGCCCCTGAAACTTTGACATTCTAAATGTTTTGAACTAATTCAAGAGCTTTCTTTCATGTCACTTAGAATTTGTGGTATTTATTATTCTATGAATAATAAAATCCTGTGGTGATGTAAAAAGAAAAAGATAACTTTAATGTGCTAAGAAAGTCAGTTCTCAAGCATAGAATCCTCGACTAATGTATAAAAATCAGTCTTGGAAGAGACTGTTTCCAGTGTTGGTAGCCTGGGCACTAGACTAGTCTCTTCCAAGGCTGTTCCCAGATCCTGTCCTCAAGGGAGGTTCCCAACCTTCAAGATTACCATGAGTGGCTTTTGGGTGCTATTTAAGTTAAAGTTAAAGGTTAAGATGAGTTGCCAACTTGTCATATCATTTTTCTGAGTTATCTTATAACTTTTATAGATTTGTTCTGATCTGTGAGAGATCCTGAACTGAGAAGAGGACCTCTGTTCCCATAGATCCAATAAGGAGTGACTGAGTACCACCAGGAGGTTGGAGCCCAGTTTGTAAGTTTTACAAAGCATCTGCCTTATTGATCATACAAAAGCTCTAGTTAGAGAATGCAACTTTAAATGTTCACTTCTATGGCTGAATCTCCTGATCATTAAGTTGCTTTTGGGTGAGGCCTAGATCTGTCCCAGTCCCTGAGAATGTAACCAAGGGGAGAGTCCAAAGGGGAAGGAATTTAGCTGAAGAGGAAACAGAGGGAGTGCAAGCTGGCAGGGAGGTAGTGATGTATGTGCACGAGAGTGCCTGTGGAAAGACTATTCCCACAAGCTGCAGGTGGAATTGGAAACTCCCTCACATAAATGCTCCCCATGCCACCTGCTCTCCATCAAACAATAGTTAACCCTCAGTACCCACAGGATTAATTCCAGGTTCTCCACGGATATCCAAATCCAGGATGCTCAAGTCCCTCGTAGAAAATATTATAGCATTTGCATATAACATGCACAACCCCCTGTATAATTTAAATCATCTCTAGATTACTTATAATACCTAGTACAATGTAATTACTATGTAAATAGTTGTTACACTGTATTTTAATCTGTATTTTTTTAAATAATGCTTTAATGTTATTAATTTATTTTTCACTTGATCAGTGAGAGAGAGATCATGAAAGTGAGAAAGCAAGCCACCTAGCCCAGGACTCGAAACACAGTCAGCCATGTGGGAGTCCAGTGCTGTACTTACCATACCACCTGCCAGCCCCAATTTGCATTGTTTTTATTGGTGTATTATTCTTTTTATTTATTCATTAATTTTTTTCCATATGTTTTCCATCTGTACTTAGTTGAATCCACAGATATAAAACTCATGGATATGAAGGGCCAGTTGTACTAGGAACTGCTTTTAAAAGTTGTATGCACTGGGGCCAGTAGGTGGCATGGTGTTTAAGGTGCTGAACTCCCACATGATGAACCATGGTTTGAGACCCAGACCTGGTAGCTTGCTTTCCCATTTTCTCTCTGCCTATTTCTTTTTCTCTCTGGTGAGCTCACATGCCCTATAGCAAATTTAAAAATAATAATAAATCAAATAAATAATTATTCTTTTTAAAAAAGTTGTATAGGGACCAGCAGTTAGTGTAATGGCTATGTCACTGGACTCCCATGTAGTCGACTGCGGTTCACATCCTGGACCTGGTGGCTTGAAACTCATGCTAGGCACGTGTGCATGCGTGCCCAAGCTCCCAAGAGGAGAACAGAGGAGAGGGATTGGGGCGTGGCCATGCCCCTGGGGGTGATGTCTCGGTTTCTGTCTCTCTGTCTCTGTCTGCCTGGTGAACGCACACGCCCTATAGCAAAAACCTCTCAAAAAAAAAAAAAGAAAGTTGTATGCACCTTCCTAATTCCAGAAACACTTTTATTTTTTCTGATTATAAAAGCAAATTCTCCAGCTGGCCCCATAGCCTACTGGTTAAGGGAGCTGGGTCCCACATGACTGACTCCATTTTGAGTACTGGCTCCCATGGCTTGAGGAACACACCAGGTACGTGTATGTTCATGCCCCAAATCCCATGAAGATGGAGGAATAGAGAAAGGATTGTAACATGACCACACCCCCGTTAGGGGTGCTTTCTCTCTCTTTCTCTCTATCTCTGTTACTCTCTGATAAGTGCACAGACCGTGCAGCATTTTTTTTAAAAAGTAATACACACTTTTATATTATTTTATATTATTTAAAAATAGCAATACATCAATAAAACAATTGGGAGACATCATAAGAGTACAAAGAAGAGGGAGTGGAGAGAGAAAGAAAGAAATGAATCTGGTAATCTCACTTCTTGGAGATGATCACTGTCATTATTCTTGAGTATTTCTTCGCAGAAGCTCTAGTTTCAATGTTTTTCCTCATTAATTCCCTACCTTGCACTTCCTATGTCATCTGGTTTTTCCCTTTAAGGTTTTTTGCCATAGAGCACATGAGCTCACCAGAGAGAAACAGAGAGAGGCAGTGAGAGGGAGTGTGAGAAATCACCCCCTAGAAGGGATGGCCATGCCACAATCCCTCCATTCTTCTCTCAGGCTTTTGGGCATGCATGCACACATGCCTGGCATAAATTTCAAGACACCAAGTCTAGGACGCCAACTGTGGTTGGCTATGTGGGAGTCCAGCACCGTAGCCACTATGCCACCTGCTGGCCCCTGTCATCTCTTTTATATAATTGGTAGTTGAGTAGGTGAATATTTGAATTAGTTCAGATTTTATTTTGTAGGATTAAGAGTATTAAAAAGGGTTTTCTTTTAATATTACTCACTATATGTGTGCCAGTAAGTATGCATTAAGATAGAAATCCTTCTGAAATAGCCCAGAATCCTCAAGACAATGTCCTCCTCCCCTAATTTCTAGAAGTCCTGCTTCTTTGCCAACCCTACCACTACCATCATGTACTGAAATTATAACTATCACTAGGTATAGAAATTAGTTACATGATGAGATAAAGGGTCTGGAGATAGACGAGAGAACCCACCACCTATGTACCACTCTTTCAATCTTTCCATGGGAACACTTGTCCCACGTTCCAAACCACTTACTTACAAACTAGCTTACAGATAGCAAATTATTTCTGGAAGGGAAACTGCCTATGTTTAGGCCACCTAAATAAGGAGTAAGTGCTTCAGTAACATTTGTGACCAGCCTTAAGGAATTATTGCCTGTTGAGAGAAGCAGTGCGGTAAAATTACATAGGATATGTGGAATGGCTAAGAGTTGGAAGAACAAGGTAAGAGAACAATTCTTCAAAGTAACTTCTCTGTAAAGCCCTGCTTATCTATAGTGTTTCTTTATTACTCTTCTTTGTCTATTTATCAAAATTCGGCTCCACATAAGAGTGTGCATGTAAAACTGGTGAGTTCTGGGGGCTGACAGTGGTGATAAAACATGATGTTCTGCAAAGCTGACGCGTGTGGGAAAGTGCCAGGTTCACATGTCGGCCTCCCTAGGTAGGCCTGGCACACACATGCCTATGATCCAGGGCTGTCTGAGTGTGGGAGTGGACTGCATCTTCAAAACCCTTTTGGGGTTGCTCTCCCTATGTCTCTCTGTATGTCTCTCTTTCTCTTTCTCTCTCCATCTCTCCTTTTTTTCTGTCTCTCTCACTCATGGATGAAAGAAATACGTAAGTTAAAAAAAGTTTATTTATCTATTTATTTATTATTATTTTCAAGCCACCAGGTCCAGGACTCGACCTGTAGTGGGCCATGTAGGAGTCCAGCAATGTGACCGTTACACCATCTACTGGATCAGTTAAGGCCCCTCTCAGAAACTTATTCTGCTTCTGGGAACCAGCAGTTAGCGTAATGGCTATGTTATGTTGCTGGACTCCACGTAGTCGACCGTGGTTCACGTCCCGGACCCGGTGGCTTAAAACTCACGCCGGGCGCATGTGTATGCATGCCCAAGATCCCAAGAGGAGAAAGGAAGAGAAGGGATTGTGGCATGGCCATCCCCCCCTGGGGGGTGATTTCTCACTTTCTGTCTCTATGTCTCTCTCTGTCTGTCTGGCGAAGAAACCTCTCCAAAAAACAAGAAAAAAGGAACTCATCCTGCTTCTGACTAGCAGATGGCATAATGACTACGTCACTGGACTCCCATATAGTCGACTGTGGTTCGAGTCCTGGACCCAGTGGCTTAAACTCATGCCGGTCACATGCACATACGTGTGTGGCTTAAACTCATGCCGGTCACATGTGCATACGTGTCCGAGATCCCAAGAAGAGCATGAAGGAGAAGGGATTGCGGCATGACCATGCCCCCAGGGGGTGGTTTCTCGCTTTCTGTCTCTCTGTCTGGAGAGCACACGCACCCTATAGCAAAAACCTCTCCAAAAAAAAAGAAAAAGAAAAGAAAAGAAAAGAAACTGATCCTGACTCCTATATCCTAAGGAAATGACCCACTCTATGTTTGTTTTATTTGGAAATTATTTTAAAAACATTATACAAAGACAAATAAGCTAAAACTGTGAGAACACTGAAATGCTCTGCTATGCCCAGGTTGAGTGGAGACTAGATCTCTCTGTCTACCCACCTGTCCTGGGTGATGGACAGTGACACAGGCAGAAAAGAATATCAGAGTCCTCTAGGCTGAGCTGTCTCTGGACTTGGCCTCGCATCCCTTACACCTGCAGTGTGGCCTGAGTAGCACCGAGAACTAAAGGAGAGCCCAGTGGAGGACAGGTCCAGAGACTCTAGAAGGAGACAGTAGCAACCTCTGTGGAGAAGGACCAGGAAGGGGAGAGAGGAGGCCAGAAGAGATGGATAGAGGAGACACTTCTGATCTCATCTTAGACCCTCATGGGCTCCATAGATGGGGACATGAGGCCCAACAGGCCCACTGGATAGCCTGGGAAACTATTTGAACTTCCGACTTCATCTGAGCACAGGCAGAGAGTTACCCTCAAGCTCCCAGGGCCTGTACAGGTTTCATGTGAGTGGACAGGTGTGAAATAATAAAGTATAAAATGCTGTGGAACAAAAGAAAGGCCATACCCATAGCCTAGCAGTCAAGATAGTTGGATCCCACATAACCTACTATAGTTCAAATCCCAGTCTGGTGGCTTGAAAAGCATGGTGGGCACATATGCAAGTAGACCCAAAATGCTGACAGGATGGAGAAATGGAGAAGAGATTGTGGAGTGACCACACCCCATAGGAGGTGTCTTCTCCCTCTCTCTGTCTCTCTCTGGCAAGTGAACATACCCTCTGGCACTACAAAAAATTAAGGAAAATAAAATAAAGTAAAAGAAAAGAGTGGGAGGATGGTAACAGGTTATACTCTGTGTTTAGGAGCAGGGGACAGGAGCACAGAAAGATTGTGTGTAGACTAGTGCCATTTCAGCAAGCAATGTGGCACATCTTAGGCCGGCCATGGCATAGTGGTTAAGGCAGCTGGATTCCACCTGGCCAACTACACAGTTTGGATCATGGACCCAGCAGCTTGAAAAACATGCCAAGTACATGTGCATGCATGCCCAAAATCCCCAAAGAGGGATAAATGGAGGAGAAGGGATTGTGGCATGACCATTCCCCCAAAGGGGGTTCTTCCTCATTTTCCCTCTCACTCTGTCTCTCTCCAGTGAGTACACATGCCCTCTGGCAAAACTATTAAAAAAAAAAAGTGGCACTTCTTAGTCAAATTAAGTAGGCCCAGCAGTTTCATTCCTGGATATACATCTATCTCAAATTCCCACACTACATCTAGCAATATAACTCAGACTGGTTTCATGTTAATAATATAGATTCACTTCATTCATTTTTATGAGTTAGTTAGTATTCCACTGTATGTAACCACTATCTTATTTAACATTTGGTGTTTTCAGGTTTTCACAAAAATCAGCAATGTTGTTGCAAAAACTTGTATGTCATCCCTATAATTTTTTGAATACTCAGAAGAAAAGTGTTAATTAAAGGTCTTCAACATGGAACCTTGATTCATAGTGGGAAATATGTGAGTTAAATTTCTTTCAGACAAAGATCCTATCTTCTACTTCCTTTTTGACTCATCACTGATTTATTGAGTTCTTAATAAGATTTTAAACAAGTGTCTTGAAAATGTCTTCTAAAATCCAATAATGTAAGTGCACACACACATGAAAATAGATAACCAATAGCAACTTTCATAGAGTCTTCTGTGTACCTGAAACTCAAAGGAGAGAAATCTGTTATTTTTCTTGAACTACAATATGACCACAATTGAAACAGGCATGAGAAGAATCCATACTTTTCTATGGAAAGTCCTTCTATTATACCCAAATAGCATTTTACTGGTCAGGAAAGAGGATAATTGAAATATCTATATAAGTTCCATTTATAAAACTCACATAACTAGTTCAAATAGATTTTAAGAAACAAACAAAAAAATCATCTTCTTGAATGGAAACACACAGCTATAAAACACTGTTTCTATTAGAACCAGAATTAGTTGACATTTGAAATCTGACTCTAGATGTTCCATTCAGTTTCCAGCTTGATTATTTTCAATAATCAAAACTTATTTATGTTTTTTCATTCACACAAAATTGTCTCCAGTCTGTTAACTGAACAATTGACATTACATCAATGCAACAGAACATTTCATTTCAGTAACAGTTAACAAGCTGTTTAATTAATAACAGCAGCATTTGTCAAGAAGAAATAGAAGCAATTTTGCTTTTTACATGTTTCATTGTGCATTTAATTTTTTTGTTTTTCACCACTGATCACTAAAACACAATCACCAAGCAAATATTCATTGTTAACTATAATTGCAAGACTATGCCTCTCACATTTTATAGTGTATAAAATCTAGCATAAGAAAAAATAAACATAAGAGCAACTGAGAGGTTCATTCCCTTACCCTCTTCATAACCACAGCCAGTGTAATTTCAGACGTCAGCCATTGAATTTTGTCCTGAAGTTTCCATCCACTGCAAGATCAGATAAACCCCAGCTGGTGGGAGTAGCTAATGTCAATAGTCCAGTAAAGAGAATCGCCAAACGAATTTCCATGTGCTTAATGTAGGAGGGAGAAATTGTAACTGAGTAAAAAAGTTTTTAATTGTATTTAAACAGAGGGGCTGATTTCACTTTTAGCAGGAACTTGTGACTGAGATTGCCTGGTAAGGAAATGATTAACACGCCTGTCATCTGTTTGAGTGCTCCAGCTGCAGGTTTGTTCGGGGAACCTTATCAACCCTGGGCATGTGTTTGTCAACATGCTGTCCCATGGGCTGGCATTTGGCATGCTGAATTCAACTTTGTTGTTAGGGTGTTCTAGAGAAATATGTGAATATATACTGGGCTTATAAACTCTGAAAACTTGATCAGTGGTTATTTTTAATAAACTCTTCTACATGTTTTCATTTTTACTTTGCCCTTAAGTAAAAACTGGATCATCACTTAAACCTTTTTTCTTAAAATTCGAAATGTCTATGGGTAACATTAAAAGGATCCCTGTGATCCCTTAGGCTTGTCATAGTCCCAACTTTGCACATTTCTAAAAACTCCAGGATCCTTTTGTATTGCCTGTTTCTCCTCTTCTGGAGATCAGGTGCATGGGAAAACAGGAGAGAATGATTTAATAGTCATACATAACTCTGAAGCACTAAAAAGTCATCAAAAGATTATTTTTTATTTACATGGTTGTTATAAATAGCAACCACAATGTGCGTGTCTTAAATGCATCTAGAAGTTAAAAAAGAAAAAGACGAAGTTGTGATAGGCAGTTAGCTAGAAATGAGTGGGCAGAAGGACACCTGTTACTTCAGTCCCAATTTATCAAGTCACAACCAGACCATCTGCAGAGACTCCTTCCTTTCACCCAGCTCCTAATGCCAGGAAGATGACACAGATCTCACCTTTTTTTTCTTCCTTATTTCCTAAGGAAAACACAAAGAAATGGTTCCTTTTATCATTCCTCATAAATACAGAAGGACCCAGAACGAGGATGCTCCTATTGTCCAAGTTCAAACTGAGCATGCACACTTAGGTAATCCGAGTCCTCAAATTCTTTGCCTATGAGAAAGATGCAGACGCACAAGAGAAAGCCCACAAATTCAAACAAAGAACATGGATACTATGACAGACCTTCCATTGTTAAATATTCTTTATCACCTCTAGTAATTAAAATAACACCCAACCAGTTCCAAACACAGTTGCTACCTAGCAACCTGCCTGCCCAAAAGTCTTTTGGGTGTACTTCTGCTATAGTCTACTCAGCGAGAAGTAAGAGGACATCCAGACATAGCCAAATTTATGGGAGTTTATTGATTAAGCCGGTGGTATGGGGGGGGGGACTCATGTCTCTCAAAACCCCGCAGCCCTGAGTGAAAGGTGAGGGGTGCTTATAAAGGCAAAAAAATGCACAATCATGTCCAGGATGTGATGATTCACGAGGGTAGGGTACAGTGGGCTTGAATGGGGGGAAAGGGTAGGGGGTAGGGCTTTAACAATGAAAAAGCAAGAGCACAGTACAGAAGCAAGAAAAGCAGGTTAATCTTTCTTAAGGTATGTTCGATCCCTGTCTAAACACCATGGAATCTTAATGGTCTTCATGGCTCAGGGCAGGGGTCTGGCTGATGATTATATTACTAAGGGACATTTTAGGTCAGTTAGAAGGAGTAGGGTTTAAAGGCAATAGGAATGTTAATTACTCTGTTTCCTCTAAGGCATAGAGGAGAAGGCAAGTTTCCAGTCATAGGAATCTAAGAGTTTATATGGAGGCGCTCCTCCAAGATGGAGTCGCTCCTGCTTTATTCCGCACTTCTCTTGGAGGCGCTCCTCCAAGATGGAGTCATGCCTGCTTCACTTCTTTCCTAAAATTCTCTCTTTCCTATTAAATACTTTCTTCTACCTACTTTTATTGTGGTTGTGGCTTTCTTTCATGCCTCAGGGCAAGTCTCTAATTTTACAGATCCAGACCCAGAGAACCAAGGATCTTACACAGCTCTCTCAGCTTACAACATTGTGGTGCCTTGACGCGGAAATCATGCTTTCAGGTGATTTCCAGACTGAGCTCTCCCTACTGCAATCATCAAGTCCTCCACTTGCTACTTCTTCTGAGGTCTGTGAGTATAAGCTACCCTGTGCTTTGGTGGACTCTCAGCTGCTGCTTTCTCTGACTTCAGGTTACTTTTTCTGGGGCATCAATTTCTGAACCCCTGAGTTCCCCATCTTCTTCCCTGCCCTCTGTTTCTCCAAATCTATAAACTTTTGGGTGCAGAGTTTACTAACTAAAAAAAAAAGAAAATCAGATTTCCCCCATGTCATTGATACATTTATTACAGGTGGCATTTTGCTTCTTTAGGTACTTTTTCATGATGGTCATTCCAAGGGAGAGGTTTTAATCCCCTGTTGGATCTCACACAGGTCTCACATATCATGGAAATGAATCCAGGGAAGAGGTTTTAACTTCTCCTTTCAAACTTCCCAGGAATAGGGAAGGAGAATGAAGACTCTTTCAAATGAATTCTCAGAAGCTAACTAATAGTCCCAAGCTTTGGGGATGGGATATTTAGAGGCTCATGGGACCTTGGATAGGCATGCTAACTCTGGGAGCCTGAGAGGGAGACATCTCCCTCCGTTCTCTTCACTCCAGTTGGCTAGTGCAACCTGCTGGAGGTTTATTACCTGGAACATCTCTACATGGATGCCTTGAGCCTTCCTAGACTTGCTTCGGAATTCCATTCCTCTTTTTCTTTCTTCCCTCCTTCTACATGGGAAACCTGTCTTCGATTCAGAGAGACTCCCACTGGGACCAGTTTGATCCTCCATCTCTCAAGAAGAGAAGACTCATCTTCCCTTGTAATACTGTATGGCCACAATACAAAATACTGGAGGGCATAATCTAGCCAGTAAATGGGACTCTAGATTACCATCCCATTTTCCAGTTAGATAATTTGTGTAGGAACCAGGAATAATGGCCTGAAGTACCATACGTTCAGGCTTTTATGGTCCTTAGGTCTGACCCAAAGCTTTGTCGGGACTGTCGATCACCAGTTCTTCCAACTATCCAAACTATTCCTTCCTCACCTTTCCCAGAGACAACTAAACAGGACTTAAAGCCTGAGTCTAAAACTCTGACTCCAGATCCTCTCCCTCCAAATCCAAGTCACCTTAAATATCCAGAATCCATGCACCCACTTCAGGAAATGGCCAATTCAAAGGAGCACCCTGTCATAATTCATGAAGAACCCCTCATGGCATGAGGGATCTCTGTCACATACAAAAGGATCTTGCAAATTTTTCAGCAGATCCTGATAAGTATTTGGAGGGATTTCACAGAGTGGCCCTATCCTTTTCCTTAATGAGGAGACACGTAACTATCATTTTTAACCAAACACCCCCTAAACTGAGAGACAAAATTGAGAAAGCTGCTATCTAATTTGGGGACTCATTGCACAGAATACATAGGGGAACCCTATAGGGAATATAGCAGTCCCACTTGCAGCTCCCAACTGGGACTACAACTCCCAGAAGGGATTTGGCAAAGAAATCATATGATCTTATAACTCCAGTCGGCTCCCATGACAGTCATCAACACCATGGGATTGGAGCCCAGAGCGACCTTGGACATGGCAGATAGAGCCCACACTTTTCTTATTGACAGGGGAGCTGCCTACTCAGCACGTATCATTTATGCTGGAGCCCCCTCCTCTGACTCTTGTCCTACTGTGGGGGTATCAGGTAAACTTGCTCATTACCGTCTAACCCCAGCTCTTTGCTGTACTGGGAGGATGTAATTTTCTTCTATCAGCTCCTAATTATACCTCAATGCCCTACTCCCCTTATGGGAAGGGATATCCTCAGTAAGCTAGATGAGACCTAGCACATCGGCCTTTTAGAACTGTTATTGGAGCCCAATCCTGTGATATCTCAACAAAATAACCTCATTCAGGAAATCAATCCAGAGGTCTGGGTGATAGAGACACCAGGAAGGGCAAAAACAGCTACCCCTGTTCAAATTAAACGTAAAGATCCTAATACCTTTCCACATATAAATAATACCCAGTTAAACCTGAGGCCATTCAAGGGCTTCAACCAGTAATTACCAGACTCCTACAGGCTGTGAGTCATCCTGTAATTCTCCCATTTTAGCAAAAAACGCACTGCCGAATATCTCCTAGTCCAGAGCTGTGAATGAAGCAGTTGTTCCCATTCACCTGATGGTGCCAAATCCTCACACTATTCTGGGAAAGGTGCCCCCAGATTCTCATTGCTTTTCAGTTTTAGATCTTAAGGATGATTTATTTCTTCTGTATTCCAATAGATAAAGATTCCCAATTCTGGTTTGCTTTCACCATGGGATTGGAGCCCAGAGCGACCTTGGACATGGCAGATAGAGCCCACACTTTTCTTATTGACAGGGGAGCTGCCTACTCAGCACGTATCATTTATGCTGGAGCCCCCTCCTCTGACTCTTGTCCTACTGTGGGGGTATCAGGTAAACTTGCTCATTACCGTCTAACCCCAGCTCTTTGCTGTACTGGGAGGATGTAATTTTCTTCTATCAGCTCCTAATTATACCTCAATGCCCTACTCCCCTTATGGGAAGGGATATCCTCAGTAAGCTAGATGAGACCTAGCACATCGGCCTTTTAGAACTGTTATTGGAGCCCAATCCTGTGATATCTCAACAAAATAACCTCATTCAGGAAATCAATCCAGAGGTCTGGGTGATAGAGACACCAGGAAGGGCAAAAACAGCTACCCCTGTTCAAATTAAACGTAAAGATCCTAATACCTTTCCACATATAAATAATACCCAGTTAAACCTGAGGCCATTCAAGGGCTTCAACCAGTAATTACCAGACTCCTACAGGCTGTGAGTCATCCTGTAATTCTCCCATTTTAGCAAAAAACGCACTGCCGAATATCTCCTAGTCCAGAGCTGTGAATGAAGCAGTTGTTCCCATTCACCTGATGGTGCCAAATCCTCACACTATTCTGGGAAAGGTGCCCCCAGATTCTCATTGCTTTTCAGTTTTAGATCTTAAGGATGATTTATTTCTTCTGTATTCCAATAGATAAAGATTCCCAATTCTGGTTTGCTTTTGAGTGGAGAGAGAAGGGGGCACCTCAACAATTAACATGGGCAACACGCACCCAGGGCTTTCGTGACAGCACCTTTTTGGCTAGGCGTTAGCTAGAGGCCTTGAGCACCTAAACCTAAAAGGGGGGAAACTTACTATGTAGATGATCCTCGTATTTGCTTCCCTGCCAAGGAGTTAGGAAGGAAGCATATAGTAGACACTTTCAATTTTCTGGCTGACTGAGGCTATAAAGTCTCCCAGGCCAAAGCCCAGTTCATACAAACTGAAGTTAGGTATCTTGGACCGTTTATCTCAGAAGGACAAAGAAAATTGTCCCCTGAGCAAATCCAAGACATTTTGCAGATACCTGATCCCCAGATACGCCACAAACTCTGGGCATTCTTAGGACTTGCAGGGTACTGTCGGATATGGATACCTGGTTATGGACACATAGCCCAGCCCTTATATGAGGCCTTAAAGGGAAGTGGAGGGAGAACCTATTCTCTGGGAGCCCTGTCAGAAGGCTATCTTTAAGACTTTAAAGGAAACCCTTGTAAGAGCCCCAGCATTAGGACTCCCTCATCCTAACCAGCCATTTCAACTCTTTGTACAGAGAAACAAGGAATTGCTTTGGGAATTTTAACTCAACACGTAGGCCCTATTTCCAGACCAGTCACCCTAGCTAACAAACTAGACCAGGTGGCTAGGGAATGGCCAGGATGCCTTAGGGCAGTAGCTGTCGCAGCCTTGCTCACTGAAGAATCTCTTGAGTGGACTGCAGGGCAGTCCCTGCAGGTGAACACCCCTCATCAGGCCCCCCAAATTCTAGAATGCAAGGGGGCCTACCTAGCTTTCTAATCACATACTTAGGTATCAGCTAATCCTTTTGGAACATCCTGAAATAAGGCTTAAAACCTGTATGGTTCTAAATCTAGCCCCTTCCCTCCCTCTCCCTGCAAAGGAAATGCCCATCCGTGACTGCCTTCAAGTGATTAATGAGGATTTTTGCAAGCAGCCCAGATGTTCAAGACCAGCTGCTCCTCTACTCAGAACTAAGCTGGTTTACAGATGTTAGTAGCCCAGCCTTACAGGGGACTAGACAGTCTGGCTATGCTATAGTTTCTCTTGAAGGTACTTCTGAGGTTAAACTTTTCTGCAGACGTATACAGGACCTCCCTTCTGGATGCCGCTTATAGGCCCATCACAAGGAGGTTGCCAAGTGCTTAACTATACAAACCATGATTAAGTGTTTTGGGATCACGTATAGGACACACTTTACATAGAATATTTTAACTCATTCCAACACAAAAACTCCCATTGTGGACTCTCACCATGGCAGCTAATTCCAGGGTGACTCTACACAAACTAAAAAAAAAGCTTACAAGGCAAGAATCTCTGTCTCTTATTCACTATTAAGCTTTGAGCCCAGTTCAATGCCTCCCAGGTAGGGTACTGGATGTGTAGACTTCAGGCTTATGTAGTCCTTTCACCTGGCCGGAGAGGCCTATGTTCATTGGTCTATATAATTTCCCATATTAGAATGGCATTGGGAAACACTTCCCTACCAGTTCCTCTCAGGGCAAATGCTAGCTTATCCAAGAGAGCAGGACCC
This sequence comes from Tupaia belangeri chinensis, assembly GCF_000334495.1. Lineage (NCBI taxonomy): Eukaryota > Metazoa > Chordata > Mammalia > Scandentia > Tupaiidae > Tupaia > Tupaia belangeri. The sequence continues at coordinate 33,886 of NW_006159952.1, forward strand.
CTGATTCCCTTAAGCATCTCTCTTAGAATACTGAATGATATAAAGGGAATGGCTACTGGCAGTAGCTCTCTTGGATTGCAGCAGCAGTTGCCTGCTGAAACAGCTGAAGCCTTCCAAGTTACAGCAGAAGGCCTACCAAGAATACAGGAACAATTAGATTCCTTGGCAAGTGTTTAAACTACAGAGCCCTTGATCTTCTCACTGCAGGGGAAGGAGGAACTTCTGTATACTTGGAAGAAGAATGTTGCTTTTTTGTTAATCAAGTTGTGTTAGTTCAACAAAATGTTAAGAATCTCCTAGAGATGAGACCAGCAGATGGCATAACAGGTAGTTGCTGGACTCCCATGTACTCAACTGAGATTTGTCCCAGACCTAGTGGCTTAAACTCATGCCGGGCGAATGTACGTGCGTGCCCAAGATCCCGAGAGGAGAATGGAGGAGAAGGGATTACAGCATGGTCATCCCCCCTAGGGGTGATTTCTCACTTTCTGTCTCTCTCTGTCTTTCTGGCGAGCGCACGCACCCTCTAGCAAAAACCTATATCAGGGCAGGGGTCTGGCTGATGATTATATTACTAAGGGACATTTTAGGTCAGTTAGAAGGAGTAGGGTTTAAAGGCAATAGGAATGTTAATTACTCTGTTTCCTCTAAGGCATAGAGGAGAAGGCAAGTTTCCAGTCATAGGAATCTAAGAGTTTATATGGAGGCGCTCCTCCAAGATGGAGTCGCTCCTGCTTTATTCCGCACTTCTCTTGGAGGCGCTCCTCCAAGATGGAGTCATGCCTGCTTCACTTCTTTCCTAAAATTCTCTCTTTCCTATTAAATACTTTCTTCTACCTACTTTTATTGTGGTTGTGGCTTTCTTTCATGCCTCAGGGCAAGTCTCTAATTTTACAGATCCAGACCCAGAGAACCAAGGATCTTACACAGCTCTCTCAGCTTACAACATTGTGGTGCCTTGACGCGGAAATCATGCTTTCAGGTGATTTCCAGACTGAGCTCTCCCTACTGCAATCATCAAGTCCTCCACTTGCTACTTCTTCTGAGGTCTGTGAGTATAAGCTACCCTGTGCTTTGGTGGACTCTCAGCTGCTGCTTTCTCTGACTTCAGGTTACTTTTTCTGGGGCATCAATTTCTGAACCCCTGAGTTCCCCATCTTCTTCCCTGCCCTCTGTTTCTCCAAATCTATAAACTTTTGGGTGCAGAGTTTACTAACTAAAAAAAAAAGAAAATCAGATTTCCCCCATGTCATTGATACATTTATTACAGGTGGCATTTTGCTTCTTTAGGTACTTTTTCATGATGGTCATTCCAAGGGAGAGGTTTTAATCCCCTGTTGGATCTCACACAGGTCTCACATATCATGGAAATGAATCCAGGGAAGAGGTTTTAACTTCTCCTTTCAAACTTCCCAGGAATAGGGAAGGAGAATGAAGACTCTTTCAAATGAATTCTCAGAAGCTAACTAATAGTCCCAAGCTTTGGGGATGGGATATTTAGAGGCTCATGGGACCTTGGATAGGCATGCTAACTCTGGGAGCCTGAGAGGGAGACATCTCCCTCCGTTCTCTTCACTCCAGTTGGCTAGTGCAACCTGCTGGAGGTTTATTACCTGGAACATCTCTACATGGATGCCTTGAGCCTTCCTAGACTTGCTTCGGAATTCCATTCCTCTTTTTCTTTCTTCCCTCCTTCTACATGGGAAACCTGTCTTCGATTCAGAGAGACTCCCACTGGGACCAGTTTGATCCTCCATCTCTCAAGAAGAGAAGACTCATCTTCCCTTGTAATACTGTATGGCCACAATACAAAATACTGGAGGGCATAATCTAGCCAGTAAATGGGACTCTAGATTACCATCCCATTTTCCAGTTAGATAATTTGTGTAGGAACCAGGAATAATGGCCTGAAGTACCATACGTTCAGGCTTTTATGGTCCTTAGGTCTGACCCAAAGCTTTGTCGGGACTGTCGATCACCAGTTCTTCCAACTATCCAAACTATTCCTTCCTCACCTTTCCCAGAGACAACTAAACAGGACTTAAAGCCTGAGTCTAAAACTCTGACTCCAGATCCTCTCCCTCCAAATCCAAGTCACCTTAAATATCCAGAATCCATGCACCCACTTCAGGAAATGGCCAATTCAAAGGAGCACCCTGTCATAATTCATGAAGAACCCCTCATGGCATGAGGGATCTCTGTCACATACAAAAGGATCTTGCAAATTTTTCAGCAGATCCTGATAAGTATTTGGAGGGATTTCACAGAGTGGCCCTATCCTTTTCCTTAATGAGGAGACACGTAACTATCATTTTTAACCAAACACCCCCTAAACTGAGAGACAAAATTGAGAAAGCTGCTATCTAATTTGGGGACTCATTGCACAGAATACATAGGGGAACCCTATAGGGAATATAGCAGTCCCACTTGCAGCTCCCAACTGGGACTACAACTCCCAGAAGGGATTTGGCAAAGAAATCATATGATCTTATAACTCCAGTCGGCTCCCATGACAGTCATCAACACCATGGGATTGGAGCCCAGAGCGACCTTGGACATGGCAGATAGAGCCCACACTTTTCTTATTGACAGGGGAGCTGCCTACTCAGCACGTATCATTTATGCTGGAGCCCCCTCCTCTGACTCTTGTCCTACTGTGGGGGTATCAGGTAAACTTGCTCATTACCGTCTAACCCCAGCTCTTTGCTGTACTGGGAGGATGTAATTTTCTTCTATCAGCTCCTAATTATACCTCAATGCCCTACTCCCCTTATGGGAAGGGATATCCTCAGTAAGCTAGATGAGACCTAGCACATCGGCCTTTTAGAACTGTTATTGGAGCCCAATCCTGTGATATCTCAACAAAATAACCTCATTCAGGAAATCAATCCAGAGGTCTGGGTGATAGAGACACCAGGAAGGGCAAAAACAGCTACCCCTGTTCAAATTAAACGTAAAGATCCTAATACCTTTCCACATATAAATAATACCCAGTTAAACCTGAGGCCATTCAAGGGCTTCAACCAGTAATTACCAGACTCCTACAGGCTGTGAGTCATCCTGTAATTCTCCCATTTTAGCAAAAAACGCACTGCCGAATATCTCCTAGTCCAGAGCTGTGAATGAAGCAGTTGTTCCCATTCACCTGATGGTGCCAAATCCTCACACTATTCTGGGAAAGGTGCCCCCAGATTCTCATTGCTTTTCAGTTTTAGATCTTAAGGATGATTTATTTCTTCTGTATTCCAATAGATAAAGATTCCCAATTCTGGTTTGCTTTTGAGTGGAGAGAGAAGGGGGCACCTCAACAATTAACATGGGCAACACGCACCCAGGGCTTTCGTGACAGCACCTTTTTGGCTAGGCGTTAGCTAGAGGCCTTGAGCACCTAAACCTAAAAGGGGGGAAACTTACTATGTAGATGATCCTCGTATTTGCTTCCCTGCCAAGGAGTTAGGAAGGAAGCATATAGTAGACACTTTCAATTTTCTGGCTGACTGAGGCTATAAAGTCTCCCAGGCCAAAGCCCAGTTCATACAAACTGAAGTTAGGTATCTTGGACCGTTTATCTCAGAAGGACAAAGAAAATTGTCCCCTGAGCAAATCCAAGACATTTTGCAGATACCTGATCCCCAGATACGCCACAAACTCTGGGCATTCTTAGGACTTGCAGGGTACTGTCGGATATGGATACCTGGTTATGGACACATAGCCCAGCCCTTATATGAGGCCTTAAAGGGAAGTGGAGGGAGAACCTATTCTCTGGGAGCCCTGTCAGAAGGCTATCTTTAAGACTTTAAAGGAAACCCTTGTAAGAGCCCCAGCATTAGGACTCCCTCATCCTAACCAGCCATTTCAACTCTTTGTACAGAGAAACAAGGAATTGCTTTGGGAATTTTAACTCAACACGTAGGCCCTATTTCCAGACCAGTCACCCTAGCTAACAAACTAGACCAGGTGGCTAGGGAATGGCCAGGATGCCTTAGGGCAGTAGCTGTCGCAGCCTTGCTCACTGAAGAATCTCTTGAGTGGACTGCAGGGCAGTCCCTGCAGGTGAACACCCCTCATCAGGCCCCCCAAATTCTAGAATGCAAGGGGGCCTACCTAGCTTTCTAATCACATACTTAGGTATCAGCTAATCCTTTTGGAACATCCTGAAATAAGGCTTAAAACCTGTATGGTTCTAAATCTAGCCCCTTCCCTCCCTCTCCCTGCAAAGGAAATGCCCATCCGTGACTGCCTTCAAGTGATTAATGAGGATTTTTGCAAGCAGCCCAGATGTTCAAGACCAGCTGCTCCTCTACTCAGAACTAAGCTGGTTTACAGATGTTAGTAGCCCAGCCTTACAGGGGACTAGACAGTCTGGCTATGCTATAGTTTCTCTTGAAGGTACTTCTGAGGTTAAACTTTTCTGCAGACGTATACAGGACCTCCCTTCTGGATGCCGCTTATAGGCCCATCACAAGGAGGTTGCCAAGTGCTTAACTATACAAACCATGATTAAGTGTTTTGGGATCACGTATAGGACACACTTTACATAGAATATTTTAACTCATTCCAACACAAAAACTCCCATTGTGGACTCTCACCATGGCAGCTAATTCCAGGGTGACTCTACACAAACTAAAAAAAAAGCTTACAAGGCAAGAATCTCTGTCTCTTATTCACTATTAAGCTTTGAGCCCAGTTCAATGCCTCCCAGGTAGGGTACTGGATGTGTAGACTTCAGGCTTATGTAGTCCTTTCACCTGGCCGGAGAGGCCTATGTTCATTGGTCTATATAATTTCCCATATTAGAATGGCATTGGGAAACACTTCCCTACCAGTTCCTCTCAGGGCAAATGCTAGCTTATTCAAGAGAGCAGGACCCCTGATTCCCTTAAGCATCTCTCTTAGAATACTGAATGATATAAAGGGAATGGCTACTGGCAGTAGCTCTCTTGGATTGCAGCAGCAGTTGCCTGCTGAAACAGCTGAAGCCTTCCAAGTTACAGCAGAAGGCCTACCAAGAATACAGGAACAATTAGATTCCTTGGCAAGTGTTTAAACTACAGAGCCCTTGATCTTCTCACTGCAGGGGAAGGAGGAACTTCTGTATACTTGGAAGAAGAATGTTGCTTTTTTGTTAATCAAGTTGGGTTAGTTCAACAAAATGTTAAGAATCTCCTAGAGATGAGACCAGCAGATGGCATAACAGGTAGTTGCTGGACTCCCATGTACTCAACTGAGATTTGTCCCAGACCTAGTGGCTTAAACTCATGCCGGGCGAATGTACGTGCGTGCCCAAGATCCCGAGAGGAGAATGGAGGAGAAGGGATTACAGCATGGTCATCCCCCCTAGGGGTGATTTCTCACTTTCTGTCTCTCTCTGTCTTTCTGGCGAGCGCACGCACCCTCTAGCAAAAACCTATAAAAAAAATAAAAAAAAAAAAAAAGAAGAAGAAGAAGAAGAAGAAGAAGAATCTCCTAGAGAAGGCCACAAAAAAATTGAAAAAAACTAGGCTCTTCCTCATGGGACACTAAAAACTGGATTTTAACTCTCCTATTGCCACTAACAGGTCCAATTATAATGATTATCTTAGTTATATGCTTTGGTCCTCCATTGTTTCAGGCTCCTACTAAGCTCATTACCAACCAGATACAATCCATCTTTGTGTTACATCAATATCAACCAGTTCCTGACAATATTAACCTCTCTCCTCAGAAGGCAGCCACTACAACTTTCCTTAGTTCATGTCAAGACTTTTCTGAAGTCTCTGCATAGTCTTCGAGCGGGCCTGACACAGAGAAAGGACTGAGACTCTGACTTCCCTCTCTTCACTTCGTTTGTCAGCTGGAAGTAGCTACAGAAGACAAGACCTTCAGTCCATGTTCCCTGCATGATTTCAGGGTCTTAAGTCCTTGAGGGGGAAATGTGATAGGCAGTTAGCTAGAAATAAGTGGCGACCCTCAGATAATGGCAGGACAACCATTACTTCAATCACAACTTATCGTCATAACCAGACCATCCGCAGAGACTCCTTCTTCCCACCCAGCTCCTAGTGCCAAGAAGGTGAGGCAGATCTCTTTTTTTTTTCTTCTTTAGTTCCCAAGGAAGACACAAAGGAGTAGTTGCCAGTTTTCCTATTATCATTCCTCATAAATATAAGAGGACCCAGAACAAGGATGCTCCTATTGCCAAAGTTCATACAGAGCATGTGCATTTAGGTAATCAGATTCCTTCAGTTCTTCACCTCTGAGAAAGATGCACAAGTGCAGGAGAAAGCCCACAAATTCAAACAAAAAACATGAATACTATGACAGACTTGCCATTGTTTAGTATTCACTATCACCTCTAGTAACAAAAATAACACCTAACCAGTTCCAAACACAGTTGCTTACCTAACAATTTGCCCAGCTCTTGGGTGTACTTCTTTTCTAAAATTATTTCTTTCCTATTAAATAATCTTTCTACCTACTTTTATCATGGTTGTGACTTTATTTCACACCTCAGGGCAGGGCTCTAATTTTAGAGATCTGGGTCTAAAGGACCAAGGATATTACACAACGCAGCTCAACTCTCTATCCTATAACAAACTCATCAGATAAATGACAGAGATTATGCTGATGAACTGCTGTGCAGTATCTCATGAACGTCAGCCCGAGATGATAGAGCACACACACTGCTTCTCTTCGGCCAGTTCATGGAGCTCCACTCCACCAGCAGGGCAACACAGATGGTGCACTCCCTGCCAAACAGCAGAGGAGAGTTGGCGTTGGGTTTCAAGGCGGCCATGAATCCAGAGCTGAAGAGCTGGTTGTCAGTTGTGTTTATTATGCTTTAAACTCCGCTTTCCTTATAGCCCTTAGACTGCTGATCTAGAAGGGAGCTGATGACGCAGAGATCTTATCATCCTTCCTGAGGGATTTCCCAACAATTGCCAAGTTAGGTTAAAGGACCCAAATGTGTCTTCTTCCCCCCATCCTGCCCTCCCCACCAAAGAAAATAACTTTTAATGCCTTCAGTTCTGTAAAACTATTCTAAATAAATTCAACTATAATAGTTTCTCTACACCCATACACTGCTTTTGTTTCTAAAAGATAACAAGTGTTCTGTCTGAGGTTCAGGTGATCTTTGCAGGGCTTTCAATAGCGGGTGTTTTGCAGGCCCAACTACCATACCTTCATTTCCTTTTGCTGGGCTACAACAATTAGCTAGGAAATTGGAGGAAAATGCCTCTCTCTCTCTCTCTCTTTCTCTCTCTCTTTAAATCACTCTCATTGTATATCATAGTAAAATGAATAGTAAAATGAATTGTGGTAAATTCATAAAGCAGAATCATATAAAACCTGAAAATAAACACACACAATATAATATGGGTAAGTCCCAGTAACATAATATGGAACAGGTGAAGTCAACACAAAAGGAAGTTACATTTATTTGCATATTTGTGTGTGCGCATGTATTTAGCATACAAAAGCTAATCTAGCTGGGGAGACATCAGAGTATCAGTCACCTTCGTTGGTGGGAGGAGAATGCCTGGGAGAATGCACTAGATACATAGGATGCTGATTATGTTCTGTGTCTTTATCTGGGTGGTACTTACAGAAGTGTGTTCACTGTCTTAAGATTCATTGAACAATGTATTTATGACTGAGTGTATTCTCATGGTGCATTTCTTGCATGACGTTATATTTCAATTAAAATGTTTCCTTTAGGGGCTGGCAGGTGGTGTGGTGGTTAAGGCAGTGGACTCTCATATGGCCATCTGCAGTTTGAATCCTGGACCTGACAGCTTGCTTTCTTACTCTCCGTTTCTCTGTCTCTCTCTGGTCAAATTAAATAATAACAAGTAAATAATTCTTTAATTTCTTTTTCCTTTAGGAACCAACCAGGCAGTGGCATGGCAGTAATGTAGCTGGACTCACAGGGAAGGTCCTGGGTTACTATGTATCTCTGTGGGAAACCAGAATATGTGTGTGGTAGGTAGGTTCAGCAAATGACAGCTGAACCTTAAGCTTCCAACACCTATAGCTACCCAAAAAGTAACAGTAAAAATATGTGATTTAGGAATATGGAAATACAATGCCTCTTTCATAGTCTGACTTGCTTGGCTTAACAGTAAATCTTCCATATTTGTCCACTTTTTATGAAATGCCGGGTTTCTTTTTTTATTTTTTTATGGCTGAGTAGTATTCCATAGTGTGTATGTGACACACTTTTTCAATTCATTCATCTGTTTGTGGACATTTGGGTCGGTTCTATGTCTTAACAATTGTGAATAAAATAATAACCAGCTACAAGAGTTGAATCTCAAACAAGAAAATCAACATATATAAAAATGAATTTAAAAAAAACTCCACAGCAGGATCAGCAGGTAATGTAGTGGTTGAGGTGCTGGACTCCCATATGGTCTACTGTGTTTTGAGTACCAGACTGGTGGCTTGCTTTCTCACTTTCCCTCTCTCTCTGTTTCTCTCTAGTAAGCTCATGTGCCCTGTGACAAATTAAAGAGTGATGATAACAATAAATAAAAATAAGTAAATAATTCTAAAAAAGACAAAACCAATAATAATAATAATAATAATAATAATAAAAACCCTCCATAGCAAACCCAGCCCTGTGACCTACTGGTTAAGAGAACCAATTTCCATGTAACTAATCACTATTCAAATCCCAGTCCCAGTGGCTTAAAAAACACACAGGTATGGGCCAGCAGGTAGCTGCAGATTAAGGCACTGGATCACACATGGCCATCCCTGTAGCTCAAGTCCCTGACCCTGAGGCTTGAAAATCACACTGGGTGTTTGTGCAAGCATTCAGAGACTATGGAGAAGAGAAGGGATTGTGGTACAGCCATTCCTCCCTGGGAGGTGATTTCTCACAACAGAATCTCCTTCTTATCTCTCTCTCTCTGAAGCATGCATGCATCCTATGGTTAAATAAATCAATAAAATAAAATAGAAAACACCAGGCATGTGTGCCTATGTGCCCCAACTCCCAGTGGGATAAAGAAATGGAGAAGAATGGGTACTTTCTCCCTCATTGTATCTATCTTTCTCTGGCAAGTACATACACTTTTTGGTAACTAAAAAAAAGTTGAGCCACCCAGTGACATGGTGGTCAAGGGACTGGGCTTCCACATGGCCAACCACTGTTCAAGTCCCAAATCCAGCAGCTTAAAAATGACGCCAGGAACATGTGCAGTGTGCCCAATATCTTGAGGGAAGAATGGAGGAAAGGGATTGCGGTGTGGCCATCCTCCTGGGGGGTGATTTTTCACTTTCCCATTCTGTCTCTTACAAGCACATGCACCCTGTGGCTAAAAAAAAAAAAAAAAAAAAAAAAAAAAAAAAAAAAAAAACCTAAAATAAAATTCCCAGTTGTACATAACAATTAAATCAGTCAACAAAGAGATTTAATTTTGAGGGGCAGCTCCGTGACCTGATGGTTAAGGCAGTCAGATCCTATAGGGCCGATTGTACCGTCTGAGTCCCAGAGCAGTGGCGTGAGAAACACACTGGACGTGTGCATGTGTATCCAAAATCTCAAAAGGAGGGAAAGATGGAGGGAATGGACTGTGGCCTGCCCATTCTGCATGTGAATGCAAACCTCCTTCTCCTCTCTCTCTTTGGCACATGCTCGCTAGCAAAAAGTAGTAATTTTTAAAAGTCCTCTAGAGTGGATGGAATATAGTGAAAATATCTTAACAAGCTTCTAATCCATTTAAATGTAGGACCAAGACTAAATAGACATGGAAATTATGATTGCAGAGGAGATGTAAATGTTTTTAAATTGAAAAAAGTGAATAATGTAAGTAAAGACATTCAGGGAGGGAGCAGCAGGTGGCATGGTGGTTAAGGCACTGGACTCTCACAGGGCCAACCAACCACAGTTCAAGTTCTGGACCTGGCAGCTTGCTTTCTCATTTTCCCTCTCTGTCTCTCTCTGATGAGCTCACATGCCCTATAGCAAATGAAAATAATGATAAAAAATAAAATTAAATCAATAATTCTTCAATAAATCAGAGGGAGAAATAGAAAAAAGTTTAAGTATTTTAATTTCCTTTTCTCTTAGAACTCAATTTAGTATAAAATGGAAACACATGGTTCCTGTAGTGCACTTCATGAGCTTTCCTTTTTGACTTTTGAACAATTCTTTTAAAAGAATAATTATTTTATTTTATTTTATTTTATTTTATTTTATTTTATTTTATTATTGCTTAATGCCTGGCGACAAAAAGACCTGGAACCCGAGGTGAAGTGGGTGGAGTAATTTGAGAAAGAATAAATAGAAAAGGAGGGATTGGGCAGTCCCGGGGTTTCTGCGTGGAGAACAGCCCCTGGCTGTTATGTGCTCATTCTTTTATAGGGTCTCTGCTCCTAGGGAAGGTAAAAGTGGGAGCTTTCTAGTATTACGTGGCGCTGTCCAGCATCTTGCCTCTTCTGGTTTTACAAAAGCCTCTCCCGCCTTTCTCTAGCGGACACTCCCCTTCCTCTGATCTCTACTTGCCCTGCAGTGCAAATGCAGACTATATCTTTATTAGAGCTTTGGCTTGCTCTCGTACATCACCACTTTATCTACTTTAAAGGTTTTTCTGCCCATATTTTACCACTCCCTGCAAATTATTATTTTTTAATTTGACCAGAGAGAGACCGAGAGGCAAGGCGAGAAAGAAAAATACCAGGCCCAGGACTCGAAATGCAGTCAGACACGTGGGAGTCTAGCACCTTAACCGCCACACCACTGCCAGCCCCTCAAACAATTCTTAATTTACTAAACCATCTAGCAGTAAAGGGGTTTATGGGAAATCTCTGTACTTTCTTTTCGATTTTGTTTTGAACTTAAAACTTTAAAAATAATCTAAAAAAAAAACCCTCAGTAATCTGAGGCTTAGCAATTCTATTTTACTTCAATTTCTTTCTTCTATTACATTCAAGTAAATTGAATGTAAGATCTTTTTATAAGTAGAATGATGCCGTTTTATATACTATTTGTATTTACCTTTCTCTTTCCATCACTATATCTTCACCCATCCATCCCCCAGCCTCCTAGAGGTACTAAATGTGTTGCTCATGTAAGTGTTATTAAACTTCTATTTCTAAGTTAGAAGGTTATAACAGTATTTTTTTTTTCCTCACACAGGGCCACAGTGTCGTGGACCTCCTGCCTCAGCCTCCTCAGTAGCTGGGATTACAGGCGCATATTGGCTCCCCGCCCACCCCTCCAATCGGCAAATATTTACTGAGCAACTATTAGGTGCTAAAGATGTACATACAAATATTACCAAAACAGATAAAATCTCGGCTGTTTTACATTCTAGTGTGTATTGTGAATGGTGGTAATGTGAAACACATGATAATAAATGAAGCAATCTACAAGATGACTTTTTTTTTCTTTTTTGGGGAGGTTTTTGCTATAGGGCGCGTGTGATTGCCAGGAAGGCAGAGAGAGACAGAAAAACAGAAAGCGAGAAATCACCCCCCAGGGGGGATGGCCATGCTGCAATCCCTTCTCCTCCTTTTTCCTCTCAGGAGCTTGGACACACACGCACACACACCCGGTGTGAGTTTGAGCCACCGGGTCTGGGACTTGAACAGCAGTTGATTACATGGGAATCCAGCAACATAGCCATTATGCCAATTGCTGGTCCCCCAAGATGACTTTCATAAAGACAAGGCTATAAGGAAGGTAAGGGCCAATAGCAGTGGCACAGTGGTAACACAACACTCTGTGACAACCTCATGTGAGAAGGTCCTAGGTTTACATCTGGACGTATCCCTATATACATCGGATGCAGGCGGGGATCAATCATGGTGTGAAGACCCTGTGGAGGTACCTACCCATTTCTCTCTATCATCTGTCTCTTCCTCTCAGGTATGAAACTGTAAGGTGAAGTTGAAGGACTGGGGCCGGGGCTCGGGCTGACTTAGCCCTCTCTTTGGTCCCTGACTAACCAGGCAGCTTCAGATGGAGATGTCTGCTTAGGAGGCCTGCAGTTTCCCTGTCCTTGTAGCTATGAAGCTTTATGGTGAAGTTGAAGGGCTGGGGCTGGGGCTGGGGCTGAGGCTAGGGTCGATTCCATATATTGGCTTTTTAGGCTGGCCCAGAAATTGAAAGTAGCTTCCCATATAGCCCTACATCTTTTCTTTTCTTTTTCTTTTTTTTTTTTCTTTTTAAAGTTTTTTTCCATTGGGTGCATGTGCTAGAGAGACTGTAAGAGGGAAAGTGAGAAGTCACTTCTTAGAGAGAATGACCATGCCACAGGCATATGTCACTCAGACATCAGGATGGGGCTTAGGCCCCAGTTTATAGTGTAGTTGAGGTCTTCAGGTCTTCTCTGTGTGGTTTTCAATCTGTCCCCTGGATCTGTACTTCAGAGAGCCCAGGACTCATGCCAATTTATAAGTAGAATGATGGGATCCCTTACGCAGTTCTTTCATCTCCAGGTTTCCTCCCACCCTCTCTTGCTCAAAGTAGCTCCTTTTACTGATCTTTTAGCTAAAAAAAGGCAGATTTTGCTCAGTTTTTTCTGTTCCATACAGTTCTTCTGGGTACTCAGTCTTGGATCAGATGGGAGAAGAGTAAGAAAAAAAATCAGAAAACTCTGCTTTGTAGGAGTTGCTTTGGCCAGTTTGATTTCCATTCTCATCCAGCAATGCTTTTGTTCACTTTTCAGAGACCACATGTGTATAGCCAGAGCTTCCATTTATAATTAGTGGGAAAGATAGGGTGCAGTGGCTTGCATTGTCTTGACTACCTGAAAGTCCTAATTTTTTGGGGTATCAGCAGGTGATGTGGTTGTTAAGGTGCTGGACACCCATAAGGTAGACCATGGTTTAAGTCCTGAGCCTGGTGGCTTGCTTTCTCACTTTCCTTTTCTCTCTGGTCAAATTTAAAAATTATAATAAATAAAATAAAATAATTATTTTTAAAAAGTCTTAACTTTTTTGTACTTACTTTTAAAGCATTTGCCTATATCATTAAACATTTTAAAAACATATTTTATTTCATTATATATTTTAGTTATTCATTTTCTTTAATGCTTTATTTTGTTTAGTTCTAATATATTACTATTTAATTTAAATTTATTTATTTACATTAATTCACATCCATCACTACAGCTTACAAAATGAGATTTTCCATCCAGAATACACTGTATATTGGCTCAATCAAGCACATCAACATACGTGTTATCATCAACAAATAATTTTC